>NC_066336.1:2355961-2670999 GCF_022539315.1 Serinus canaria | reverse complement strand
CTGCCAGCTGTGTTCTGGGACAGCAGGGCTGGTCCAGCACCTGCTCTAGAAGAAAGCACAGTGCAAACCAGGAGCTGAGCTGAGGGCAGATGTGCTGCAGGAACAGCAGCCACCTCCTGTCCTCCCAAAGGCTGGGGAACCACAGTGACCCTCAGCACCCTACTCACCTCTCAGCTCTTCAGATGCTGTTCTGCAGGCAGGGGAAAGGCACAGATTTTACCCCAAGGGGCATCTCAAAAAAATCCAGGACAGAGAGACAGGGATGCTCCAGAAGCTGAGATCATGGAACAGTTCACAGGGCCTCCCTGCTAGGGAATTCTGGCTGTTTCCAAACACTGCCCTGCCTTTAGTGTGTCCCACCACTCCCTATGCACAGGTTTATGGAGTTCACACTCCAAAACATATCTTTTGCTGTAGAGCATCTGCTATAATTAGTACCCACAACTAACCATATCACCTATTTTTTTGTCTCCTGTGCCACCATTTAAAAAAGTGTGCAAAATTACAGACCAAGTTGGGTAAGAATAAAACTTCTACTGACAATTCTGTGCCTCACAGGAAGTGGTCAGCAAGAAGAGCAAGGGAACAATACAGTCTCCATGTTAGGAAAAAGGAAAGAGAGGGTGGCACAAAAATAAGATAGGAGAAATGTCAGACTTCCTCTTTCCTCTTTGCCTATCATGAAGTTAAACCACATATTGACAAAGGAAATCAGGGAAATAAGGCAGCTTTAACATCTGGGCAGCTAGAAGAGCCACAGATTTCCTTCAGAGAGGAGTCAGTAAAGTAAAAGGAATGTCCATACACTCCTCCCTAGAAGTCTGTGCTACCACCAGGATGCTGCATCCACCAGAGCTTCACCCTTACCTCTGCTCCTAGGAATAGGTTTTCTATTTTGGAAAGATTCCTTTATTGCTTTCAAAACTGGGAAACACTGAACATAGCAAGTTCAGATTTAAGTAAAGAGACCTCAGTATCAAATCCTGCCCCGTGAAGATACATAACCCTGGCACATCCGATCCGTTTGCGCTGCAAGCCTGTGGAGAGGAATTTCTCCCACCACGCTTCACCCAGGCTAACTGGAAAAGTTTATCCAAAATCCCCAAGAGTTCTCATGAAAGTGTCAGTGGTTAAGGTAACCACAAGTACAGAACTGGAAACAGATAAAGAAAACAGTAAAAAGTTACCTGTAAGAAAAGAAAATCTGAAACATAACTGTGTTGAGGAAAAAGAAAATTGCAATGATCCTGAGCTATTTTTTAATGTGAGATCCAAACTGTGACTTCCGAGTCTTTGTCTAGCACACACACACAAAGCAAGGCTTGGAGTCTTCTCCCATAGCTACCCTGGGATTCTCTGGAAAAACAGCAATCGCTCCAGATGTGCTGAAAATTTTCCTGTGCTACATTTGAGCATTTGGTTATGGTTTACTCCTGGGTCTGCTGGTCGGGTAAAGTCTCAGCACTCTCTTCATAAAACACGACTCCAGCTCTCAACTTCGCAGTCTGGCAAAGGGGCACGGCCCAAAGACTGTGGTTTTCTCCTTGTGGAAAGCGGTGTGCATCGTGCTGCCGGAGCAGAGCGCTCCGGCGAGCCACGTCCCGGTACGGCCACCGTGACGCCGGCAGGGTCCCGGGGGATGCCCCGACCGCAGACGGCACCGGGGACACGGTGCCTTCCCTTCAGCCCCCCGGGGCACCCCCGCCACCGCCCGACCCGCCCAGGCTGCGGGGCCACAGCGGGCAGCGCTTCCCGCCCCCGGCCCGCCCGATCTGACCCGACCCGACCCGGCCCGGCCCGGCCCGACCCACCTGGTCGGCGTCCCGGGGCCGCGCTGCCGCTCTCGGTGCCCGGGCGCTGGGCAGACCCAGCTCCGCTCGGCGATGCTCCTCAGCCGCGAGCGCGGAGCCCGGCCCGGGGCGGGGCCGGGGGCGGCCCGGGGCCGGTGCCCGCCCAGCACGGCGCTCGGGCGGCGGGAGGCGCTGCGCCGCCAGCAGCGGGGGCAGCGGGCCGGTCCCGCCGCGATGCTCCCCGTGCGGCCGGCAGCGGGATGAGCCCCGTCCTGAAGCGGCGGCTCCGGCGGGAACGGCAGCTCCGCGGGAGCGCTGCGAGCGGCGGCGGAGGGACCGGTGACGCTCGGCCCGCGGGGCTGTCCCGGTGGCGGCGGCGGCGGCGGCGGCCGGGCCCGCCCATGCCGCCCATACCCGGGGGTCTCGGCGGGGTCGGGCGGGGCTGCGCTCGGGGCCGCGCGCGCGTTCCCGCCGTCGCCATGGACGCGGCGCCTCCTGGCGGGGGCGCGCGCGGCCTCTGACTCCTGACCCCGGGCCCCGCCTGTTCCGGCGCGCGCCCCGCGTGTGGACGCGCGTTCCCGGGCCCGGCGCTCGGAGCCGCCATCGCAGCCATGTCGGCCGCCTTCAGGAAAGCCGCCAAGGCGCGGCAGCGCCCGCACCGCGAGCGAGCCCAGGTATGTGAGCCGAGCCGGGCTGGGCCGGGCTCCTAGCCGAGCCATCTGCGCTCCCTCCCCGCCGGGCCCTCCGCGCTCTCTCCCCGTCTCGCTCTCTCCCCCTCACGCTGCCCGTCTCTCCCGTAGCCCGCCGCCCGGACGAAGCTGGGCTTGCTGGAGAAGAAGAAGGACTACCGGCTCCGCGCCCAGTGAGTGCGGCCACCGGGGGCGGGCGGCGCTGGGTGGGTGTCCCCCCCGTCCAGAGGGTTTCCCCCTGGGAAATACAGAACCCATCTTCCTTGCCCAGGTTATGACACTGGCTCCAAAATGCTGTGTTCCTTGTGAGGTCCCCGATGCCTTTAAATTGGGATGATACCAGGTCTCCTTTTCCCTAGAAAAGTACCGGAGTATTCTAAGAACGTGGATTTGAGTAACTTAAAACTGCTCCTCCTTTGGGGTTATATGCTGCTAATAAACCCATTATTTTACTCTAAAGTGTTTTTAAACAGGGATGGTACCACACTACTGCCCCTGCCATGGCTGTGCTTTTGCAGGACCTTGTCCTGCCCGAATTCCTGGGATAGGGACAGGAACAGGGACAGGCTGTCTCCAAGCTCTGAGCCTCGCTGAGAAAGACTCGATGCCTCAGCCGGGGTGAACACAGAGAAGCTGCTGAACAACTCGTGATTGTTGGTTTTATCCTCCCCAGTGACTACCACAAGAAGCAGAATGCTCTCAGGGCACTGCAGAAGAAAGCTCTGGACAAGAACCCTGATGAGTTCTACTTCAAAATGATACGTGCAGAGGTGAAGGTGAGAACCTCCACTGCCTTCAAGCAGGATTACATTTTGTTGTTCCAAGTAACATTTTTTTCCCTCCTACCTTGTTTTGATTTAAATTTATGACTTAATAGGTAAATGACTAAAATTAGGTTTGGTTCCTGTAGAAGGCTTTGAAGAAAATGAGGGACAAAGGACAAAGTTCTGCTGTTAGCAGGCCCCACAGTGCTCTCCAGGTGGGATGGGCTGACTATAAGTGCTATGTTTTTCTGGTTGTAGGATGGAGTCCATATAATAAAGCAGCCAAAGGATGAAATTACCCCGGAGCAGGTGAAACTGATGAGGACACAGGATATTAAATATGTAGAAATGAAAAGAGTTGCAGAAGCCAAGGTAATAACTCACATTTTTAGAGTTTTCTAGTTCCCCTGAATTGTTTTTTCACTGTGTTGTTCTTTGGTGCTGCTGGCTACTGTGTTTGTTCAGTGAAGTCTGATTTGTGCAGAGCTGGAAAGGACAATGGACGTGTCAGTGGAGTGCTGGATATAAAGCCTAAAGGTGTGATGATAATAAAAATGACATTGTGGATTGTGTCATAAAAAAAAAAAACACAGTGATTTTTATGTAAATTTCAAGACTTTAAACCTTTTTCTGCTTAGCCTGTTCATAGAGAAATGGTGAAAGGCCTGAGCTTGAAAGAGTGCTCTAAGATAATGAATTCCAGCTGTTCACCCACCACCACCGTGGTCACCACTAACCTGTCCCCCCAGGTGCCACAGCCACACGCCTTTTGAACACTTCCAGGGATGGTGATTCCACCATTTCCCTGGGCAGCCTGTTCCAGTACCTGACTACCTTTCAGGGAAGAAATTTTTCCGAATTCCTGAACCTCCCCTAGCATAGCTTGAGGCTGTTTCCTCTTGTCCACAGAATTAACTATGTTGAAAAAGACCTTTGAGATCATCAAGTTCAACCTATGACCTAACACCACCCTGAAAACCAGACCATGGCACTGAGCATCACACCCAGTATTTTTTAAACACCTCCAATGGTGGTGGCTCCCCCACCTCCCTGGGTAGCTCATTCCAGTACCCAGAGATTTTTTCCCTGGTGTCCAGCCTAAACTTCCCTTGGCACAGCTTAAGGTCCTTTGGTTCTGTCAGTGGTTGTCTGGGAGAAGAGGCTGACCTCCATCTGCTTACAACCACCTTTCAGGGAGTTGTAGAGAGTGATCAGGTCTCCCCTGAGCCTCCTTTCCTCCAGGCTAAAAATTCTTCATAGAATGAAGAATGAATTCTTTATTCTCTGAAGAATTCAATTCTATGAAGAATGGCAGCTCCCACAGCCATTCTCCATAGGATTTGTGTTCCAGACCCTTCACCAGCCTTGCTGCTCTTCTCTGCACACATTTGAGCCTCTAAATGTCCTTCCTAAATTGAGGGGCCCAGAACTGGACACAGCACTCAAGGTGCAGCCTCGCCAGTGCTGATACAGGGGAAAACACTTGTTACTTGAGGGAGCTGACTAACTGCCCCCCGGCTACACTCTCCTCTCAGAGTATGAGAAGGTCTCCCAGCTGAGGAGAATAATCTGGAGTGGGTTGTTGGAATATAAACTGGCAATCCACAAAAATACAATCCTCTTCTGAAGATGTTGCATTCTCTGATGTTGACTCACAAAACAGCATCAAATTCTTACTGGGGATAAAAAATCAAAGCCAGCTTTAAACTTTCCTTCATGCTTTTGCTGGTGACAATCGTTTCCCTTTGCTGAGCAGAGGGTTCAGTTTTGGAGGTGGATGTGTGCACTTTGCCTGGGGAACAGCAGGAATCACTGCGACCCTTTGGAAAGGTTGTGAAGACATGTCATAAATATACACTAGATGTGTTTTCAGAGATGTGAAAAGGAAGGAGGAGTTCAGCTATTTGTAACCTCGAGGAACAGACAGAAATGTCCTCGGGGGAGATTTAATTTTACTCGCGCCGAATTTGGCCAAATTTGGACTTTCCGCAGAAAATCGAGCGCTTGAAGGCAGAGCTCCACCTGCTGGACGCCGCGGGGAGCGCCCCGGGCCGGCATCTCTTCTTCGTGGACACGGAGAGGGAAGGTGAGACCTGAACTCTTGCTCTTGTCACCTGTTCATGTGCACTGTCTAAAAGAAAGACACTTTCATTTGTTAGGAATAAAAATTCAGGTGCTCTAGAAACCCCTCATGGTTGCTAGCTGGGACATCACTTCTGCAGGAGCTGTGTTGCTGACTGTAGCAATGTGTTTGGAAGATTTGCTTATTGAAGGAGTCTGTGGGAGTTTATTCTTATTTTTTTTTTCATGTATAGTTCGGGAGTTTGACATTGCTGCTCACCTGGACACTGTTCCTGAGCTGGTAGATAGAGTGTACAACCGACCAACCATTGCAACGCTGCAGAGAGAGGCAGTGAAGGGACCTACTGATCCTGCCCTCCTTAAGGTACTGCTGCTGCTTGTGCTACACACTTCTACATGCTTTACGTCTTTTATATGGCAAGCACTAAAAAGGATTGATTGCACCACTGTGGAGGAGAACAAAACTGTGTTCTTAAAACGTTTATTGGTGACACAAGGCAGTAGTGGATGTCACTTAATCACCAAGTGACTGCCTGGAGCCTGCAGTCCCATCTTCTCCTGGACTAACACAGAGTACTCTTTCACTGCATCCCAGTTCACTGTGGGACACCATCACAGGCCAGAAAAGAGTGGTGTGGATCTGATAAGGCAGTGTCCCTGCAAAACGGAGATATTTCTCCTCTATAAAGGAACATATACATATGGGACTATCTTTTCATTAGACTCCTGCTGTTTTAGGTGTAATTTTTTTTCAGCATCCACTGTTAAGTCTCCTCTCACACTTCCCCAAAATGCCTTGCACCCCTGAATTAGGAAGAAGCTTATTCCAGCACAGATGTCTCTGTTGCAGTGTTCCTGATCTTACAGTATTTTTCAATTTGGTTCTGAGCCCAAAGTCACTTGAGATTTGTCTCCTCACTTTCCTTCCTAAAGCCATTTAAGCTATAGTCTCACTTCCTGGCTTTCCTAATTGGAATTGTTTCAGGATTCTTCAGCATGAATTGTTTATGCAGTCAGCTTTTATTCTGATGTTTTAGTATCACAGAAGTAGCT
This sequence comes from Serinus canaria, assembly GCF_022539315.1. NCBI lineage: Eukaryota > Metazoa > Chordata > Aves > Passeriformes > Fringillidae > Serinus > Serinus canaria. Next base: position 2,664,621 of record NC_066336.1, on the reverse strand, counting down.
ACACTTGGCTTTGCTGCTGCACATTCTGCTCAGGCAATTCAGATCTGTTGGAAAGTCCTCTGTGTACGAGTCAGTTGTGTCCAAGATAAAAATAGTTGTTTTGAAATTGCCGACTGGTAAATTTTTAACCTGTTTTTTCTGACTCAGATGTCAGATAATAAACACCCTGTGGTCCCTTTCCTCCTGCCAGTTGTCTCAGTTTGACTTGTCAGTAAAGCAGTTGGACGAGTCGTAGACTGACTAGTTTTCTCTTAAATGTCTGAGTCATATTTTAAGCATGTTGGGATCTGTTCTCCTTAATTTAATTAGTTAAATCACACCTGCAGTAATACTGTTCCTGTGCTGGGAAAGCTATCCACTCTCATTAGGCAAACTTGACCCAACAAGTTGCATTTTGAGAGGCCTCTGCAGGCTCTGAGCACTTCAGGAATTGGTCTCTGGTCTCTCCTTTTTTTTGTTCTCCCTCTTCTGGATTTTCATTAGGGAGTCAAATGTTTTCTTGCATTTGACTCCCTAATGAAGCGTTGAAATTTCAGCGTTGAAATTCAGAGGATTTAGACCACAATGTCTTGTTCATCTGTGTCTTAAACCAGCTTTTTTTCCCTTGTTTCCAGAAATTAGCCCAGCAGAGGAAGAACCAGTATGACCTCCTGAGGCAGCGCATCGAGAGGGAGAAGGCCATGTTTGTCATCTCACAGAAAATCCAGACACGGAAGGATCTTCTGGTGAGGGATTTGCTTCTGCTTCTCCAAATCTGTTTTGTTCAGCTCATTAGGTCTGGGACTGTGTGTGTTGCATGTGTTGTGTTTGTTTCCTCATTCTGGTTTTATAGTAGTACTTGCAGATAACTCCTAGAGATAAGTAATCCTCTTTAATATGGAAAAAGCAAGGAGATGAAGCATTCCAGTAAATGATATCTGCTAGTCCAAGTGTCACCTTGTCAGCAAGGACAAAGACTCAGCTGAAAAATGGTGCTCACAAGGAGCCCAGAATATGTCACTAGGAGTAAGAAGCAGGGAACCATTTCTGTAAGTTAGGAGAAGGTCTTAAAAATCAAAATGACCACAGAAATTACTTGTCTCAATGGGACTCCTGTTCTCTGGTACTTGTGAGCAAAGCAGATTGTGCCTGACAGTCTGAAGGGGAAAAGAGCAGATAAAATGATAATTCCCACCTAAACAGTGCATAGTGACAATTTTTCTTTTATGGTCAGACCTAGACAGGGATTCTCTGATTTATGTGGCTGTGGGTTTTTCTCCTGGCATGGCAGCAAATATTTCTACCTGTTCTTTTTTTCCAGGACAAAACTCACAAAGTAAAGGTGAAGAAAGAAACAACGACTGCTCCAGCTATTTACAAATTCAAGTTTCAGAGGAAACGTTAGCCATTTAATGGAATAATTGTTACAGTCTTTGCTCAGAAAGGAGGAGCCATATCCCTTGGAGAAGGGCTGGTGCCAGCCTGCTTTTGACTGCAGCTCAGCACTTTGTTGAAACAAATCACTGTGGGCCTGTGGTAGCCATCAGTGTGTTTCATCTAATTAATTGATTAATAAATCAGAGTTTGTTCTCTTGATATTTACGGTGGGAAGCCATGGGATTTGCCTGAGTGTCCTGGTAACATGCACCATAAACAATCAGTGAGCAGTTGAAGTCACAGTGGAACGTTAGGGAGGTGGGTTAAGCACAGCCCGGGGACAGGGAAGGTGCTTGGGCATTGTCAGCTCTGGGGCTGAGCAGGGCCTGGCCAAAGCCAGAGAGTGGAGCTCAGCTCTTTCAGCTGTCCTTTCAAGCAGCTTAAAGGTGAATTACTCTAGTCATTTCCCCAGCATCCCCCAATCCCTCTCATTTCCTACTTGCACCATTCCATTGTGTGCTTTTCCTCCAGAGTTGCTTCAGTTCAAGCTGAAGCAGTGGCAAAATCCTGTGTAAGAGGAGACAACGCAGCAGCCAAGTGTGGGACAGGAGTTTGTCCTCTGGGTTTTCCTTGGGCTGGTTGCATTACCAGGGGTGGGGGATGCGCAGACACATCCTGAGTGTCCTGGAGCAGCCCAGGCACGTTCAGAGGAGCCTCCGTGTGAACATTCCTTTTCTTATCTCTCCATCGGCCTGTCCCTGCCAGCAATAAGCACATGGTCTGCAAGGGGGGGGGGAAGAAAAAAAAGATGCTCTTCTCAGGCCCTACCTACTTTGGAGCTTTTCCAGCAGCTCGGTGATGAAACTCAATGTTTTATCTGCTTCAATGCAGCTTCAGACATTGTTCCTTCCATTGCTGAGATAACTGGAGAGAATTTTTCAGGGGAGCATCCACGGAGTTCTGCAGCGGCCGGAGTCTGTGGATTCCCTAAGGGCTGGGTGAGCAGGAGGGGAAAACAAAGCCTCACGTGTGAGAATGGTTTGGTTCGCTCCGGCAAAAGGAAAACAAAGCCAGTGTGTGAGAATGGTTTGGTTTGGTTTGCTCGAGCAAAAGGAAAACAAAGTCGTGTGTGTGAGAATGGTCTGGTCCGGTTCAGTTTGGGCCGGTGTGCTCAAGTGAAAGGCAAGCAAAGTCCCGCGTGTGAGGACGGTTCGGTTTGGTTCGCTTGGGCAAAAGTAAAACAAAGCCCCGCGTGTGAGGACAGTCCGGCTCGGCTCGGTTCGCTCGAGCCTCCCGGCCGTGGCGCGGAGCAGCCGCAGTGCCGGGCGCGGCCCGCAGGGGGCAGCAGCGCCGCGCGGCGGGGCCGTGTCCCGGTGCCCGCCCGGGGCTCCGGTTCGGTCCCGCGGTGTCACCGCGCACCGCGGGGTCCCCGCTGTCCGCCAGGGGAAAGCTCTTTTACACTAAGGGTTAAAGAGATAAATATTTAATTTTTGCCCTTGATTAATTTTAACTGCATCCAGAGTGTTGCTGCGAAGGATGGGAGAGAAAAGCAGCAGTTCTGGGAGAGCCTCGAGGAATCCTGGAGCAGGAATTGAAAAGGCAAACAACAGCCTTGTCCACCTCTGTCCCACTGCAGAGCAAGTGCTGGAATGGGTACAAGCCCTATTCCCTGGAAGAAGGGCATTTAGTCCCAGTTTTTATGGGATGCTCTAGGCATCTGTGAGGATTTCTTTGAGCAGGCAGTGGCCACGCTGCTTGTCCTGGGCATGGTGGTGTCCACTGGCACCTGGGAGCTGAGCTACCAGCCAGGACACACAGTCTGGGGTCTGGGTAGCAAAAGTTGTGCCTGTTGTGATTTACTTTCCCTGGGAAGCCATGAAGGCTTTAACAAAGGGAAACCAGAGCACTGTTAACATCTGCCATGGTCACACTGAGCAGGCTTCGTGCTGGGCCCTGACCTCCAAAGCCTGACTGCAAACCCCATAACCTGTGGAGTGGTGTGTCATCTTGTGGTCAGAGCAGACTAAAGGAGGTGCCAGCTCTTGTGCAGAAACATTTTTCACCTACTCCTGCATGCCATGGTGAAGGATTTGGCAGGTGCTGATCTCTGAACTTGTGTCTTAGCAGACAGAGCTGACTCACACCTGCTGCCCTGCAGAGTTCCCAGTGGCATCCAAGAAAAAATCCACACCTTGCTCTTTGACTCCCCAATCTTTTAGCTTGGTATCATCATACTAAAGCACTGAAATGTTTCTGCAAGGATCTGGAAAGAGCCAGTACCTTATAACTGAATCCAAAACCCAGCCCACTGGGCCACAGCAGGATTTAAAGTGAGACAGGAGTGGGATCTGCCATCCTCTAGCTGGGCCCTCCTGGGGAAGGACAGCGAGAAAATGCCCACAGCTATTTTTTGTTTGTGATAATTATAGCATCAAAAGCTGAACCAACAGGTTCTTTAGCAAGGAGATTCTCTGCAGCTTGAAAGATACAGATATCAAAATTCCCCAGATTCACAGCTCAGGTTTTAGGTGACTCAAGAATATTGAGCCATATAATAATTTGTGTAATTCCTTGTTCAAGTCCTGAAGAACTCAATTGATAATGACTGTCTATAAACGTTAATAGCAGACTACACTTGCAGGATTATCTCCAGGCAGCTGCAACAATATATTTTACTAGCAGGAGAACCATCAGCAGTCCCTAGGCTTCTCAGCTGCTTTCCTGTAGGCTCCATTTTCCGAGCCTGAACCAGACTGGAGAGCACAGTGGGGTCCCTGGGCCATGGCAACAGAAGCTGACTCGCCTGGGGAGGCTCTGGATCCCCCAGGACAGCCACAGCGGGGTGTCCATCAGTGGCCATGTGCTGTGGCAGCCAGAGGGATTCCCAGAGCCTCTGGAAGCCCCTCAGGCTGTGTTCTTTGAACAAAGGAGAGCAGGGGAGGTTTGGTCCTGCTCACAGCGCTGCCCTGTGTGCCACCATCTGCTCACCACACCTCTGGATCATCCCACTGCTCATCCCCCTGGTGCTGCCAGCCCAGGGTCACCAGTGGCACTGTGGGCTGGGTGCAGGTGTCCCCAGCTGCAGGACTGGCTGCTCTGGCTCTGCTGCTCCCCAGCATCCTACAGCCAGGTTCAGCTGAGGTGTCTTGCCCAAGGGCACCAAGGAGAAAAGGGTGGTGAAGTTCCTCCACTCAAGCCTGAGCAGCTTCACAGCAGGGAGTTGAAAGAGCAGAATGTAAATCAGGAATGACTAATTGCTGCTCAGCATGGCTGCCCTGAACCTCTCTGTTCCACAGCTCCTTGGCCACTTGGACCTTTCCCCTCTTGATTAGGAGCAACCCAGGGCTGCTGGTGTCTGGGGGGAGCCTGGGCACTGCCACACTTGGACACAGCCACCCATTTCCCTCCTAGCAAACCATTCCTCCCCAAATTCCATTACAGAAGGTTTCTAATGAATAAATACCTGCTGCTGCTTCTGTTGGGAGCTGCCAGGCATCAGGAGTGAAGCCAGGGCTGGGCCAGGTGAAAGCAGCAAATATTTGCTTTGCTGTCTCACATTGTGTACCTGGAGCCGTTAGTGCCTTGAGAGAGCCCAGGTGAGCAGCATTGCTCCAAGCAGGCAGGAGCCCATTATTTAGTGAGAACTATTCCCAGGATGTCCCTGCCTTGGCAGACCTGATCCTGCAACAGTGAATTAGTGCATGCAGATCATCATTTACTGAAACGCAGGCCCCGGTGCACCTTTCTAGGGAAGCACTAATTTATTATGCATTGTTATTAGCTGCAGCAGGGCCTTCATTAGAGCTGGAGTTAAGGTCTGTTTTGGCTGCCTCATCAGCATCAGTGAACTGCGTCCCTGCGAGGTTTGATACAATTTAATTAACCTAATTAAAAGCTCTGATTGCAGAGATGATTGGGGTAGAGCCAGCAGCAACTGCATATTTATAACGAGCTAGAAGGTGTGGGACTGGAGCCAAATGATATGCATCTCTAATGAGCTGGTGCTATTGAAGTGTGGATTTGGAACACTAACATTTATTTTTGGCAACAATGGCCAGTTTATCTTCGTGATAGAAACGATCACGGCTTGATTGGGTGTAGCAGGCAGCTCAGCACTGTGCTCCCTGGCCTTCTCCACACCACTGGCAGGCACACACGAGCACTCACAGCCCCCAGAGCTCCCCACTGCTCTCCCCCGGCCCTTCCCCTGCAGGCACAGCACCTTCACACCCAGCCCTGCAGGGACAGCGTGTCCCAGCCCCAAAGAGCAGCCCCAGTAAGCTCTGGAAATGCCAGCAAGTTCCCCTTCCCAGCCTCCCACACCTTCACTCTCTCCCAGACCTCCTGCCCCACTGCCAGGCTGGGCTCCTGGTGCAGGTAAACCCACCTCAGTTATTCCTCCAGGTAACAATCCTTCATGCCCTGATCTGCTGGGCACCAGGCACAGATAACACAAGTGTCCAGATAAGGGCCCAGATAACACAGAGCAGCCTGGAGCAGAGCTCAGCCCCAGCTCTGGGGCTGCAGGGCTGCTGCTGCTGGGCTGGGAGCACCAGCACCTGCCCCACAGCAGCCAGAACCTCCTGCCCTCCTGTTTAGTGCCAGAGAGGCTGCCAGCCCCTCACCCCCCAGAGCTGTCAGAACAAAGGGGTTCCTGGCAGCCTAAGTCAGGGAACCCCCATTTCTGGGCTGCAGCAGCTGCCATCCCCTTTTCTCTCCACATTTCAAGGCTACATGGTGCTGAGAGGACTCAGGGGTCCAGGGCACCCAGCAGCAGCACTGGGATGTCCCAGGCACTCTCAGCAGCCAAGGAACAGCAGCCAGTCTGCTGAGCCACTTGGAAAATTTGATCCATGCTAATTATGCTGAAAAAAGCTCTTCTGATAATGAGTATGAAATGGAAGCGTAGCTAATACTCATCTCTGAGTGCCATTAATCTTTAAAACTGGAACAATAAGTGAAAACACTGCAGGGCATATGAAGCAAGGTGTGATTCACATCTGCTCCTCCGTGGCTGCCTGACTTATTGGCACAAGGCAACTTTCCTGCACTGTTTCAACAGAGCTGCATTACATAACACCACGGACTGCCCTGCTCTGCTTGCCTTTCCAACCCAAGCATCTCCCCAGAGTTTCTAGTGATCTTCTGTCCTTTCCTGCGACCTCTCAGGAGCACAGGAGATGAGTCCTCCCAAGCCATGACTCTCTCCCAGCTCTTGGCCTCTCCAGAAATGTTTCTTTCCTCCTGGCCATGGCAGCTGCTGTGGCAGCAGGGATGATCTCCAGCCTGGGTGTACTGGGTGTACTGGGTGTACTGGGTGTACTGGTGGGGCAGGGCAGCAGAGGCTCCCAGGGCTGCTCTGTGCAGCCAAGGGGGCTGGGGGGGGGACGGAGACAGGGGGATGGAGGCTCCCTCTCCATCCCTGCTGTGCCAGGGGCACCCTGAGCAGCACCTGGGCTACCTGTCCCCCCCCTGCCCTGCTCAGACACTCTGTACCGAGCCCAGGCTCTCCACGACCTCTGCCACTCACACAGATGCATCTAGCTCACTTTTGATGCCTTTTATTTTCAAATAGCTCTCTCTGGGACTTAGAAGCTTTTATTTAAATGGTTGGTTTGCTGAAGTGACCTTTCAGCTGGCTCTGAGGGGAGAAGGGGAGCTGCAGTCCCAGGAACACTGCTGACCCTGTGGCTTTGAACTTGTTCAAAGCCTCTCCTGCCTTTTGGCCATACCCCTCAGTTGTGCCTTTGCATGGATTTTTCTCCCACACTCCTGAAAAGACATCATCAGAGACATTTCCCCTCATGGGCTCTTTAATATTTACAATGACTTTGTGAATAGATAATATATTCCACCTTTTTTTTTTTTTTTTTTTTTAGCCTTTTAAAAGCACTTGCTCCTTGTGCAGCTGGAGGAAGAAGCTGAGTGCTGGCTGCCTTTGAGGCTGGCAGGACAAACAGACCTGGGGGAGATGAGGGTTGCTCTGAGCCTTGCTCCCTGCCTGCCCACAGCTCCTGGGAGTGTCCTGGGGCAGCCACAGACCTGGGGTGGCCCTGCCACGTCTCCTACTGCAACAATCCTTCCTCCCTCTACTGACTAAGCCCAAAGCTGATCATCTTGGTAGCTGCAAGACAATCCAAATGCAAAACAAAATGCTTCTAAAAACTGTCCCACAGATTGCCAAGCATCTTATAAAGCCTGGCCATGGGCTTAAGAAGATCAAAATCATGTGGATGCCTTTTGTCAAAATGGTTCTGAGGCAGGAAGGCAGCAAGCAGCTTACAACCCAGAAGTGTCACAGATGTACTCGTGAATGCTTGTCCATAATTTTGTTTATTCCAGCCTGCAAGTCCAGGAGGGACTGTCAGATCCTGTGTTGTGATTCTTCTCTATGCTGCCATCACTGCATTTCACTCAGGGAGCCAGGACTGAGTCCAGCAGCTCCAGCTGGGTTTTGGTTTGTCAGTCCTGAGGAGCTGAGCCACAGCAGCCTCGGGAAGGAGGGCAGAGAAAGGAAAGGTGCCTTGGTGCTCCAAGAGCTGGACTGTGATCTCTGGGGCAGGGGGAGGCAAGAAATCTCTGATCCTTGGCTTTTTCACTTGGACATAAACTTCTTCCTCACCTCAGACCCAGTGAATGCATAAACTCAGACACATGTGAGCAGAGCAGAGCCAGAAACGTCAGTGGAGGCTCCATGCAGTGCTGCATGTTGGGGGAGAGGCCCCTGAGCAAGGTGCAAGCTCCTGCAGCAGCAGCACACGGCAGGCCAGGTGTTCTTTAGGGCAGCAATCCTTCCTGGCCTGCAGGGAGGACAGGGATGTGTTGAGGCTGAGGCTCAGGGTGATGCCAGGCTGAGGTAGCCCCTGGGGTGGGCCAGCCATGGCAAGGCTGATGAGGCACACAACTGTGCAGAGGGGCACATTTTTTCCAGTCCATGTTGCCCTAACAAACAAATGTCCTGGGACACAGACAATAATGTTTTTATGAGACTCTAAATTCTAAACTGAAATGCTCTTTGTAGAGGACTAATAGCCAACACGTGTCCCTTCATCTCATGCTGAACTTTTGTGGTCCTACAGGGGTAAAAAAGGCCCTGGTGAACATTTACACTGAGCACTTTGTTCTCACAGATTTGTAGAGCAAAGAGAATAATGCATTGAGACTCACCCCGTGCCAGTTTGGCTTCATTTGTCCTTCTGAACTTGCCCTGAGAGATAATGTTTCCTTCTAATCTGCTGCCGTCCACCTACAGCAGGCACTGAGTGAATAACTCCCCCAAACAAGCCTTTATTCTTCCAACTCTGCCTGCCCCTAACCCTTCCTCCCCTTGACAGAGTCATTGTTGTGTTCATGACATGCTAACAGCCCGTGCTGTGCTCCAGCCCACACTGGCTGTGGCCACACAAACGGGCTCAGGCCGGGCTGCTTGCAGAAAATACTTGCAGAAAATGATTGCAGAAAATTATTGCAGAAAATGGTTGCAGAAAATTATTGCAGAAAATGCTTTTAGAACATGCTGCTCTTTTGGCATTATCTGAAAAAGATGTGCCAGGAGGATCACTCCCAGCCTGCCAGGTGCAGAGGATTCACAGGAATCTCCCAAGGAGTGAAGCTTTTCTCTCCACACATGATAATAAATTCCTGTTGCCCTCCTCTAGGAAGATGCAAGGAAAAGGAAACAAGACATCTGAGTCTCTGGTTAATGAGAGAAATATTTCCCATTCTTTTCTGCTCAGGTGCTTATGTCACCCTTTCACAATGATATTTTAATCAGCCTTTGTAAGCTCTACAAATTGCCCTTTCTATCTGCAGGAGAGGGGAAGCTCCAGGGGATGAGCAATGGATACATTGAAAACATATGAAAAGCCTCATGTAGCTCCTGGAAATCACTCTCCAGAGATATCTGGAGTAGGTGCCCCTCTGAAAACATCCAGGAGAGAGGCATTAGTAATTGTAAAATTCTATTATTATATTGTATCATTTATAGTCTTTGTTTTATTTATAGAAATATAATTAGTTGTTATACATTACTTACTAACTTTAATACAATATTATTAAATATAATATTAAATAGTATATTTAATAGTTTAATATTAAATGAATATATTTATATTATTAGTTTTACTTATATACATATTATATTGTTTATAACATTAGTTATTATATAATATTATTCATTTTATTTAGTATTTTTAATATTATAATATTGTATCATTGATATTATTAGTTTATTTATATACATATATTATTTACTAGTTATTATATTTTATATTATCAGTAATTGTAATATTACAATATGATATGATATGATATGATATTATATATAATTAGTTTTATTTATATAAATATTCTATTATTTAATATTTGTTATTATGTTATTTGTATTATTTAGTAATTTTAATACTATATTTTAAAAATTATATTTATACTATATGCATCTTGTATAGTTATATATTATTATATATGATATATTATATATTATATTTATATATATTATATATGTATTATATATTATGTATATTTCTATTTTCATTCTATTATATTATATTATTTACTATTGTATTTAATTTTAAAGTGCTGCCTTCAGGGTGCCTTTCAGACAGGACCAAGCTAAGCTGAGGTCAACCCCCACGGTCAGGGACTGACAGGCAGCTTTGTTCCTTTGTTCCTGACCCTGCTCCTGAGCTTAGGAAGCGGCCGAGGGTCACCTCTGCCACCTCCCAGCAGGCTGCAGGGACAGAAGCTGCAGCCTGCGCTGCTCTGGGCCTCGGAGCTGGCACAGGGCTCCTGGGAGGGGGGGCTGCAGCTGCAGCCAGCCCCACTCGGTGCCAGGGGATGGCTTTGATTGGAGGGGCATCTGGATGGCTGGGGTGGCACAGGGCTGGGGGTGGCACAGGGCTGGGATGGCACAGGGCTGGGATGGCACAGAACTGTGGTGTCACAGGGCTGGGGGTGGCACAGGGCTGGGGGTGGCACAGGGCTGGGGGTGTCACAGAGCTAGGGGTGTCAGAGGGCTGGGAGTGGCACAGGGCTGGGATGGCACAGGGCTGGGGGTGGCACAGGGCTGGGATGGCACAGGGCTGGGGGTGGCACAAGGCTGGGGGTGTCACAGAGCTGGGGGTGTCAGAGGGCTGGGAGTGGCACAGGGCTGGGGGTGGCACAGGGCTGGGGTGGCACAGGGCTGGGGTGGCACAGAACTGTGGTGTCACAGGGCTGGGATGACACAGGGCTGGGGGTGTCACAGGACTGGGGTGGCACAGGGCTGGGGTGGCACAGAACTGTGGTGTCACAGGGCTGGGGGTGGCACATGGTTTGGGGTGTCACAGGGCACATACCAGCGCTCAGCGCCAGGAGATGGGTTGGTTTGGAGTGACACCTGTCTGGTTGGGGTGGCACAGGGCACATGCCAGTGCCCAGGTGTGGCACAGGGAGCACACCCCCAGGTGCAGGTGAGCTCCCAGGTGAGAATTGAGGAGCAGTTCTCCTTTGGGTGTGCTGCACGCAGGCTGGGTGTGCTGCTCCCAAACCAGCCCCTGCATGGCAAGGGGGTTTATCTCCAGGGAATGGAAGGAAAAAGCCCTCTCACATGCAGGCACTCACACCAGCCTGGGATGCAAAACCAGGCAAGTACCTGCTGTGCATTCACCCCCAGCGTGGGGCAAACCCTGCTCAGAGCAGGAGAGAAACCAAAGAGGCCCTGAGAGAGGCTTGGACTCTGCAGCCCGAGCTCAGGGCTGAGCCCCTTGCAGCCCTGCCTGCCCAAATCCTTCTCCCCATCCCCGTGGCCCAGCCCCTGCCCCATTCCCAGGGCTCCTGAGCTCCCAGCTGCCAGGCAGAGTGCAGAGCCTCTCACTGTCACATTTTCGGAAAATCCTCTTTGCCCAGGATTTTCTCCTGGGAAGCTGAGAAGCCTCAGAGAAAAAGGAACACAATATTATCTCATTTGCTTCTCCTGTTTTTGCTGCTTTGGAATGTGGTTGGAGATTGTTTATCCAACAGGTGAATTGTTTTGACTTAATGACCAATCACATCAGCTGTGTCAGTCTGAGAAGCCAGCCATGAGTGTTTCATGTTAAACCTTCTGTAGGCATCCTTTCTCTATTCTTTAGTATAGTTTAGTATGGCATCCATAATTAATGTAATGTATTGTAATGTAATATAATACAAGAATATAATGTAATATAATGTAATATAATATAAAATATAAAATAATGTAATCCATAATGTAATATATAATGTAAAATCTATATATATATATAATATAATCTAATATATAATATAATATAATATCATATCTACGAATATAATATAATCTACATCTACTATACATATAATATACTCTCTAATATCTAATATATATCATATATATAATATATTTGGCCTTCTAAGAACATGGAGTCAGGATTTATCAATTTCTCCTTCATCCTGGGGACCCCCAAACACCACACAGAGCCCCCCCAGGACAGTTTGTGCTGGCAGAGCGGAGCTCAGAGAGCCCAAGCAGGAATGGCAGATCCTTTGTGCCTGATGAGCCTGGGCTCCTGCCAAATTCCTCTGCACCCACTGCCTCCATGAAATGCCTCAATCACTTCTTGGCAATCCCAGCCCCAGAGAAGAGTTGAGAGGCAACTTCAGGCAGTTGAGCTGCTTTATTAAAAGGTAAAAATCCATGCTGAGCAGGAGCTGGGAGCAGGACTGAGCTCTGGCTGCACAGGGCTGCCAAACCCTCCCTGCTGAGGAAGAGCAAGTGGCAGCAGAACTTCCTGAGGTCACAGGCTCTGTCAAGCTGTAACATCCCCACCGTGGCCACTCAGGGACAGCTGCATATCGCAGCTTGTGCATCTCAGTCCTGCTGGTGACTGGCAAAGCAGAGGGAGAGCACCAAGGTGCAGGGGATGCAGGAGTGCCCCTGCACGACTGCTCTGGGGCAGCTCCTGGGGTGCAATCTGGTTTTTGGCTGGGACCCACTGAATTCCTGCACCTGTAGAGACAGGAGCAAACCCTTTGCCCCAAGTGATTAATCAGAAAGGACCTTCAATTTGTCCTGTCTCAGGGTTTCTGATTAAAGCAGGGGGATTTTATTTCAGTTTCACCTGTGTGCTGTTTGAAAAATAACGTAGCCATAGCCCCTTGAAAGATCTTTCCTGAAAAATGAGTTCCCCTGAGTCTGTTGCTTCTACAATCTTGTATCTTGGAATAACTTCTACCAAAAATTCCTTAATAGGTGATGCTGTAGCTGCTGAAGGAATTGGGAATGCCTCTGGCCACCTTGTTAGCTGGTATACTGTTATCAGAAGATATTTAAGCCTCCCCACTTGGGACATCTCTGTAAAATCCACTTGGCATCTTTAGAAGGGTCATGCAGCCCCAAAAAAAAAAGAAATAAAATTGGTGGATCAGGTTCTGCAACAGAGCTGCTCAAGAAATTAAAAACATAAAGCTCTGTTCAGCCTCATCTGTGGTGTGATGGTTGAACAAAAACTCTCCCTTCTGCTGATCCAGATCTGGCACTGCACCCCTGGGGCAGCACAGCCACAGCTCTGCAGGCAGCACGGGGCTGGAGCACACCTGGGACCATCCCTGGGGGGGCATTCCCCACCTCAAACAGTGTCTGGGGGGTTCATTCCCCACTCCAGACAGTGGCTGGGGGGCTCATTCCCCACCTCAAACAGTGGCTGGGGGGTCATTCCCCACCTCAGTAGTTGGGGGGTTCATTCCTCACCTCAGGCAGTGTCTGGGGGTTCATTCCCCACCCCAGACAGTGGCCAGGTGCTGGGGGACAGGTGGCCTTGCTGCAGGCTGGCCCCTGTGCTGCTGTGGCAGTGCTGGCAGCAGGGAGCAGCAGGGCACTTGGGAACAGAAAGGGAAAGTCCAGGTGAGTCAAATATTCCTGGCACAGCTGGTGCCAGCTGAGCACAGGGAGAGGAGGGGACAAACAGGCAGGGAGGCACAGGCAGAGAGCCTTGGAGCTCAGGAGTGGGGATGAGGGGCTGGGCACACATCAGAAGGGGTCACTGGAGGAAGGGCAGGAGGGGACAAGGCCACCAGGTGGTGGTGGCTCCAGGGATGGTGAGGAGAGGAGCCACACACACACACACACACACACACTGTGGTGTCCAGAGAGGCTCCCCCTGCCAAGAGCTGCCCTTGGCCACATCTCAGGGCTCCTGAGAGCCACTGTCTGCCTGTGCCCCTCCTGTTCAGGCAGCTCTGTCTCCCTGCCTGCTGCTCTGCTCCTTCCCTCTGCAGTTGCTTTGATCTGCACTCCAGGGGCTCAGCGTTATAAATGAATGTTTCATGGATGTTGCTGCCCACGGCTTGAAAAATGGCTTTTTTTCCCCCAGGTGGTGGCTCACACCAGCTCCTGAAGGACTCTTCTGCTCCAAGTTCAAAACACAGGCCAAAACCTCAGGTGTTCCTCATGCCTTGGTTTGGGGCAGGATGGGACCTGCTCCTGCCCTGCAGAACTGTGCTGCAGGGGGAAGCTGGGACCTCATCCTGGTGCCCAGGCCATCCCAGCAGGCTCTGCCAGTCCCAGAGCAGCCCTGCCCTCCTGCCTGTGCCCCACCAGCCCTGCCTGCTCCTCCAGGGCTCCTCCAGGGCTCCTCAGGGCTCACCTGTGCTGCCTCCTCTGTGCCAGTGACAAAGGGGCTGTGGACAGACCTGGGGCTCATCCCCTGAGCTGGGCAGAAGGACCAGGTGCAGGTGCAGTGTGCCAGGCCCTCCATGCCCCCTCAAAGGATATTTCTCCCCAGTTCCCCTCCTCCCAGGTTCCAGCAGCCCGTGGAGAGCCCTGGCTGTCCCAGCAGGTGACACAGAGCTGTGAGCAGCACAGCACCTCGTCTCCCCTCACACACAGCATCTCCAGGGCTGTCAGGGGTCCTGCCCCATCCCTGTGGCCTCTCCCTGTTTGGGGGCAGTGCCTGGGCCAGGTGCTGAGCCCGGGGCAGGTTCAGAGCCTGGGAAAGGTCCTGTCTGCTCCCTGGTGTCCTGCTGGGTGCTGGGGAGGGAAGGGATGCAGCGCCTGGGGCGGCAGGGTGGGTGCAGCAGGAAGTCAGGCTTGCCAAGCTGGGTGTGGAGCATGTGGGGATGCTTGTCTGGGCTCCCAAAGCATTTTCCAAACACTTTAATTATAGTGATTTATAGGGCAAAAGTGTGGGGGCGAGAGCTTGGGAAAGGCATTAGCAGGTTTGTTCTGAGGGCTCTAATCAGAGGCAGGGATGGGGAGAGGGAGGAACAGCACTGGGGCTCTTGAACTGCGGCGTCAGGACAGCTCTGGAGGATGCAAAACTTCCCAGCTGTGCCAGGCGTGTGCTGAGGGCACCCCTGAGGCTTTGGTGCTCCTCTGGGAACAGCCCTGGCATCAGGAGGGACACCAGATGTCCTGAGCCTGCCCTGGCACTGCTCCCCAGCCCAGGTCTGAGGCTCTGGGGCTTCACCAGCTCCACCTGTGCATCACCTGTGGCGGCAGAGCAGCTGCAGAGGCCACAGGTGAACGTGGCACACAAATGTCTGTGCTGCAGTCACCAGAAAATGATCAACAATTCAACAGCAGCTCAGTGCTCTCACTGACATTACCTTGAAAATCATAACATTGTCTGGGTGTTTTTTTGGGAAAACATTGTTCTCAATGCCCAGAGAAGCACACTCACAGGGCCACACTCCCAACAGAGGAGGGGACAGAGACAGCAGGTCCCCCCAGCCCAGCAGTCAGGGAGCACCACAGGGATCTGGGCTTGCTCTGAAAGCTCGGCCTGCCTTGCTCTGAGCACAGCATCACCCCTGCAGCAGGGACAGGGACAGAGTGCTGGGCTGCCGGCAGCCTGGTGGCACAGAGAGGGGCTGGCACTGCAGCAGTGCCCCTGAGCCACCGTGGGGTGCAGCCCTGGCAGCGTGGCCACAGCACATGTCACTGCTGCAATCCTACTTTTGGGCCTGTTTTCTGGTAAATAACCTTTTCCTGTCCTTTTTGACAGTGATCTTTATTGATGTGTGACATCCCTCACAGCCAGGTCTGGCCTCACAGAGCCGTGGTGCCCTGCACACCCCCTGGCCCTGCAGCAGCACAGGCAGCTCTGCTCCTCTCAGATGCCCACAGCCTCCCTCAAGCACTCCCTTCCCGACCTGTCAGGGTGGGGTCTGGCTGCGTGTCCCGGTGGGAAGAGAGGGAAAACAGAGCTTTAAATAACCCTACCCTGGCCTCTGGGGGTCAGCTCTATCACAGCTCTGCCAGGAGAGCTTCAGCAGGGCTGCACCCCCAGCTCCTGCCCAGGGCACACAGACCCCTCTGCCCTGCCTGGGGAGGATTTGCAGAGACAGGGGAAGCAATCAGTGCTGTGCTGGTGCCCCCAGGCTCAGGTTATCTCTTAATTGAGCCCAGTTGATTGAGGAGCTGAAAGCAGCCTGGGCTTGGAGCTGCAGATGGTGCTGGGAGCAGGGCAGTGTGCTGAGCTCTCAGCAGCAGACACAGCCTTGCTCTCCTGGGCTGTCTCACACCCTGCAGTGCTGGGGAACCAGCAGCAGGGCAGTTCCAGGGGATGTTATTTCATAGCTCAAGCCAGCACAACCAACCTCTTATTCTTGACCTCGCGCCCTCAGTGGGCAGGCTCTGCTCCCACAGAGATTTCAGGGGAAGGAAGTGTGCATCTGCAGGGTGATGTGGGGGCAGCCTGGCTCTTCAGTGGTCTAACCACGAGCCCACAGTGCTGGGAACAGAGCCCAGGAGAGCTGCTGCCCAAACACAAGCTTCTGTGTGTGAGCAGCTGCAGCCAGGGCTGCTGGGGAGCCCGCAGCCCCCAAGCAGGGCTGGAGCTGCAGGAGCAGCCCTGTGACAGCTGGGACAGGGCTGAGGTCACTCCAGGTGCAGGAAAAAGGGGAGGAAGCACTGGGCAGCTGCACCTGAGCTGAGAGCAGGCAGGGGAGCAGCTGGACAGTCACTCAGCACTGGCTGAGGCTGCTGGGGCATCTCCCCACCAAATAACAGCAAGAGCTCCACAAACTGCTTTGCTGCTGTGGTCCTGACCAAGGGGATGCCACAGGGGTCAGGGATCTCTGCTGGGACTCAGTTTGCAGTGCCCCAGACAAGCTCAGCCTTGGCTCACCTTGCCCTGCTCTTTCTGATCTGATTGCATTTTCCAGGAATTCAAGACTGGCCCCCCTGCAAAAGGAAGCGCATACTTTATTAACTGTGCTGCTTTCTTGTCCACTAATTAAAACCAAATTATATCTGATGCACACAACATACTTTGCAGTGAGGGAAACCTCCCTTCCCAATCTGCTCTAGGAAGCAATTTATTTAGCCCACTGAGCTGAAAAGAGAGCAGCCCTGCAAAGAGCCAGGGATGCTGAGGGATGCTGAGGACCCAGCTGGCTGGAACTTCTCCTGGCCTCACCTTTTTGGTTTCATTCCAGGCTAGAGCCAGCATCCCCCAGGGCTAAGGGAAGAGCAAGGGAGAAGTGATCCCAAGGGAGCAGCTCATGGGAAGGTGAGCAGCAGCAGCCATGGGCTCCTTTTTGGGTCCCTCTGTCTCCATGGGCTCCTTTTTGGGTCCATCTGTCTCCTCTGCCACCCTTGTGGCCACCCGTGGCTCCCCAGCAGGTTTGGCTGCCTGGGGACAGGAGAGGATGAGTTCCTCAGGGTGATGTAGCCCCTGCTGGAGGGCACAGCGTGAAGGACACAGGGAGCAGCAGCCCAGAGAGCCCCTCACAGGGGATCCCAGCCCCCAGCAGTACTGCAGGAGCTCCCAGAGGTGCCTCAGACCCTCTGGCTCAGACAGGGCTTGGACAGATCCTGTCCTCTGTCCAGCAGCACTGGCAGATCCTGCTGCCCACATGCACTAAAGTGCAGGTACTGGGTCCCCAGAAAACAGCCCCAGGCTCAGCAAGTCAGGAGGCTCAGGAGAGAGGGTTCAGCCCCTGGCCTGTGTCTCCTCAGTGAAGCCACCACTCTCAGATGTTTTTCCTCAGGGGAAGGGTGAAGTTTCTGCAGAAAGACAAGCCTCCCCCCGTGGTCCTTGTGCTGGTGCTGGCAGGAGCCATGTTTGGAGCAATAGATCATCAGGGGAAGGTACCTAATGATGTATTGCCCTAATACATCACCATGGCAACAGCACTCTAATGATGTATTATTCTAATGGGCTGCCCAAGTGCCCATTCCTCTGGATGATGTATGGTTGGGGTGGCTGTGCTCTGCCAAGCCCAGATGCAGCAGAGCTCTCCTGGCTGCCAAGCACCTCCAGCAGTGCTGCCTGCCACTGCATGGGATGCACCACTGCCTGTTGGCTCCCACCTTTGTGGGCAGAGGTGCCACCTTGCCACCCAAGGCTGGGGAGCCTCCAGATTTGGTGACCATCACAGTTCTCTGGACTGCTGTCCCTTTCCTCCCCTCCCCAAGCTACAGTGTCACTTGTGGAGCTCTGAAGGACAATTTTAAAAGCATTCCTTCCCTGGCATTTGGAAAATCTAGAAGGGGAAGTGACAGGCTGGTTTGTGCATTTCTCCAGCCCCTTCCAAGGTATTAAGGCCACACAGTGCTCTGGGTTTGATCATTAACAATGAAAATACCAGCTGGAATTCTCCTGCTGCCTGTGACAGGGACAGCATTGTTTCCAATTCACACTATCTTTTTGAGCATTCAAATGCCATCAATTCAGTCACCCCAGTGCGTAGGACAGTTATCTGAAATGTTTTCCCAAACAGCTCAGTGACTATAGAGCAACAATTCATGGCATGGCTTGGGGACATCTGTGCAAAGCAAGGCTCAGTAAAGAGCTGGTGGCCAGCTGAATGCTCCCTGTGTGGACCTCAGATTCCTGAGAGGAGCAGGGAAGCTGGCAGACAGAGGGACTGAATGAATGGCAGGAGAAATCATTTCATCTATGCAAATCCATGCCAAGCTCTGGGTGCAGCTGCTGGCAGAGGGGAGCTCTGCCCCTCTGGACTGACATGGGAGAGGATTTTATTGAGCACTGAGATGTTCCTCTACCAGAACAGCAGCAAGGAACTGCAGCCTCTGGGGTCCTCCCCAGCCACCACAAGCACCAGGTGAATCCTCCATGGCAGGAGCAGGGTCCAGAGCAGGTTCTGTGGGATATCCCTCTGCTCTGAGATTCCACAGTGCTTTTGGAAATAGTAATTAAAGACATAACAAGTGCTCCACTGGGCAGAATATCAAACACTGCAGATATTGATTCCATTCTCTCCCTTTTAACCATGCTGACCTGTGCCTGTCCCCAGCAGCAGCAAGGCTGGGCCAGCCTGCAGGTCTGCTCCTCACAGCCAGGCTGGGCAGCTGAGAGCCCTCCTGGGCACAGAGCCAGCCCTGCCTATTGGAATAATTACCAAAATAGCTGGACAGGACATGCCTGAGCTGGCCCTGCTGCTGAACCAAATATTGGCAAAGTGGTGTTTCACCCCAGGGACACTTTTGGCCATGGCTGGGTGGTGTTTCACCCCACAGACACTTTTGGCCGTGGCTGGGTGGTGTTTCACCCCACAGACACTTTTGGCCATGGCTGGGTGGTGTTTCACCCCACAGACACTTTTGGCCATGGCTGGGTGGTGTTTCACCCCACAGACACTTTTGGCTGGCTGGGGGCTCCAGCTGGGCACGTGGGGACAAGTCCAGGTGTGCAGGAGCTCTGGTGGCTGCAGGATGGAGCTTCCCCCCATCACAGGGGCTGCTCCTTGGGTTTCCCTCTGCCAGAGAAGCTTTAAGGCCATGGGGAAGGAAAGGAGTGGGTTCTGATGGAGGGTTTGGATCCAGAGCTTTGTTCTGGCCCACAGCCTCTGAACCCAGCCCCAGCTCCAGCAGAACTCCTGACCCCGTGGGTGCTGCTCCTTTTAACCCCGGGGAGAGGGCAGGGAAGGGGTAGGGAGCCACCAGCCAGGTACAGGAGGGGAGGTCTCAAGGGACAAAGGACACCTGGATGGCCCAGTGCCCCCCAGGGGTAGAGGGCATCCTTTGAATCTGCCAATCACTGGAGCCCTTCTGGAATGCCAGGACTGACAGACAGTGCTGGGAGGGGAAAGGAGAGGTGACTGACACACCTGGGGGGGAATCTTCAGGGGAGGGACCCGAGGTTCTGGGGTAAACCCTGAAATCACAACACAGCACCTGCCCTGGGCAGGAGGTGGAGGGACAGCAGCACAGGACAGGCAGTTTTCAGTGTCCAGGTCACTCTGAGCATCAGTTCTTGACCCCCAGAAAGTGGAAGTTAAGGCACCCATGGCTTTTTCCTTCTGCCTGTGCCAACACCAGCCCTGGCACAGCTGCCCAGGGCAGCAGAGGGGTTTCCATCCCTGCAGGGATGGAGGGCAGTGCAGCAGGAGCTCTGCTGGCTCACACTTCTCCCCCAGCAGCCCTGTCACTGGGGCCAGCAGACAAACCTGGGCAGTGCAGATCACAGAGCCACCACCATTATTTGGAGCCATTATTTGGAATTTTCACTCGGATTTTCAGCTGGGGGTTCAGGGGGACTGGATCAAGGCTGGCGTTGCCAACAATTTGGAGATCACCCAGGAGGTTGAGGGAACCTAAACCAGGACAGGGATGCCCTGGCACAGCCCAGAACCCCAGTCTGGCCAGAGTAGAGCTTGAGATGTCACATCTGCTGTGTCCCCAGACCTGCCTCAGCTGTAGCTGTGAGGGTGGGTGCAGAGGGATGCCAGAGGACTCCCCTCCCTGGGCTGCCTTTGCAAGGCTCCTGTGCTGCACCTGGGCAGACCCCAATCATCTCTCAACATTCCAGCAGTGACAAATGACAGGATTTCAGCAGGAAAAAGAATAAAAAAAACAAAACAGACTGACCAAAAAAGGAATGATTGTATTATCAATAATGTTTCCAGGGGCTGATGGATGAAGACACCCAAAGGATTTTTAAGATTTCAGTAGAAACCCTCCACATGGCAGCACAAAGGCAAAATGTTTATTAACCCAGGATGTCCTGAGAAAATCCTCCAGGGATGTGCACAGGATGAATCCACCCAGGGTGTGCATGGATCCTCCATGCCAAGTGTGTGCTCAGCATCATGCAGCCCATCCACAGCACATGGCACAGGATCTTCTCCTCATTCCTGCAGACAGGAGGGATCCTGAGAGCGTTCCAGGAGGGATGAGCAGACAGACACACTGCTCCATGGGACCTCACTGCCCTTTTCCTTCCTTTCCTTCCTTCCATTTGCTCAGTGCAAATGTTTCCTAAACAGCTCTGGAAACAAGCAGCCTTCTGAAAGCTGCCCTAAAAGCCCTCTGCTTTCACTAATATCCAGAGTAGGGAACATCAAGAAAAAAAATCACCTCCTAATTCCTTGGGGGACTGAATTTGCAGAACAGGCATCCTGTCTTAAAGACAAATATCCCCCTCCAAAGGCAGGCACAGCCTTGCCCTGTGCCTGGCAGGACGTTCAGCTGATGGGTTTGTGATGCCACACATCCAGCACAGCCTTGGCAATGCTCTTGTGCTGGATTAGACAATGTTGTCATGTATTGAAAACTGGCAAATCTCCAGGGTGGGGTTTCAAGGGATAATTTGTAGATTGAATGTTAATGAATATTATTGTTGTTATCTTGCAAGGCTGTGCTGACTTCACTCTGTTACCCATTGCACATCTTGATTTTTGCTGTTTTTACACCTATAAAAAGCAGCAGAGGCAATTTCAGCTGATAAGTCAGGAAGCCAGTTGAAGACACGTGGGAAAAGGTGATTCTTTCTGTGCCCAAATCACTGCCTCCCCAGACACTGGCTGACACAGGATGGTTGTTTTGAGCCCTCTCTCTCCTTTTTCCTGCAAACTCACCCACCTCAGCAGTGCTGCCCCAGCCATGGCATGTGGGGTTGGGAGCAGTCACCTAGGGCATCCTCAGCAGCATAAATCTTTTTATCTCCATGGGGAAAGAGGCACAGAGGGGGAATCCTGTCATTTCTTCAGCTCTAAGAGCTGTGCCGTGGCTTTTTGTGCAGAAGAGGAGAGCAGCAGCTCACCTGCAGCAGGTGCAGCAGTGCCCCCCTGCAGCCCCCCGGGGCAGGCTGGCCCCGGGGGCACTCCCAGCCTGCTGCAGCCCCCCGTGATTTATGTGGCACTTGTACAATGGATGGGCTTTGTGCCGGGGGACAGTTAAATGGGAACTCTGTCATTAGTTTAAGCAGAGGTTAAAGGTGATCAATAACAAGGGTTTCACGCCCAATTGATCACCCCTTGCTGTTTATTTCTGCCTTTTGCTTTCCATTCCACGCTGCTTTTAGAAATAGTAATTAAAGACATAACAAGTGCTCCACTGGGCAGAATATCAAACACTGCAGATATTGATTCCATTCTCTCCCTTTTAACCACGCTGACCTGTGCCTGTCCCCCGCAGCAGCAAGGCTGGGCCAGCCTGCAGGGCTGCTCCTCACAGCCAGGCTGGGCAGCTGAGAGCCCTCCTGGGCACAGAGCCAGCCCTGCCTATTGGAATAATTACCAAAATAGCTGGACAGGACATGCCTGAGCTGGCCCTGCTGCTGAACCAAATATTGGCAAAGTGGTGTTTCACACCCCAGGGAGCACTTTTGGCCATGGCTGTGTGGTGGTTTCACCCCCACAGACACTTTTGGCCGTGGCTGGGTGGTGTTTCCACCCCACAGACACTTTTGGCCATGGCTGGGTGGTGTTTCACCCACCGACACTTTTGGCCATGGCTGGGTGGTGTTTCACCCCACAGACACTTTTGGCTGGCTGGGGGCTCCAGCTGGGCACGTGGGGACAAGTCCAGGTGTGCAGGAGCTCTGGTGGCTGCAGGATGGAGCTTCCCCCCATCACAGGGGCTGCTCCTCGGGTTTCCCTCTGCCAGAGAAGCTTTAAGGCCATGGGGAAGGAAAGGAGTGGGTTCTGATGGAGGGTTTGGATCCAGAGCTTTGTTCTGGCCCACAGCCTCTGAACCCAGCCCCAGCTCCAGCAGAACTCCTGACCCCGTGGGTGCTGCTCCTTTTAACCCCGGGGAGAGGGCAGGGAAGGGGCAGGGAGCCACCAGCCAGGTACAGGAGGGGAGGTCCCAAGGGACAAAGGACACCTGGATGGCCCAGTGCCCCCCAGGGGTAGAGGGCATCCTTTGAACCTGCCAATCACTGGAGCCCTTCTGGAATGCCAGGACTGACAGACAGTGCTGGGAGGGGAAAGGAGAGGTGACTGACACACCTGGGGGGGAATCTTCAGGGGAGGGACCCGAGGTTCTGGGGTAAACCCTGAAATCACAACACAACACCTGCCCTGGGCAGGAGGTGGAGGGACAGCAGCACAGGACAGGCAGTTTTCAGTGTCCAGGTCACTCTGAGCATCAGTGCTTGACCCCCAGAAAGTGGAAGTTAAGGCACCCATGGCTTTTTCCTTCTGCCTGTGCCAACACCAGCCCTGGCACAGCTGCCCAGGGCAGCAGAGGGGTTTCCATCCCTGCAGGGATGGAGGGCAGTGCAGCAGGAGCTCTGCTGGCTCACACCTCTCCCCCAGCAGCCCTGTCACTGGGGCCAGCAGACAAACCTGGGCAGTGCAGATCACAGAGCCACCACCATTATTTGGAGCCATTATTTGGAATTTTCACTCGGATTTTCAGCTGGGGGTTCAGGGGGACTGGATCAAGGCTGGCGTTGCCAACACTTTGGAGATCACCCAGGAGGTTGAGGGAACCTAAACCAGGACAGGGATGCCCTGGCACAGCCCAGAACCCCAGTCTGGCCAGAGTAGAGCTTGAGATGTCACATCTGCTGTGTCCCCAGACCTGCCTCAGCTGTAGCTGTGAGGGTGGGTGCAGAGGGATGCCAGAGGACTCCCCTCCCTGGGCTGCCTTTGCAAGGCTCCTGTGCTGCACCTGGGCAGACCCCAATCATCTCTCAACATTCCAGCAGTGACAAATGACAGGATTTCAGCAGGAAAAAGAATAAAAAAAACAAAACAGACTGACCAAAAAAGGAATGATTGTATTATCAATAATGTTTCCAGGGGCTGATGGATGAAGACACCCAAAGGATTTTTAAGATTTCAGTAGAAACCCTCCACATGGCAGCACAAAGGCAAAATGTTTATTAACCCAGGATGTCCTGAGAAAATCCTCCAGGGATGTGCACAGGATGAATCCACCCAGGGTGTGCATGGATCCTCCATGCCAAGTGTGTGCTCAGCATCATGCAGCCCATCCACAGCACATGGCACAGGATCTTCTCCTCATTCCTGCAGACAGGAGGGATCCTGAGAGCGTTCCAGGAGGGATGAGCAGACAGACACACTGCTCCATGGGACCTCACTGCCCTTTTCCTTCCTTTCCTTCCTTCCATTTGCTCAGTGCAAATGTTTCCTAAACAGCTCTGGAAACAAGCAGCCTTCTGAAAGCTGCCCTAAAAGCCCTCTGCTTTCACTAATATCCAGAGTAGGGAACATCAAGAAAAAAAATCACCTCCTAATTCCTTGGGGGACTGAATTTGCAGAACAGGCATCCTGTCTTAAAGACAAATATCCCCCTCCAAAGGCAGGCACAGCCTTGCCCTGTGCCTGGCAGGACGTTCAGCTGATGGGTTTGTGATGCCACACATCCAGCACAGCCTTGGCAATGCTCTTGTGCTGGATTAGACAATGTTGTCATGTATTGAAAACTGGCAAATCTCCAGGCTGGGGTTTCAAGGGATAATTTGTAGATTGAATGTTAATGAATATTATTGTTGTTATCTTGCAAGGCTGTGCTGACTTCACTCTGTTACCCATTGCACATCTTGATTTTTGCTGTTTTTACACCTATAAAAAGCAGCAGAGGCAATTTCAGCTGATAAGTCAGGAAGCCAGTTGAAGACACGTGGGAAAAGGTGATTCTTTCTGTGCCCAAATCACTGCCTCCCCAGACACTGGCTGACACAGGATGGTTGTTTTGAGCCCTCTCTCCTTTTTCCTGCAAACTCACCCACCTCAGCAGTGCTGCCCCAGCCATGGCATGTGGGGTTGGGAGCAGTCACCTAGGGCATCCTCAGCAGCATAAATCTTTTTATCTCCATGGGGAAAGAGGCACAGAGGGGGAATCCTGTCATTTCTTCAGCTCTAAGAGCTGTGCCGTGGCTTTTTGTGCAGAAGAGGAGAGCGGCAGCTCACCTGCAGCAGGTGCAGCAGTGCCCCCCTGCAGCCCCCCGGGGCAGGCTGGCCCCGGGGCACTCCCAGCCTGCCGCAGCCCCCCGTGATTTATGTGGCACTTGTACAATGGATGGGCTTTGTGCCGGGGGACAGTTAAATGGGAACTCAGTCATTAGTTTAAGCAGAGGTTAAAGGTGATCAATAACAAGGGTTTCACGCCCAATTGATCACCCCTTGCTGTTTATTTCTGCCTTTTGCTTTCCATTCCACGCTGCTTTTAGAAATAGTAATTAAAGACATAACAAGTGCTCCACTGGGCAGAATATCAAACACTGCAGATATTGATTCCATTCTCTCCCTTTTAACCACGCTGACCTGTGCCTGTCCCCCGCAGCAGCAAGGCTGGGCCAGCCTGCAGGGCTGCTCCTCACAGCCAGGCTGGGCAGCTGAGCACAGAGCCAGCCCTGCCTGGGCAGAAGGTGGAGGGAGAGCAGCACAGTGCTCTGGACAGGCAGCTTTTAGTCACTCTGAGCATCAGTGCTTGGCCCATCCTGTGAGCCCTTAGTGTGACTGACAGGCACTAACACACAGTGAGCTACAGGGAATAAAAATCACAGGACAGATTTTCTCTTAAAAACACCAAACCAAAACAGAAAAAAAAACCCCAAAAACCAAAAAACAAACAAACAAAAAAACCCCACAAAACAAAAACAAAAACCCCAAAAAACAAATATTAAAACCAACTAACCAACCAAACAAACCCCCCCCCCAAAAAAAAAAAACCAACAAAAACCCCCAAACCCAACCAACAAACCAAACCCAAAAAAGTACAGTAAAATGTAAAGATGCCCATCTGCCCATTGGCTCTCTCATACCTTCTACTGACCCCTGACTGCAGAGCTGGCATTTCCATGGAGCATCCAGCACCTCTTGTGCATAGATGTGATATTTGCCAGAAGATTTTTGTGCTCTTTTTCATTGATTTACTTGGAAGGACAGAGCTGATTGGGGTGCAGCTTCAGTGAGCCATCCACCTTCCCTAAACATGCTGCCAGCTTGAAAACATGTTGCAGGAAATCCTGTGCTGTGGTAACTGCTGAGAGTTTTGGCCCTAGACAATCTGGTACAGTGAGGGGAGCACAAGGGGAGCAGGATGTGAGGTTCTGAGATGGTTTTCATCCCTTTGCTCCCAAATGTTTTGACAGCCATGCCATGGAATGGGGAAAACCACCCTGAGAACTGTGCTGAGCACTGAGCACTCTCACTGCTCACACTCCTAGCCCTGCAGGGGACACGGAGGCACACGGACTGTGGACCTCAGTCCTGAGGGAGGGAAATTCAGAGCTGCACCTGACCCCCACCTGGCAGGGGTGAGGGCAGGGGACAATGTCCAACACCACAGCATGTCACTGCTCCTCCAGACAGATGCATGCCACAGGCCATGTGTGTCATATTTTCTGAAAAATCCTCTTTGCCCAGGATTTTCTCCTGGGAAGCTGAGAAGCCTCAGAGAAAAATGAAAAACAATATTATCTCATTTGCTTCTCCTGTGTTTTGCTGCTTTGGAATGTGGTTGGAGATTGTTTATCCAACAGGTGAATTGTTTTTACTTAATGACCAATCACCATCAGCTCTGTCAGACTCTGAGGAGTCAGTCACGAGGTTTCATTTTCACTCCCGTTAAGCCTTCTGTCTGTATCCTTTCTCTATTCTTTAGTAGAGTTTAAGTATAGCAGAATAGAATAGAATAGAATAGAATAGAATAGAATAGAATAGAATAGAATAGAATAGAATAGAATAGAATAGAATAGAATAGAATAGAATAATGAATTCGCCCTTTAAGAATTTGGAGTCAGATTCATCATTTCCTCCTTCGTCCTGGGGATCCCGAAAATACCACACATGTGCATAAAATAACCCCGTGCTGCTGCCGAGAGCTGCGGGATGGGGAGAGCCGAGGCTGCGCTGCCCGGCTCGGGCTGGAGCCCCCGGCGGAGGGCAGTGATCCCTTCCACAGCGCTTTTCTCAACTCAAACAGCCCGTCCTGCTCCCCACAGCCCCGGGCAGCAGGGCCAGGAGCGCTGTGAGCACAGCAGGAACAAACCCACAGCACCGGGAGGGGAGCAGGGCAGCGAGGTTCGGTCCCTGCCGCGCAGGGGATGCTCTTCCCTCAGAGGGACTGAGAATTCCCCCTGCATCTCACGGGGATGCTCAGAGGGACTGAGAATTCCCCCTGCATCTCACGGGGATGCTCTTCCCACCGAGGGACTGAGAATTCCCCCTGCATCTCACGGGGATGCTCAGAGAGACTGAGAATTCCCCCTGCATCTCACAGGGATGCTCTTCCCACCGAGGGACTGAGAATTCCCCCTGCATCTCACGGGGATGCTCTTCCCTCAGAGGGACTGAGAATTCCCCCTGCATCTCACAGGGATGCTCTTCCCACGGAGGGACTGAGAATTCCCTCTGCATCTCACGGGGATGCTCTTCCCACCGAGGGACTGAGAATTCCCCCTGCATCTCACAGGGATGCTCTTCCCACGGAGGGACTGAGAATTCCCTCTGCATCGCACAGGAATGCTGCTGCTCTTTTGCTGAGGTGGCTCAGCAATCTGTGTAAATGACCCCTTGTGACTTAATGTCATGGTGTATGACAGCACTTCATGAGAAGTAAGAACACTGGAGGGGGAAAAAAATCCGAAACATTTCTCATGGTTCTTAAGAAAACGAAGAGGGGATGTGGCAGTAAAATCCAGGAGTTCTGACAGCATTTTAGAGGAAAGCCTGTGTTGTAGCAGATCTCATGATCACCCTCCTCTACAACTCCCTCACTGCTCCTTCTGTTGGTTTCCCTGCAAGCAGGTTAGTCTTAAACATGACTGAAGAAACATCTCAAATTTAAAACTAGTTATTTATTTAAAACACCTCCAAACATAAAGACATCTAATGCAATAGCCTGACTCTTTATGCTGCAAATCACTGCAAAAGATGCAAATGTGTAAATTCATTTCCTAGAGTTTTGTCTGGCTACAAATTTATGATCCAGCATAATCTCAGTCACATAGCCTTTAGTGTGACTGAGAGTCACTAATACACAGTGAGCTCCAGGGAATAAAAATCACAGGAGAGATTTTCTTAAAAAAAACAAACAAAAAAAAAACCCTCCAAACCAAACCAAACTCAAAAAAAAAAAAAACAAAAAAAAAACCGTAAAATGTAAAGATGCCCATCTGCCCATTGGCTCTCTCATACCTTCTACTGACCCCTGACTGCAGGGCTGGCATTTCCATGGAGCATCCAGCACCTCTTGTGCATAGATGTGATATTTGCCAGAAGATTTTTGTGCTCTTTTTCATTGATTTACTTGGAAGGACAGAGCTGATTGGGATGCAGCTTCAGTGAGCCATCCACCTTCCCTAAACATGCTGCCAGCTTGAAAACATGCTGCAGGAAATCCTGTGCTGTGGCTGTGGTGACTGCTGAGAGTTTTGGTCTGGTCCAGTGATGAAAAGATTTTCCCTGTGGAGCTGGGAGAAGCCAAAGCCCACAAGGAAACAGGTCCTGGATGCTGCTGGTGCTGCACAAACGCCTTGATCAGGCAGAATGCTCCAGAAGAAAGGTGAGAAAAAGGAAAATAAAGCAACATCTTGAAAGTTTGGCATGAATGAAAAGCATTCTTCGCTGCAGCAAGCGCTCTCCAGCAGCATTGAGCCAGGGAAACAATGTCAAACCTTTACAAGAATAACGCTCAATTTGCCCAACACCAAAAATAATGTGATATCAAGGACTGTGAAATATTCATGAGGGCTGATCTAACATGCACATTCCATGGTGTGTGCAGCACCACATGCTTCAACCCAGCCTTTGCAGTCTCGTAATCCCCACGCACGGCACAGACGCGGCCTCGTGTCAGCTCAAAGTGGAACTGGGGGAACTTCTGCTGGCAGAGCTTCCTCCAAGGACAGAGAACACCTGAGGAAGTGCGGTTGGCCACATCCCTGCTGCTGAGCACCCCTGCTCGCAGCAAATCACAAGTGGGAGCAAAGCTGAATGCCCATAAATCAGCTTGGCTAAGCGCAGTGGTGGCTGCCACGAGAGACTCTAATGAGCTCCTTCTCTGTGTTTGCTACACAGGCACACACATGGTGCTGCTGCTCAGAGCCCACACTGCACACATTGTGGAAGCCTGCTGAAAACCTGTGCTTGGCAGCTGCCCATTTCAGGAAGGTACATTGGCCTTGGTGCCCCTGAGCAGCAATATCAAACTCAGCGAGAGCAGACACTCATCGATGGCATTCAGCATTTTAAAACAAAACCAAACCACCCCCCACGCCACCTCAGCTTGCTCCTGCCCCTGCTGGGGCTGATCGGCTGCAGAGGGAAAGAGGACAGCAGGCACTGGCAGCAGGCACAGCCCCCATGAGTGCTCACCCCCAGCCCATGGCAAGGGCCAGCACCAGCTCCCAGTGCCAGCCAGGATGGGCTCATTCCAAACAGCCCAGCTGTAAGGAAAACACAAGAAGGAATTCCAGAGTTGTGGAGTTCTGCCCTGGGGCAGAACCAAATCTGCTTCCAGTACCTGTGAAGTGACAACTCTGTGCAGTCCTGGGGCTGATCCAGATCCAATCAACCAACGGTAGAGTTAGCATAAAATTAAAATATATGCAAACAACATTAGCACAGAATTACAAGATTTGTTTAACCCGATGGGACTGAAATCTCTCCTGCTAGGGGAGAGAGCAAGCAGGAGGGGGCAAAACTGGGAACAAGACTCTATGGTGTTAATGTTGATGCTCTGAATTTTCATGTAAATAGACTATAGTGTTTCAGCTGCTGCCTTAGCTCATCAGGGGCCAGCAGCACCCCAGCACCGTGCTGGGATCAGGCACAGCTCTGGCTGGGCAGCCCTCAGAAGAGACCAGATTCAGTGGAAAGCGTAAGATGAACATGGCATTACTAATTCCAAGGGACTGTGCCTCGCCAGGCAAACTGCT
The DNA here is from genome assembly GCF_022539315.1 of Serinus canaria. Lineage (NCBI taxonomy): Eukaryota > Metazoa > Chordata > Aves > Passeriformes > Fringillidae > Serinus > Serinus canaria. The sequence goes on along the minus strand of NC_066336.1, from coordinate 2,635,189 downwards.
GTGCTGTAGTCACTCCTGCAGTTGTACAGCAAGCATTCCCTGCTCTTGCAAGTGGCAGCAATAATGCTGTAAGACAAGAAACCTGGAAGAAATTGGACACTGGAATACTAGATCCTTCTCCTAAGCATGCATGAAAGCTGATAGGCAACTGCCCACCTTTTTACAAGGAAAAGGGAAAAAATGATCCCCTACTGAATATTGTCCAACAGAAAACAGCAATGTGCCAGAATTACCAACAACAGTTTATAAGATGACAGCATGTGGGAAGCACAGCTGCCCTCCCGTGTCCCTGGAGCACACAGACAGGCTCTCTGCCCTGGCAAGGGTGGCACAGCACAGCTCACACCCTTCTGTGGGCACGAGAAGGGCTGAGCCCACACCAGGGCTGTGTTCACCTGGTGCCAGCCTCCCCATCTGGCCAAAGAGCCCTCGGTCACCTCCTCAGCAGTCTGAGATGTAAACCCTGGGTCAGAAGCCCCTCTGGACTGTGGGCAAGGCAAGAGATCAGCCCAGTCCCTGGTGGTGGGTGGCACTGCCCCAAGCACAGCCTGGTGCCACCATAGGACCAACCAGAGCCTGAAGCTCTGGAGGGCATCTGCTGGGGCCAGGCACGGCTCAGTGTCCTGGGTTAGAGCAAGGATTTCCCAGCAGCACAGACCTGAACCCCTCTCTAAACTGCACTGGCACTGCTTCTGTTCCTTACCTGCACTTCCTACTTTGTATGTTTACTATTTATTTAATAAGTATTTGTACACCTGCTTTTCTTTAGTGTGCCAACACCACAGTCCTACCTTTTCTTGCTTTACTACTGATGTAGTAATATGAGGTCATGCTTTCACCTTAGTGAGAAACAACCACCAAAAAAAGAAAAAAGAAAAAAAAAAGTCTTCCTCCAGTAATTGCCATTTAATCCCTGACCAGGAAAACTAACAAGTTATTCTAAGATAGGCAAACCTTTGAGGCATCTGATTTTTAGAGCAGCTGAGCACTGCAGCAAGGAGATATACAGAGAGTATTTTATTTTTGCTGCTCAACAGCACGAGAGAGCTAATGCAGCAGGGCTGCCAGTGCCTTATAGAATGTGACACACAGAACAACCCAAGGGTGCTCATCCTCCCCAGCACTCACAGCACATCTCATCCCTTAGCAGAACACAATGTGAAAACTGACCCTGCCCTTCTGAGTATCAATACAAATCCTGTTTGCCATCCAGGTTAGCTCAGAATGAAGAGGTTACTGAAATGTCTCCTGCTATAGAAAATCAGCACAATTAAACATTCAATGCAAACGAGTTTGTTTTCTTTAAGAAACAAGCAAACAAAAAGAAAACCCCTCTTTTGTTCAGTTTTGATTTTGTTTCTTCTCCCCTTAAAGCCTGGCTGTCACACAGAAATTCTCAAGCAAAGGCTGCAATTACAGCATGACAAAACAGTAAAAACAATGGTACATGTGTGGGGAACACACGAGGTAACAGCTAAGGACAGATTCTCAGAGTTGGAAATCAATTTAAATGCTCTCATGATACATTGACTCCAACCCTAAAATCACCCTCCTCCTTTACTTTTTCACTGGAGTGTATCATCTAAGCTTCTACATCTGCAGAGCTATTTAGAGATTTGTAAATATTCAGTAAAAACAGCGAAACTTTTTGAATTCAGCATCTCTACCACAGCCCTACCATTCTCTGCTCTTCTATAAAAACCAATCTCATTACAAAAAAAGGAAGCTAAGCCTGTAGCAAAAGCTGACAGAACACACACTGACACTAAGCCCTTGAAGTGAGATTTTGTATTATGCTCTGCATGCCAAGGGAAGTTATTAACACCCTAACCCACAGCATTCACTAGCTGGTTTGTACCACAAAGTGAACCATTTCTTTACAGGGTATTTGATGAAATAACTGCTCAAAGTGACTTTATTTTAAAATCTCAAAAAATCAGTTTACTACAATTCTGAATGAGAACTTGATAGTCTTGATTAGCTGATGTAGAATAGCTGCATTATAAGAAACATGGAAAATGCACTAAATTATAACATTATCAATGGCAAATGGGACATTGCTTAGACAAGTAATATACACCCCACCAAAGGCACAAAATGCAACAAAATCAAACTGCAACGAAGACAAGAATTTTCAAGTATAAATTTTCAAGAGTAAGTTACATTTGGTATGTTAGAAATTTTTATATATATTAAAAAGAATTATACATAAACTGCAATGCACAATGCCATGCTTTTGCTAGAAAATCCCCTTTAAAGCTTCTGTTTTCACAGCACATCATTTGTACTGAATAAAGTGGGGAAACCATCCAGTGCCAGATGTCTGAGAACATCAGTAAATTCTCTGCCAACTAAAAAGAAAGAATTTGGTCCTTTGCTATCACATTTCGATCAAGTATTTAATCAGTGCAAGAGCCCGGTATGGGAACATTTTTCAAAAGTTCTCCCAAGACACAAAACGCCGCAGGAATCCAAGGACCTGCAAAGGCAAACAATCCTCACATGCAACTTTTCTTGGTGCTGCAAGAGAAGGTTTAAAGCAGAGATGTAGGACTATTCTTCCAAGAACCGATAACGCAGAAAACTGGATTTTCAGCCTTTCTTGGCATAACCACCAAATATTCGGGCATGAAACCAAGACAAGGAAAAGCTGGTGACATCAGAAAAAGCGAAGAGCGTGGTTTGAGCTGAAAGAATCTACTCAGCAACACCAGCGTGCGTGGATTACCCCTGCCATACGTGGGAGGAAAGTTCCGTGAGGGCTGTTTTGTGTTCTCAGCGCGGAGAGCCACGCTCGGATCGGTCAAAACCCTGCGGGGAAAGGTGCGGGGAACACGGCAGTGCACAAAGCGCATCCACGCAGGGAAGCAAAACCCGGCAAACCCCGCCGGGCACCGAGGGGACACCGCCGACACCGGCAACGGGCCTCGGTGGCCACCGGCAACGGGGACCTCGGCCAAGGCAGCGCCGCCGCCACCGGCCCCGACGGCCGCGCTCCGAGCCTGCAAAGACGACACGAGACCGGTTCCTGGGTAAATGGTTTATGTAAGTAATAAAATATTTACTATAACATAAATAGAAACGTACCCTCGCAGTCTACATTGGTTTTGCAATAAGAGATACAAACAAAAACCGAAACCCCCAGGGAATGGACCGGACTGAACCCACCAACGGGAGGGTGCGAGCTCCGCGCACGGTTAGAAATAAATAGAGACGGGCCGGGAAATGGTTTCGAAGCGTCCCCCCGGGCGGGCCGGGCCGGGCAGAGCGGGAGGGGCCGAACCGGGGGCGCCGCCGCCTCCCGGCCGCGCGAGGAAGGGAATAAATTAGAGATCGCAAACCTTTGGCTACTGCTGCGGCGGCCGCTGCGGCTCCGGCGGGCGAATAAATAGAGCGCGGAGCGGGCGGCCGGGCCAGTCTGAGAATAAATTAAAACGCGTCCCCCGCTGCCCGCCGCCGTCGGGGCCGCGGGGCAGTCACTGCACGGCGCCGGGCAGCGCGTGGTGCAGCGGCGAAGTGTCCGCCTGTGCGTAAACGTCCTCCATGGGGGGATGCGGGACCCCGGCCGGCGTCATCCGCTTCTCCTTCTGCCGCCGGTTGCAGAACCAGACCCGCACCACCTCTTTCTCCAGCTGCAGGGAGTCCGCCAGGGAGGTGATCTCGTGCGCCGAGGGCTTGGGGCACTTGAGGAAGTGGTTCTCCAGGGCGCCTTTGACGCCCACCTCGATGGACGTCCGCTTCTTGCGCTTCCGGCCCTGCGCCGCGATCTTGTCCAGGTTGGTGGGGCTGCCCGTGCTGGAGTCCGTCTCCTCCAGCCACTTGTTGAGCAGCGGCTTCAGCTTGCACATGTTCTTGAAGCTCAGCTGCAGCGCCTCGAACCGGCAGATGGTGGTCTGCGAGAAGACGTTCCCGTACAGGGTGCCCAGCGCCAGCCCCACGTCGGCCTGCGTGAAGCCCAGCTTGATCCGCCGCTGCTTGAACTGCTTGGCGAACTGCTCCAGGTCGTCGGAGCTGGGCGCGTCCTCGTCCGACGGCTCGGGCGGCCCCAGCGGCGGCGGCGATGCCGCCAGCTCGTGGCCGCCCGCCTCCTCGGCGCCCAGCGGGTCGCGCAGCCCGTGGTGCAGCGCCGGCGCCGGCGGGCCCAGCATCCCGTTGAGACCCGCGTAGGGCTGCGCGTAGAGCAGCGGCTGCCCCGACGGCGGGGACATGGGCGGCAGGTGGTGCGCGCCGCCCTGCGCCCAGCCGCCCGCCGCGCCGCCCGCCGCCGGCTGGTGCACCAGGTGCGGCCGGTGGTGGAAGGCGGCGGCGGACAGCTCTTCGCGGGGTCCCGGCGGGCCGCCCTTGGCGTGTTCGGCGGGCGGAAGGTGCGCGCCCCCGCCGCCCCCACCGCTGCCCCAGTCCGTGCCGGCGCTGGGCAGCCACTGGTGGTGCGCCAGCCCGACGGCGTGCCCGGCGGCGGGGGCCAGTCCCTGCAGGTACTCGTGGTGCATCATCTTCTGCACCTCGCGGTACGTGGTGCCCTGGTGCAGCCGGTCGCCGTCGGGGTGCATGAGCGCGGCGGAGCGCGGCAGGTACTGCGCGGCGGCGGCCATCGCGTGTGTGCCGCGCCGCCCGCGCCGCGCTTTAGAGCCGCGCGCCGGGGCGCGGGGCCGCCGAGCGCCCGCCCCGCCCCCGCGCCCCATTGGCCTGCCCGCCGCGGCGGGTGGCGCGCGCCGCTCCGCCATAGGGCGCCGCCGGCGGGAGGGCGCCGCCCCGCACCGCGCGCTCGCCATTGGCCGGCGGCGGGAGGGCGCTGCCCACGGGATTGGCCGGCGGGGGCGATGGGCGGGGCGGCCCGCGGCGGAGCGGGCGCCGATTGGAGGAGCGCGGTTCATTCATGCCGAGCTGCCGCCGGCCGCGCGGGTCGGGCGCGGGGGTGGTGCGGACCCTCTGCCCGCTCCTTGTGCCCGCTCCCTCTGTGCCCGCTCCCTGTGCCCGCTCCCTCTGCCCGCTCCCTGTGCCCTCTCCCTCTGCCCGCACCCTGTGCACTCACTCTGTGCCCGCATCCTCTATCCGCACCCTGTGCCCCCATCCTCTGCCCCCATCCTCTGCCCGCTCCCTGTGCCCTGTGCCCGCACCCTCTGCCCGCTGGATTTTGGCTGCTGCCAGGCAGGTGGGGAGCGTTGGCTCCTGCAGCTGCTGTTCGGGGGTGACCCCTGGGGCTCAGCCACTGGACTGCGTCCTAATCGAGACCGACTCGGGACGTTAAAAGTCGTTATTGAGGTTTTTTTGGTATACTTGGACCCCGGAAAGGTGGGAGCTCCTTCCTAAGCGCTGCATGGGATAGAGCAGCAAGGGCCAAGAAAAGAGGATCTGAGATTGTTTGGGCGTCATGGGAAATATGGGTCTTGGATGCTGCCTCAGAGGCAAGTCTCTGAGCCGGTTTGAGGGTTGGCACAGGATAAAGGGTGGAGGAATTTGTGGGAAAAGACAATGACAACAAGAAGCAGACATGTCTGGCAGTACTGGGAGAGGGGCAAGGGATGTCTTAATTAAGCCAGCTCCAGACTTCATCTGGGGCTTGAGGCCCAAAGTGAATCAGGGTGGGCACCAGGAGCATTCAGCACTTCTGAAAAATTAATCTTTGTGCTCTGTTGCAGGATGGGAGCAGAGACAGTGACCTTTGCCAAGGGCTCTGGTGAACAATGGACTGTTGGATCAATACATGTACGAGTGTAACATGTCAAGATGCCCTGCACTCTCCTCAGCTGGGCAGGGTGGCTTTGCTGCTGCTAGGGACATTAACTGCAGCCTCCTGAAAGGCTTTTTGTGAGCTGTGCCACATCCCCTCCTGTGTGTTGGGGGCACTTTGTCATTTTGGGGTACCAAAGCATTGGTTTGGACTGGGGTCCTCCAGCCCTGCATGCTGGGTCTGTTGGAGCCAGCAGACAGAAGAACTTCTGGGTTTGGGGGGACCAAGTTGCCACACCCCACAGTGGCACCTGGGCAGCCCAGTGCCCACCTCTGTCTTCACTGGCACCTTGTCCTGGTGGCCCTGCAGGCTGTGACCATGCCACAGGGTGAAAGTGCTGCCACAGCCACCCTGTGATCACTGGTTTGACCCACACTGACCCTCGTCCTGGTTCACCCTGGGATCACACAGGGCTGGAGAGCTCTGTCTCCTGCTCCAGGCTTGCAGTGGGCAGGTGACAACAGCCAGGAGCTGCTCCTGCCCTTCAGCAGCCACGGGGCTGGGGCTGGTCCATGGTAAGAGCTCAGCATCCTGTCAGGGGGCTGGGAGCTGCTGGGCCTTGTTTGGTTGGATCATGGGAAGAGCAGCTAGGAGGGTGACACTCCTTGCTGCTGACAGTCTCAGTTACCCACTGGCTTTGGGGACAAGTTTGGGACTGAACATGTGCATTTTTTGCTGTGGAATTACGTGTAATGAGCTCCTTTCACTGAACCCAGGTATAGATATATTCTCTTTTCAGGTGTGCAGCCCTAGAGAAAGGCTGGGCTTGGTAGGAGAGATGGGTTCCAATAGATCATGGAGCATATTTCATTAGGAGAATAATTCATCTTTCTTATTTTCCTGAGGAATCCTTTGCCCACACTGCATACGTTTATAATGAATAGAAGCCTTTCAAATGATTCAGTGACATGCTGTAAAATATCATACTTGGTTAAGCATTTCTCTATATTTTTTCTGACCTAGACTCATATTCATGTCAACTCTCCATGATGCAGTGCTGTAATATTAAAATTTTTGGTAGCCAATTGCTTTTGATATTTATATCCATTTTTAAGGGAATCACAATGAATAAATGTGCCCAGCTCTAACTTTATGCAAAATAAGCTGTGTGTAAATCAGTAAATCATTAATAGAATGAATCATTTCCAAAGGCTGAGGACTGGGTTGCATTTCAAACCTTCATCTGTTCTATATGTTTCAGAAATTAGCAAAAGAGAAACCACATCACGTGTGATAAGTGAGGTGCCCATCCCAGACTGTTTGCACAGTAGTGCTGGTTCTTGTTTGATCAAATGATCTTTGTAAACCAAGGCATTGTGCACTGAGGGTGCTCTGGGCTTGTTCTGCTTACTAGAAGTACAGTTTAAAAACTGGGATCAGCAAACAACAGGGGAAGATGCAAAATTCCCATTTAACTCCACCCTCAGTGATTCCCAGCTCCAGAAGTTAGAGCCAGGTGGCAAAGTTCTCTTTTACTGAACAACATGAAGGAGATAAAAGCAAAGGAGAGGGTGCTGACCCAAAGTGAGGAGGACAGGAAGGATTAAGATGCTTGTACAAGCACTAACTTCAAGAGCCAGATCTGCATATTCCTGGCATCCCTGTCTCCACTGAGACATGGGACTGAGGAGCTGCACGCCTTGAAAGACCATACCAAGATTTCATTATGTGGAAAGTCTCTTCCTATTTTCTTAATAATTTTTATTATATATTTATTATATTGTTATGTAATATATAATATATATCTCATTATATAATTATATATTTTATATATTATTTTCCTCATTCTATTAATAGATATTATATAGATATAATATATTTAGTCTATTAATATAAGATAATATAATATATGATAATATAATATAATATAATATAATATAATATAATATAATATAATATAATATAATATAATATAATAATATAATATATCTATATATATATATATATATATATATATATATTTTTTTTTTTTTTTTTTTTTTTTTTTTTTTTTTTACACAGCTTTTCAGAGCCATACCATCCAGCAAATCCCTGTAGGAGGGCATCCAGGTTTCCTAGCAAAAGCTAGTTCCTTCATTAAGCCTTGCCAGGGATATTGGCATGCAGTCCATTCCCTCTTCAAGGAATAAACAACCCCATGGGCAATGTTCAATATGATTCATTCTCTGTGTGACTGTGACAGCATCAGAACCTGCCTAATGCAGCTGGATCTGAGGCTGGTGGGAGGACTGAAATAATAATACTGAGGAGGCTGAGCACAGAGGGAGCCGAGCTGGGGCTGCTGTGCACAGCGAGGGAGCTGCTGGGGATGCAGCCCCTGCTCTGCCGTGCCCTGCCCAGCCCCAGGGCACTCAGGGCTGCTTGGGAATCTGGGATGAGGAGCTGTGTCCTCTCAGGGCGTCTGGGAAAACATCTGGGCCTCCTGCACGGAGGGAACAGCTGCTGCTGCTGACTGGGCCCCTCTCAGACACCAGCTGGAACAGCTGGATGGAACATGGGAGCAGTGTGGATGCCATGGGACAGAGAGAGAGAAAGGGCAAATGTTTCTCACAGAGGCTTGTGAGGATTTTTAGGGAGTGGTAAGGATGTGATAACTTGTTAAGCATCAACAGTCTGCAAGTCTCAGGGGTCTCTGTGGTCAGGACGACCCCAGGATGTGTTAGAGAGTCTCTTTTCCCAGCCCAGCAGCTGAAGAAGGAGTCAGGATTCTTCTGTTCTTGTTCTCAAGGTTGTTTATTTTTCCTTATCAATAAGATTCCTTCTCTGACCTGCTGAGATCTGTCCAGCTGGTCAGGTTGTGGCACACTGAACTCCCTTGGGGTGGTGTTGGCTTTTTATACTAAAACCTATGTGTACACTATTTACAATAATTTTCCAATCCCTATCACCTGTGTTAGACAGTCTGTCTCTACTCTAAACCAGTCCAGAAGTGTCACCATCACAGCAGAAGAGGGAGGCCAAGGAGAAAGACTGGACACACCCAGATTCCTCCATCTTGCCTCTTGAACCCCCAGTCTAAAACCCCACAATTCTACATTTCACCCTGTGATAAACTCACATTCTATTCAAACTCCTGAGGCTTGTACATCCTCACCCAAAGTTGGGAATTGTTTCCATGGGCTAAAATCAAAGGCACAGGTGGTTTTGATTCTGTGCCAAGGTCTCTGAGCCCCCTGCCAGAGACCTTGGGGCAGCCAGAGGAATTTCCTGGGTTCTGACATACAAGTGGTGTTTTCTACTTTGTCTTTCTGTTCTTCTCAAAGACAATGTGTGAAGAAGATAGTTTTTTAATTAGCCAATCAAATAAAATCTATCATGTCACTCTATAAAAACCATGCAATTCTCTTGAATAAAACCTTCTTTACTCTTTCTGCCACACTGCCTCCTGCCTATTCCTGTGTTATTCTCAACACAAAAATGACAGAGCAGGGGCTCTGCACCATCTCTGCACCTTCATTTCCTGTCAGCAGAGAGGAGGCCAAGAGTCAATTCTCCCAGCAAAATCTGCCTGTGAGTGTGAAACTGCCCTGAGAAGAGGCAGCATTTCCCAGAATTTGTAGCATTTTGCCTAAATGTTTTTGTCTAGGATATCTAGGAGCACAGATAAGAAATTTTTACAACTTTTTGTCTGGCTATACCTTTTGGCAAAATCTTTTTTTTTGCTTTGCTCATCTAGACAAGCAGAATTCTTAATTTGGTGAGTTACAGTTAACAGGTTAATGGCTGGGACAACAGTGAATTTAAAAAAATTAAAAATGAAACAGTGAATTTAAAACTAGAGAGGAAGAGAACTAGAGAATAAATCACGGAGAACAGTTAATACAAATGTGTGAGGTGTGCTCACTGTGATTAGCTGTAGTCATATACAGTCCTGTAATTATTTGAAAATTGTCCAGAAATATGTTCTCATGAGACCAAAATGAAAGCAAAAAACGCTGTTGTGATCTTTTATTGAATCAATGAAATTTAGATTAGGCAGTCACTAAATTCCTGTTTACACAACAGACCTTAATGGCTCCAAAGGAAGCGCTCAAATGTAGTCGACAAATAATCCCTATTTATGAAAGCCCCATAATATGCATTTACATAATCCCCACTTTAAAAAGCTATATCAGCTCTAAAGTTCTTCAGCTCAGAGATATGCTCCAGGGGATTAAAAGTAATAAACAAAACAAAGGGAAGAAGATGTACACACACATCCACCACCATGCACCACAGCCCTTAGGATTATCACAGGCAGGAGGAGGCAGGGATAACCCACCAGCTCTGCTCACCCCACTCCACCTCCAGCAGGGCTTGTGCATGTGCACAGAGATGAATCCATGCACATCCCATCTCCACAGGTGGCTCTGCATGGCTTGGAGCACGTGGGTGGTGCTGCAGTGTCTCTCTGCCTTGTGGCTCTCCTGCCTTTCCTGGCTGTTTTCACAAGTACAATGTTGGCTCATCCTGTGTGCCCAGGAAGTGCCAGAATGAAACAAACAGTCTTACTCGTGTTTTGAGGTGTGTGTAGCAGCTTTAGAAGGCAGCTGGTAGGACACAGAGCTGTGGGTTGTGCACTTTATTTGTGCTCAAGATGACTGGACAGTTGCTGATATTCCCATGTGACGGATGTGGCATTTTGCTGTCGAGGTGCTGTCCTTGAGATAAGAGCTATGACAGGGCAGGGACCTGCACCAAGAATGTTAATGTTGCTGAAGGGTTTGAATTTAAAAAAAGTTCTTCTTTACTGTGGAAAACAAGCTGCTTCTGAAAAGCTGATTATTCAGAAGTGTGAATTTTGGAGACTGATTTCTTACCTTCTGAAATGTTACCTTGTCTTTCCTACCCATTGCTTAGGAACAAAACATTGTGAGTCTTGTCTGGTGGAGCCTGAGTTTTGCAATTCTGATAGCTGGGTCAAATCTATGTTGGATTCAGCCAAAGTAAGAAAGGAAAATAGAATTATTTTCCAGCTTTAGAGAAATACGTTTGCTGCCCGCCCATTCTGAATTCTCTGTGTGTCCTTTGCTCCAAACTCTTTGATTTAGCATTTATAATAGAAATGAGAGCACAGAAGCACAGGAATGTTGGTATTTACCCTCAGTGAATGCCAGCATTCAAGTGCTGTGGAGTTTTGTGTGCACAAAACATCCTTGCCCTGGGCTCCCAGCTGTGTCATCCAGCTGTGGTGGTGCTGCAGGCAGAAACAAGAGTGATAGCTGCTGGGCAGCTGCCTGCCCTGGCCTCTTCCATCTGGCCCAGCCCTTCTCCAAATGGGATTTTTCTGGTTTGCTGGGGTAGGGCAGGGTCCAGTGTCCAGGGTCCAGGGTCTCCTCTTCTCTTTTGCTGCTGCTGGTGTCCCTGCCCACCAGCCCTGGAGAGCTCTGCCCCCCTCATCCTGGGGAAGTCTCTCCTATCTCTGCATAATGGCCAGAAAAATCTTCACCTTGAACCCAGACTCATTCCTGAGGGAGGTCAGGGGTAACAGCAGGGCTTAGCACCAGCTGCCCAAGGCACTGAGTGTTTCTTCCCAAAATGAGGTTGGTAATTTCACTCTGTGTGTCCTCAGCTCAGTTCCACCTTCACAATGAAGCTTTTTGGTTTCTATTTGATGGGGATCTTTGCAGTTTACAGAAAGCAACCACATGAATAAATACTCAGTTGAGAACAGATAAGACCTGGGGGTGAGTTTGGTGGGGGTTCAGCAAGAAAGATTATGCATTCAGCAGATAAAGGTGTCCATGGTTGTGGCATCACTTGATCTTGTCAATCCAAAATCAGCTGGAACAGGGAGCAGAAGCAGCTGGTATTTCACTGGAGTGCAGGAACAGGAGCTCAGGAATCACCACACCTTCCCCTGCTCAGGAACTCTCCTGTGCTTGCCCAGCAAAGATCAATTGCTGAGGAAGGAAGTGTGCAGAGAATGGCTCATTTTTACATTTTCCAGTCATATTTGGTGCAGGACATGGGTGTTTCTTTTATCACCCCACTCCACACTGGTTACTCTAAGGATGCACAGTTACAGAGCTGTTCCCATTGACAGGCCACACTTCCCAGGCTGCCTTCCCAAACTGAGATGTTTTGAGAAATGTGCAGATAGACAAATACAGGGAGGCAGACATTTTCTTTGTGGCAAGGCTGAGGTGCAAGTGTTGGGAGATGAAGGGATGCATCCCTGTAATTTTATTTTTACTACAAATTATGCCTGGCTTAAACTTTCCACCTCAGGCTTTGGTCTGCTGGATTGGTGCTAATCCATAAATTTATGCTTTGCCAGTATGGATTTAAAGGGGTGTAATTCAGGTTGTTCTCAAGACCAAGAGTCCTTCCTCTGCCTGGACTGTCACTGTGTCATAATTGTTGCACTTTTGGTGACTTTTCATCGTCCCTTTTGTGATAACTGAGGCAAAAGGTGAGTTCAGAAGGAAAGAAAACATCAATTTTTAATGAAATTAACTTCTCAGGTGATGATGTGCTTCTGGAGAACAGGAATCAGGCACCGGCCTTCAGGTTACTCTGCTTCTCCCTGCCCTCACCCCAGCACACTGAGGGTCAACCTGGCTCTGCTCACACTGGAGCAGGGATCTGGAGTTCAGCTGTGGGGAGCTGATGCTGCTGGTGGCTCTTCTCTGGTCCCATTCTCTTCAGGGAAAAGGAAGTGGTGAGCAGCTGGGCTGGAAGATAATGCCTGGGACAGCATCTCACTGAGTAAGTGCTCTTTCGTGCCACCAAAATTTTTCCTTTCTTCATGTCTTTTTGAGCCCAGCTCAATGATGAAAACATCAAACCTGGCCAGTTCTGAGGCCTCAACTCACCCAGAAACTTCTCTTTGTGTGCTGCTCCTCATCAACCTACAAGTTTCTGCCCTCCATTTGGCCATTTCATCAATCATTTAAATAGTTCTATTAACAATAGAGAGCCCTTATGGGGGGTCCAGAAGCACCATGGGGACATCAAAACACAGCTGGACATGCAGGGGCTCACCTGAAAGACAAAGTTTCCTTGTGCAAACCCAGAGCATTGCACTGAGTGGGAAGGGCAGGTGCTGCAGGGGATAAACCTTTCCAGATTCACCCTGCTGCAGCTGGGGCAGGAGGAGCTGAGGATGAGGAGCCTTGGCAGGGTGTTCCACCTGTGAGTCAGCTCTACAGGAGCCTCAGCAGCCCCTTGGCCAGACAAGCTGTGCCTTCATTAACTCTTTCCTGTAGGAGATGTAGAAGCCAATTAATTACAACTTAGACTTTATTCCATGAAACTCCTCTGGGCTCCAGGGAAGAGCCTTAAGATTCTGCTCTGATCCTGCTGCCACTGACGCCTGTAAAATCTCTCCACAGACTTGGATGGGAAGAGACATTAATTCCATGTTTGCTCTCAGCCTGGAGCATGGCCAGTGCTCTGAGTGCAGCCCCTCTTCCCACTCAGACCTGCCTTAGGGGCATGCATTGTCCTCAGAGAAGAGTTTCTGCTGGTTCCAGGGACAGTGGACCAGGTGGCCACTCGCTGGAGTTACTGTCAAAACCTTGCTCCCCTGCCTGATCTCAAACTTCCATTCTGCTGCTCCCTCTAAAGACAAACCCTGAGCTGGTCACCTTTCCAACTGAACTGACTTTAGTTAGTTGAATTTTCAGAGGGATCATCACATCTGAAATGACAGACATCACACAGCTTTGCTTCTAGAAGAGAAATCTTCACCAGCAGAGATTGTCACAGCTCCACAGAGCTGGCAAGTGGGCAAGTCTTAGAAAAGAGCTGCTCCTCCATCTCCTTTTCATAAACTGTGCTTCAAAGAAGGCAGAGGACTGGATGCAGGCTGTCTGTGTCCCACTGGGCTGCATTGCTGACGAGGCAGGAGTGGTTCCTGCTGTGCCACAGGAGCAAGCTGGGTGCCATCAGCCAGTGCCACACTGCAGACATGTCTTTGCATGGCTCCTGAAGCCAAAGCCACTGTGCTCTGCACAAGCAGCTAGGGTTTATTCATGGGTTCATTTATTCATTTTCTTGGGTGTTTGGTGTGGAGCAGGTACAAGGTGATGAAAGGAGTGGTGGTATTTATACAGCATATGAAAATGCAGCTGTTCTGGGTGCAGTTTGGTCACTGCAGTATAAGAAGGACAGCAGGCTATGAAGGAGTGTCCAAAGTGGGGCAGTGAAGAAGGTGAAGGGCCTTGAGGAGGAGCAGCTGATCTCCCTTGCTCTGTTCAGCTGGAGGAGATTGAGGGGACACTCATCACAGTTACAGCTTTGCTGTGAGGGGAAAAGGAGGGCCAGGTACTGATCTCTCTGGTGAGCACTGACAGGACCTGAGGGAATGGCCTGAAGCTGTCTCAGGGGAGGTTTTGGTTGGATATTAGGAAAAAGTTCTGCCCCAGAGAGTGGCTGGGCATGAACAGGCTCCTCAGGGCAGTGGTTACAGCACCAAACATGACAGAGCTCAAGAAGTGTTTGGACAACCTCTCAGGCACGTGGTGTGACTCTTGGGGATGGCTCTGTGCAGGGCCAGGAGCTGGGCTGGATGGTCCTTGTGAGCCCTTCCAACTCAGCTTATTCTGTTATTCTGTGATGGTGGATCTAGGACAGCAGAGTTCAAAGTCAAATTTCCCTTTGTTCCTGGGTGTTGCAAGTAGCTTACTGGCATGGGCCCAGGACTTCTCAGACTGCTTACAGGACTGTCTCCTCCAAGCTCTGATCAGTGCCACAACTTGAATTTCTTGTGCTTTGTTTGACTGTACTGTGGGCCATCAACTCCCACTGCAGTCAACAGGCCCTCAGGATCTTGTCTTTCTCTCCAGCCATGGTTTAATGATGTGTCATCTCTTCACCTTGACTACTGCTCTGAACCCCTTTCTTCCCAGTCCCACTTATTGGGGTCAGCATTTCCTACAACCTTCTCAACAAGATTCTCAGCAGCAGCACAGAAGATTTGCTTTCTGCCTGCTGTGGCTGGCAGCTTGGATGTGTGCTGTTGTATTTGCTGGGTGCCCTGATGGAGGAAGGAGTGATGAATCTGACTCCATGTTCTCAGAAGGCTAATTTATTATTTTATGATCCTATATTATATTAAAGAATGCTATACTAAACTGTACTAAAGAATACAGAAAAGATACTTACAGAAGGCTAAAAAGATAATAATGAAAACTTGTGGCTGTCTCCAGAGTCCTGACACAGCTTGGCACCAATTGGCCAAAGAGTGAAAATAACCCACAGCAGAAACCAATGAAACAATCTCCAAACTCATTCTAAAGGAGCAAAACACAGGAGACGCAAATCAGATTGTTTTCCTTTTTCTCTGAGGCTTCTCAGCTTCCCAGGAGAAAAATCCTGGGCAAGGGGATTTTCCAGAAAATGTGAATGGCACAGTGTCCCAGTCTGGGATTGTCACGAGGTGCTGATGGCAGCAGCACAGCCTTCCCAGTGGGAATAGTACCCCAGTTGCTTTTCAGACACCTGTGTATCCCAGGATCGTGGCTCCAGGGGCTCTGCCTGTCCCTGAGAGCACAGTGAGCCCTTCCCTGTGAGGCTGTACTGTTAACAGCTGCACCCCCACTGTTGGCAGCCTTGGGCTGTGGGCAGGTTCAGACACCTGTTGCAGTTCTTATCTAGGTGAGGCAAGGCTCACAAAACGGTTCCACAGACTGTCAGCTCCTCAGACCAAACAGCTGTTTGCTCCTGTGTCAGCACTCGGGCTGGGTGGAGCACCAGGGACACTCTTAGAAGAATTTTCTTTCCATACCAGGCAGTGACGCTGATTTTTGCTAGAATGTGTTCTTTTTTTTTCTTTCAAAATGCTATCCTGAGATCCTAAAGTTGTGTACAGTAACTTAAAGGTAGAACATTAGAAACTGCACTGGTGTGGAAGCTTGTGGGCCCCCTTTGCACTCCCTCAGAGCTGCAGCTTCCCCCCAACTCTCTGTAGTCTTTTCATTAAACACCCAACCTCTGGTTCTGATTAAATAACTTGTATAATTAGATTGAGACATCTGCTTATCCCTGGGGGAAGAAATCCCTTTCAGCACTGGACTAGGTCTGATTTGGTTAATTACCTAAGCAGTACTGTATTCATACAGAGTTCCTTGATGGCAAGGAGCTGTGGCATTAGGTTTATTCCTCCTTACTTTCAGTAAGACAGTTTAGGGATCAGGAATCAGGCACTGAGCCCAGTATTTCCCTCCTCTTTTTACTCATGTCAACACTCTCCCTTGTTTTACTCTCTCAATATTCCCTGTTTTACCTGCCTGTGAACAGTTTCCACGTTCTTTGTTGTAAGGATAATCCACTCCCAGTGACTGCTCAAAGCAATGCATCCTTGTGAGTAATGAAAATTCTCAAGGTTCCTCAGCACTGTGAATTTCTCCCAGTAAATGATCACCACTGGCTCTGCTGTTTTCCAGTTCACCCTCCAGAAGCAGGGCAGGTAGACAAGGTGGAGGATGGGGTGGGAATGCACCTGGCTTTGCAGGCACCATCCTCTTCCTCTGGCACCTCCAAGGTTGAACCTCTGTGGCAGCTGCACTGCAAAACTCCCCCACAACAGCAGAAACCCAGATTCCTTCAGTCAAACTTGACCTAAAGTGGACAAACACATGCAGGAAAAGAAGCAACTGAGATTTGTATGCAAGCCTTGGAAAAGCATCCTCAGAAGAGGCAGGAGCTCTGGGGCAGAGCTGCTGGTGGACACTGTCCTTGGGGGTGCTGACATGGCCAGGGCCCTCTCTCCCTGCACACCCACCAGCCTGAGCACCCCAAAATCTGAGCTGGGTATTTAAACAGGCTGATCTGGGGGCCCAAAAGCACTTCTGGCAGTGAAGTTGGCATTTCTGGCAATGTTATGCAATGGAACCTTTTTCCATCCACAGATGGAAATACCTAATAAGATAGAAATCATCTATTTGATAACCAAGCTGTTGCTGTTACAGAAGTAGAGATTCAGACTTCCCAGGGAAAATTCAACTCAGAACCAATAGTATTTATCATTTATGTGACTTGCCAGCCTATCTAAAGGCTCATCCTTTTCAGAATGCTCTATGGGTAGCCAGAAGGTGCTTTCAGAAAGAATTGTCCAGATGCTTTTCAAAGTAAAAAAAAATATATTTAGTGCAGAATTTAGTTGTAACACTAAATCTGTGATTTTTAGAAAAAGTTAATCTGGGTGGAAATCAAGGGTGAGGAGAGGGACAGGGACACAACATCAAATGCCTGCAGGAGGTCAGGGGTTGAATGCTCTGTCAGCAGAGGTGTAGGGAGGACTGTCAGGACAGCACACAGCTCACCCACTGCCTCTCCAGAGTAGTCCCAGGGCCTGACAGCTTGCAGAGATCTCCCATGACAGAAGTGAGCTTTGTTATTCAATAGCCACTAGCCTTTTTTAACCCTTCCATAACTTCATCTGGTTTTTTTTTGTTTTTATTTTTATGTAAACCTTCAGCATGCACAGCATCCTGCAGCAAAGATTTCTGCAGATAAATGACACACTGTGCAAAGAGCCACCTTCTTCTGTTTGAAGAACAAGAACCAGTGAACAAGTCACCTCTGGGTGACTTCTTCATGCTGCTCACAATTCCAGAAGCTGCTCACAGTCCTGCAGTCCCATCTTCTCACACTGAGGAATCACAGTCTATGGAGCTGTGCTTCCTGTGGATGCTGTTCTATGCCCCATACCAACCTTGATGCACATTTCTGAATATTTTCCATGTATATAAAATCTTTGTCAGCTAGGAGAGGGAAAGAATTGAACAATTTAGCTGGATTTCTGTGACCTGTGTTCCCAGGAGTACTGGGCCACCCAAAGAAGCAGCCAGGAGAGAAGTGCTGTGGGGTGAATGCATTCCATCTGAAAATATTTAAAGGCAACAGAAGTGAACAGTCTGGTTTTGGTTAGCACCTAAGCTAGCCCTTTGCTGGGCAAATATATCAATATTCTCCCATTCCTAGTGAACAAACCAGCAGGGCAGGCACTGTGAAGGAGGCAGAAGCAGCAGGAGTGCTCAGCACAGCATCCAAGGACTGGGCTCCTGCCACACCAGCTCCAGTTTGCTCTGAGGAACTTTTTGCCTCTTTTTTTTTTTTTGAGGTCAGAAGGCGAGTACAGGTTGGATTTTATCCTGGGTGCTTTTCATTCCTTGTAACTTTCACGTGGAAGGATGAAATACAGCCGGGTCCATTTCAAGCAGGGCAGTGGATTACCTTGGACCGACATGCAGGCCCAAGGTGTCCATTATTTATAGCCCTCATTTTCTTGCAGCAGATTTGCATAGATGAGCTCCCAGTGGATGACAGGCCAGAGCTGTGAGGCTCAGGAGTTTCCAGGGAGCAGGATAATCCAGCAGCCAGGCATCACTTCGTGTTATGTTGCACCAAGGCTGAACCAACCTGGCCACGGGTTGTGGGAGAGTCTGGGGGGAAAAAGGGGCAGAGGAAAATGTTGCCAGCAAACTGACTGCTGAGCTCTGCAGGCAATGTGTCGTGATCCCTCACATCACTTTGCCATTGTGACTGCTTAGCAAGTCCAGTGACCACGTGCAGGTCAGCCAGTGCTGTGCCCCACAGTGTGTTTGGGGCATTCAGGCCCTGTCAGGGGGCTGAGGTCTCATGTTGTCACTTGGAGGAACTTTCAGCTGGAGAGGAAGAAACTGCTCTGTCAGAAGCTGCACAAACATTCCTGTACCAGGCTGGGAACAGACCCAGCCAGGTGTCAGCTGGGTGGATTGCTGCTGTTGTCATCAAATGAATTAAAATATTGATCTGCCAGGAGCCAGAATGTCAAGGGAGACTTGTTGGGGGAGAGTTGTTGTTTTTCTCACTGGTAGCAGCTCAAAAATGGTTCTCTGGGGATGAGGCATAGCAGGGTATGTGGTAGGAGAAAGATCTGTCTGGTTCCTGTCTGCAGCTCAGCTCTGGAGCCAGGGAGCCCCCACTGCAAGGGAAAAAGGGTCTCAGTGGTCACCTGTTCCTGGGAGAAAAGTGCCACAGAAGCCACACAAAGCCAGTAGTTCACAAGAAGGGGTCAGTGGCTCTTGTTCCCTTCTGAGAGCTTCTGCAGGGAGAAACTTCTTCTGAGAGTTCTCAGAAGCTTCTGGGTGAAGAGAACATGCTGGTGGCAGGGAGTGATGGGCTGGCACAAGCCCTGCTGTGCTGCTGTGCTCTGGCACTCCTGCTCCTGAGCAGGGCATGCCAGGGGTGGGACCCCACTCCTCCCTCTGCTCCCTGCCAGCTGCAGCCATTCCTGCACAGCCCTGCAGCTGCAGTGGCACAGGAGCAAGCTGTCACCAGGGAGAGCCTGAGCAATGGTAGATCCAATTGCACAAAGCTGGGTCATGTACCACAGAACCAGATTTGCTGAGCTAATCCTTTGATTGATTTTTAAGGCCTTGCTGAGACTAAAAGACTATTAAGAGATTTGTGCTGGTGGCACCTCCCAGCACAGGAACCAACCCCGCTGCTGTGCACCTGATGTTTCCTGGCCATGTTCTGAGACCCTTCCCAGCCCAGATCAGTCCTTATCTCCCCCTTTTAAATTCCATCAACCTTCTCCTTGCTGAGGCTCTGTCTGGAAGATGAACACTCATGCACAGAGGCCTCAAAGGGTGCCAAGTCCCAGTGCAGCTCTCCAGGCACTGGCTGCAGCTGGCCATCCCACAGAGATGGGGGTCCCACCCAGTCAGGTGTAGAGTGCTGACTCCTTGCCCTACCTCTGAGGGGGCAGAGGGTCTCTCATCACAGCCCTCAGGAACTTCAGCCCTTGTGCTTGGCTTTTCCCCTATAATTGTCTTCTTAATCTTTGATTCTGGCTGTCAGAAATTCCCTTCCCCATCCCACAGAGTGTTGGTGCTGCCTTGTGCTCAGTCTAGCAGAAGCCCTGCAACGCTCCTCACTGCTCCTGTTTCCCTGCTCCAACATCCCCAGCCCAGCTTGGATGGGGTACAATGTGCTGAGTGTGCAGACCTGAAACACTTGCTCTTGCCTTTGACTACTCATGTGCCTGCCTGTTTTTCCCAGCACCTGCCTCCTCATGTCCAGATTCAAACTCCAGATAATGGAGCCTGGCTAGCCTCCTGGGCAGGGCTGTGTATGCTGGGAGAAATGCTGGCCTTGAAAATTGGGTGTGAGTCTGTGGGATTCCTCAGATACTTTCTGCCACTGGGATTGTCTGGAAGATGCTGAAGTCAGACTCTCCTTACCAGATAGCTCAAGTTTACACCAGAAATCATGCCCAGTGCCTGGCAGGCCTCTGTCCTGGACATGGTACACCAAGACACAAGCAGTGATGTCATAGGAGCTCTTCAAGGAGACTTTTTAAGTAGCTCTGATCACTGCTCCACTCCAGGCTTTGCCCAGGGCTTGGGAGCTCCAGCAGGAAGAGCCACCCAGCAGGGACCATCTTCAGCACATGAAGATGAAGCACATGGTGCTGGGCACAGGTGCCACCGAGTGGAATCTGGGCATGTTTGGCTGTGGTGGGCTAATCCTGAGGCTCACAGAGATCCCAATGCCAGCCCTCTCCCTGGTGCTGGCACAGTGCTGCCCTGTGGCCCTGGCAGTGGAAGTGGAAGTGGAGCAGGGAGGTGCAGCCTCCTGGGTTTTCTCTCT
Organism: Serinus canaria; assembly: GCF_022539315.1. NCBI lineage: Eukaryota > Metazoa > Chordata > Aves > Passeriformes > Fringillidae > Serinus > Serinus canaria. The sequence goes on along the minus strand of NC_066336.1, from coordinate 2,614,893 downwards.
TGGTGTTCTCTGGGTTCTCCTGGGTTTCCTCTCTTGGTGTTCTCTGGGTTATCCTGGGTTTCCTCTCTTGGTGTTCTCTGGGTTATCCTGGGTTTCCTCTCTTGGTGTTCTCTGGGTTCTCCTGGGTTTTCTCTCTTGGTGTTCTCTGGGTTCTCCTGGGTTTCCTCTCTTGGTTATGCCACAGCTGCAGGTGTGGAAGTTTTGGGCTGCACCCAGTTTATGTAGTCCTGAGCATCACCACCCAGTCTGCTCACCAGGCACAAACAAAAACCAAAGAATGCTCCAGCAGAGCAGGCAGGTGGCCTGTGGGACAGGGAGCTTTCAGCACTCAGGTGCTGCTGGCAGATCCATGCTGTGCTGCAGCACCAGGCAGCCCAGCAGCCTCTCAGCCATGTGTGCCAGGTGATGCCAGTCCCAGTCCCAGGGCACACCTGTGCACAGTGCAAGAGACCCACCACAGACTGCAAGCTGAGCCAACTGAAAAGGAGGCTTGAAAGAGGATGAAAAACTCAGGGGAGGGCTCGTAAAGTGCCAGAGGCAAATGAAAAGATCCCAAACCAAGACGAGATTATAAAGAACCAAACTCTTTTTCTGGCTCTGATGCCACTTTTTTTTTCCTTGCTACAGGGAAGTATCACAGATCTGGTAGCTTTTGTTGATGTGACTTAAAGAGCAGTGCACCTACAGAAAAGAAGAGCACAGAATGGGAATGAAGGTCTGGTGAGGTTCCCAGCACAGGGAATGCTCCAGCACGAGCTTTGGAGGGTTTTTCAATGAGCACAGGAAGCAACATTGCTGCTTGTGAGGATGCACAGGAAAGGGAGAAGCAAAGATTGCAAAGCATTTCATGCTGGTATCAGCTCCACGTTACACAGTGGAGTAAACAGTGTGAAACATGTGTAACTGGGGCTTACTGAAAGTAGGTGGTGCCAAACAATTCCAAAATACTGTTTCACCCGAGACAATGACTTTGCAATTGCCAGGATTCATTTTTGCAATGAACCAGTTGATATAATGGGCTTAAAGCAGGGAACTCAGAGCAAGGCTCCCAGGGGGCAGAGCAGCAGGTGGGAGCCCAGGTTCATCATCAGGAGCTGCCTGCCCTGGCACTGTCATTGCCAAGCCACAAGTGGGGTGCAAACTGAACCCACAGAGGGACACATTCCTCTTGTGGGGCAGAGATGGACAGCAGGAGCTTCTAACTTCAAAAGATTGGTGGCCATGAGAGGCAGATCATACAAGCTGCCTTGTTCCTGCTTTCCAAAATAGTATGAGAATTGGGAAGCTGCAAGACAGGAATGTGGGCAGAGACCTGACAGATCCCTGTAGCTCAGCTGAGCAAAGCCCTGTTAATAACCTGAAACCCCTGAGGGAGGGAGGGAGGGACAGCCAGTTCTGGTTTTGCTTAACCAGGGTCTCCTGCCATTACAACATTATAATATCAAAGAAGTTTGTGTTGAGAGCTAGATACAGCAGCAAGTGCACCCCCAAAAGGACCAGTCCTTAAGATCTCAGTGGAGTTTGCTGCAGGAGGGTAGAATTTAAGTCATAGTCTGGAGAAACAAAGACTCAGAGGACAGGATCAGTCCCTAATTACCTCCCAGTTAATGTGAAAATGCAGGAGGATGAGGAGAGGGAGGGGCAGGAGACACAAGCATGAAAAGCACTGATGTGGAGCTGGGGAAGAGAAAGTTTGGGCTAGATGCAAGGGGAAAAAAAGGCCTTAAAAATGCCTGATGTAAGACATTCCTACAGGCAGCGGGCTAAACATGAAGTCACAGGAAATATTTCCACAAAAGTCAGATGCAGTTTGAGCAGGGAAGTTGCTGTGAATGATTCAGTGAAGAGCCTGGCTCAGAGTGCTGGCAGGACCCAGCTGTCCATCCCAGTCCAACCTCCTCAGTCACTGCTGCTGCCTTCCAGACAGCCCTGGGTACCCAGTGCCTCTGCTGGGGAAATGAGGGGGCTCTGCTTATGTAACCAAGGCAGCATTTTCAGCAATTCTTTGGATATTTAAAATACTAATACTCAAAAAAGATCAGAGATGTGTTATTTAGAAAACACACCAGAAGGCTAACTCTCTCTTTTCCCAGGAAAAATGTATTTGCAGCAAGCAGCAGGTGCTGCTGTGTTTTAATCTAAGTTAAGAGGCTCCTGTTGGAGCTCCAGTGCTGATTACTGCCCATAAATCATGCTCAGTCTCACATCCCCTCCATCACACCGAGGTACCCTGCAGGAACACACCCAGTTAGACATCCACTCCTCTGATCTTGTTCTCTCAGCCCATCCCAGCCAGCAGCTGCATTATTCTTCAGTGTCCACAGATGTTTACAGTTTTTATTTCCAATAACCTCCCAACTGCAAACAGAAGGTAGTTCCTAGATACAGCAGATTAATAATGTCAAATCCTGTGACCCAAACCCCAAGCAACAAAAGATGTGCTGAAATAAAAAATGTTCATAGAGAACCTTTTGGGCAATTAGGAATAACCTTATTAATAATTTGAATATTTTCCAATGAATTGTCTAGCCTATCTCTCATGAGACTGACTTCAAACCCTTTGAAGAATTAGAGCTTGGCTGCATTTGTTATGGATGGAGCCAGACAACAAGAACAAGCACACCAAATGGCAACATGAATTTCAGTGAAAACATCATTCTACTCTGTTAGTGAACGAATGGTTTTGGCTGAGAATGAACATTTACCAGCCTGTCCCTCTGTATGGAATGAGTCAAATCCAATTTCCTATCATCAAACTCGTAGATGGCTGCAAAGAAAAATGTTTAATTGAGTTGAACTTTAACACTGAATTTTGAAGTTTGCTGATTGTGGATTGCTTTACTGCCCAGGTTTCTCCCCTAGTCTGAGGCCTTACTTGTGCATTTCAGGAATTAAGCAAGAGGCACATCTGGCAAACAAGTTATTTTGAAGGAGAATACACAGAAATAATTGAAGAAATTTGGACCTGGCCTCTTCTCTGAGACTGGAGCCTCCTTTTCCTGACCAGGATCCAGGGAGCAGTGCTCCCATATTTATTTAACAGTAAGAATATGTCAGTTTGTACAAAAATATGGAAGTTCTAATAATCTCAAGGTTGCCCTTATAGTTGTGGTAGACTTTAATGAGAAGCACTGTCTCCCATGGGAGATGAGCTAGTGGTTCCAGCCACAGCAGTCTGATAAAAACTCCCACTAACAACAAATATCTTATCTTTCCACCTGGCCTTGTCCTTAGCTACTTCCTAAAGGAGCTGTCTAAAGTCAGGAGGAGCTGCTTTGGGCTCACAGCTCAACCTTTGAGTTTCGGGAGTGGGCCTGTCCGCAGCTGAGGAGAGTCTGCTGGTTCCTTCCCACCAAAAAACTTGTTTATTGTAGCCTCAGATGAATCTTTCCTATAACTGTGGTTAACCTCTTCCTATAGTTAGGCTTCTTATGATTCACCTATGCTAAGTATTTTGCAATTAAACTCCCCCATAGAGCAAACCAAGCCTTTATTACAGCTGCAGAAGTCTTCTTTGTCTGGCTGAACCGGGTCTTCTACTTTTGTTCCCATGACTTTTTCCTAACAAATTTGCAAGCTCTCATCCCTGGATTGCTGCTGGGACCATGAGGTTTCATGAGATGGTTTTAAAGTACAGACAGAAAAGGTGGAGGTGCTGGTGGGGGGGGGTCTTTCAATCTGCTTCATATAGGTCTCTATTCTTCGAGGTTAGTAATTTGTTCTTTGGTGAAAAAAGATTTTAGGAGATAGGCCAATCATAGATTTTCCTCTAGCAAAATGAGCCCCCCAAAAAAGCAAGGTACTTGTATCAGGATGTGGCTGAAATCACAAACAATCAACTGGCAAGAAAAGGACATCTATCACAGTGAAAAAAATTCTGTGCCACGCCAACAGCTCCAAAAATAAATGCAGGAAAACAAGGTCTAAAACGTTATATCAGAGTGAAAGACACTTCTGAGTAAAAAATCATTATTGACAATATCTAATTATTGGTGAAACCTATTAGGAAAATATTTTATGTTCTGAAAGACTACTCACAGTTCAGTTACAATCCATCAGATTTTCTATATGAGGGCTTAAAACTTTTCAATACATTCAGGGGAAGAAAAGAATGGTTTAATTCCGAGTCTAGCCCAAAGTTTGCTGTGTAGTTAGAGAGTAAATGAACTTGTGGATGTGACTTCTCTGTTTCCTTCTCACACAGTGTCTTCTTCACTTGAACGACAGAGCACAGCACCTGAACACGAAGGGTTCATGTTTTATTAATGGTGTCCAATTCATTTCCTGTTTTCATGCTGATAACCTACTGAGGGAGAGGAAGGGAACTCAGGTGGCAAGACCTCAGATCCATTTTTCTTCTACCCATGAACAGTTCACAAGTGGGTATTTCACTAGAAAAATCTCTTTATTGCATGTATTACTGCGTTCTCTGGGAAGCTTCGCTGGGATGGCTGCTCTGCTGCTGGCATACACCTCTGAAAGAATAAGTGTTTTCAAGGCAAGTTCTCTTCAAGGTGAAAGTTTTTAGGTTTTAGTTCAGTCAGGGCCTAGTAGTTATTTTCACTACTGTCCTTTCTACAGGACCAACCTCATAATACACAAAATTACTACCCTGGCAGAAATCTCCTTGTCACACAAAATTCACATTATACTGTTCTCTGTTTCTAGAAATGCCAATTAATCCCCCATTAAGACAATGCAACACAGTGGTCAGCCCAGTAGATATTCACAGAGATTTTTAAACTAAAATAATGTTACTAGTACTGCAGAATGAAGACATCAGTGTTCAAGACAGAATCCCCATTTTCTATTTCTCAAGCTGATAATACAACAAAGGCCTGGTTCTGATGAAACACTCCTGCAGTTAACTTAAAATAAATTCAGAGAAAAAAAAATGAAATTCCTCAGTGGTTCTGGTACTGGCTGGAGATGCCCCAGTCTGTCTCAGTGCTCCTCATTCCCTCAGAGTAGCAAATGCTTTAACAGCAATGACTTGCCTCCAAGCAGCTGCTTCCAATAACAGCCCTTGGCCCCCTTCCCAACAAGAAGCAATCCCTTTCTCTGCACAGCCTGTGAGCTGCCAGTGTGGTCATGCTCCATGGCCGGGGGTGGGGCTGCACCACTGAGCTCCTGGGGTTTCTTTTAGGACATTTTCCTTTGAAAGATAACCAGAGCTGCAGTGAGATTGTAACCTCCGTTGGGTTGGCAGGCAGACGTGTGCCTGGAGGTGCAAGTGCAAGTGTGTGGTCTTGGGTGTGGGGAAGAAAGGAGAAGGGTGGTGACCTGAATGTTGGAATGGAGTTCAGAGCAGACTTTTTTTGGCTTCCTTTTTGTATTTTTTTTTGGTTTTTTTTGTTTTGCCTTTCCTTGCATTGGGAACACCAAGCATGCAAATGCAGGAGTTCCCTGGCCAGCAGTAAGGGAATGAGAGCACAGCAGTGGTGTGTCCCCTTCTGCTTTAGGAGCCTCCTGCCACACTTTCAGGCTTTCCTCTGAAACCATGAGGACTAGAAATAGCATCATTTTTTACAATGAGAATGGGGATCCTCATGTAAGTGAGGTTTGGTGGAGCTAGAAGATACAGGACTGCACAAATGCTGCAATCATAGTTTTAAAACATGAAAACTGGCAATTTGATTTCCCTGCTATAAACATTGAGCTCTGACCTAATATACACAAACCTGGATGTCCCACTGGAGACTCAGTGCTCAATTTTTATGTGTCTCAATTATACAGACCTGGGCTTCCAGGGCTGAAAGAGAGAGAGAGGGCTGGAGCACTCTTAAACAACAAATATTTTTACATGTTGCCAATCTCCAGTGACAGAGGTTCCATGCGTTTTCATGTTTTCTATTTAGTCATCCTTCCTGCTCATTTCCAGATGCACAGCAACTGGAAAAAGTCTCCCAGGTTTCACTGAAGCACTGGCTACTGTTCAGTGGAGTGTGGGAATTACTTTGTGCCTTCAAATGACCCTCATGCTTGGGCATCTGAGTACAGAATTTGATTTTTCTTTTTTCAAAATGGAAATGAAAGCTTAGATTGAATTTTCAAGCAATGAAACTAAAGTGTTGGGCAGTGCAAAGCATTAGAGAAGCTGCCATTAGTGAAAGTCTGACTGGGCACAAAGACAAGAAGCCACATTCCCATCCCTAGCACTGAGATATCTATTGCAAATAAAACTTTGTGAGTGGTTGGCTTACCCAACCCAGTTTTGTTCTCTTTTTCAAGTTTTACCTAATGATCATTTCCCCACAGAGGTGCATGGCTCTGTGTTTAAATATCCTGCAAACCTGTAGCTATTGCCTCCCCAAACTCACCACCTGTGTGTTTGCTTGTGCTGTGCTTTAACATCAGAAAACAATGATGTCCTTTGTGGAGGCAGCAGATATAATAATAATGAAAATAATCATAATAATCATAATAATCAGTGTGAGAGGTTTTCTGACTGAGGGGGAAAATTAATCAGTTTGAAATCACTGACCTTTCTTTACAGTCACCTGCCACTTTGAATACTGATTATTCTCATGGTGGGCTGTAGAGGATGGGTATTTGCCACTGGAAACAGAAGAGCCACCAACTCTCAAGGCATCACCAGGCTCTGCAGACAGGTATTGTCATAGGGTGGCATGTTATGTAACAACTCCTTAAATGCAACTTACTCTACATTCTTGGCAGCAGACCACATAAAATTTCCCTTCAGATGTTGATGGGCTAAAAAAAAAAATTAAAAGAAAAAAAATATATATGAAAATCACCTTATCATTTACAATGCAAATCTTGGAATGCAAGTTAGTAAATTAAACTAGAGATTCACCTAAATTAAGCTGGCATTCTATTCTGGTGCTTCAAACTCTGGAAACATTGCTGGCTGACAAAACAAGCCCTGGAATGATTAGCAAGAACCCTCCTTCAGAGGCAGCAGACGAGCAATCCCTTTGAACCTTCACAGCACATCATAAACGCTCAGCAGAGTTACAGTGTGGCAGTCCCAGTGCTATCAATTATTTACCCTTTTTCTGTTTACCTTCAGGCAGCAAGTAATTATTTTTAAATATTAATTTAGTTGTGTCATGTACAGTTTGTGGCTTAGCCCTGAGATCTGAGATACAGAAAAGCAAACTGCATCTCAAATCACATTTAGCTGGTGACGCACTGATAGCTGGATCCCCACTTCAGCTCCTCAGCACCTACACTCAACTTCTCCCATCATTAGAAACTCTCTTCATTGCAGGAAAGTGAAAGCAATTTTCTCAATAGGAAAAGACACCTTTTTTTTTTTAGCCTAAAAGTGGCAGAAATTGAAAAATCTATTTTATTCTGAAAAGTTTGTTTTATTCTAAAAAGTTTGATTTTTTCAGGTGAAGATTTTTTTCTCTCTCCCTTTTTTGTTCCTTCAGAATTTTCCCCAGAGTGTTGTTTTTTGTTCATCCTCAGCTAAATTAGGGTACAAAGAAGTTGGCTGTTGTTTCTACAGCCCCAAGAGAAAAAGGTCTTGGAGACAAGTCTCACCTTCCTGCACTGAAACCACCACTTTTTGGAACCTGAAAAGAGAGGATACTTCTTGTCAGCTCATCTGAATGCCTCTCCACAGGGGACTGGTTCTTTCTTTTTAAAAGTTTATACTAGAAAAAACAAATACTCATTTTGGTGTCTCTTCATGAAGGCACAGATGAGATCAATGCAGTGTTGAGTTCAGAGCAAGCTGCTGCTTCCACTGGTGACAGCAAGGTTGGGATTTTCCCGAGGAAAACATCTTGGAATTTTGGTGTAGTTGGGTTCACCCTGTTGTATTGGATTTGGCTTGCCCCAGATGAAGGAAGGAACGATGAATCTGACTCCATGTTCTCAGAAGGCTCATTTATTATTTTATTATACTATATTATATTAAAGAATACAGAAAGGGTACAGACAGAAGGCTAAAAAGATAATAATGAAACTTGTGACCATCTCCAGAGTCCCAACACAGCTTGGCACTCAAAACAATTCACAGAAACCAAATAAAACAACCACCTGTGGGTAAACAATCCCCAAACACATTCCACATGAGCACAACACAGGAGAAGCAAATCAGATCACTATTGTTTTCCTTTTTCTCTGAGACCTCTCAGCTTCCCAGGAGAAAAATCCCGGGTGAAGGGATTTTTCAGAAAATGTGAATGCTATTTACATTTTGTGTTGCACTTCCAGCTTTTTTTTTTAGCAGAAGTTCTTGAGAAAAGCCTTGATTTTAGTTGTTTGTGAGACGGAATCAAGGAGAGCTGGAGCTCTGACAGTCAAATTTGTGCAATGCCACAGGTTCTGCTGGTGTTCTGGCGGCCTCAGCCCAATTTCCCATCCTGCTGGCTTCTACATGGTTCTGTCAAGCAGCTCCTGAAAAAGAACACACAGTCACAGTTTGAAGTGAGAAACAAAAATGAGAAAAACCAAAAGAAGATCCAGGAGCAAGTGAAGGAATGTCTCTAAAATCAGCTACTGAATATCTTTTTTTCCTGAAGGGGAAAAACACTTCTGTTGAAACTGAAGTGTCACAAAAGTAGTCATTAAACCTGCAGCAAAATCCTGAAAACAGAAATTTCATGTTAACTATTAAGGCAAATATACTTGAAACTATTAGAAGATCAGTTGTAGAATTCACTTCAGCCACATGTGCAAACAGTGTGGGCTTGTCACAGCCTGTACTTTATTTTGCCTGTCTGTAGATGCCTCCACAACAACATGACACAAACTGGAGGAGCAGAGTGAGGATCCTGATCATTATTTAAATTAATGAACTTCCAGAACTTGTGTCTGATCCATGGACACTGTGTCAGTGTTTGCAAACATTTCTGAGCCAGGGAAATAACTTTTTTTTTTTTTTTTTTTTTTTTTTTTGGCTTGTCTCCCATTTAGCTCAGAAACAGCAGTGACCAAATCTGCCTGGGCAGATGCCAAGTTCCTCTTAGTCTTGGTGAAGACATTTAGATCCCATCATTTATCTAAATCACTTTTCTGAGGTGAATGAGGCTGAGAACCAACTTGTGTGTTGAGGGTAACGATGGTGAGTCTGCTCTTCTCACCAGATGCACCCTGCTCCTGCAGTAGGCAGCAAACCACAGATCCCAAAAGAGAATCAGATCTTACCAAAGTTTGAGCTGGAGCAGCATGGACCAGGTCTGGAAAGAGCAGGAAATATGAAATACACTCCTGTGTCACTGCTGCAGTGTAAGTGCAGCAATCACACCCCCAGGTTTTATCAATTCCAGTTCTGTAGGGCCTTGACAAGACCCAAACATCCAAATTCAGACTTCAGCCTAGCTCTCTTCAGTTCACAGAGGAGACTCTCCCAATGTATTGATGTGATGCCATTGTGAAGCAAACAGCAGTGCCTCTGATGCTTTATAAATTCTATGTGGTCACCTGCTATTTTTTGATACAACTTTCTACAGGCAATTCAGGCATATGTAGGTAGGAAAACTATTGTGCCTGAGAGCCCCTCAATTTCTTCATCTTTTAAGAGTTATTCACACACATAAAGCTGCTCTCTATGTGTGAATTTGGCTGGTAGCCAAGGCAGAGGAGGGCTGAGGAGGAGGAAGGCTGAGAAGGAGGAGGTGGAGGAGGGGGGAAGGGCTGAGGACGAGGAAGGCTGATGAGCAGAAGGGTTGAGGAGGAGGAGGAGAGGGGCTGAGGGAAGGGCTGAGCAAGGAGGAAGAAGGCTGATGAGGAGGAGGGCTGAGGGAAGGCCTGAAAAGGAGTAGGACTGAGCAGGAGGAAAGCTGAGGAGGAGAAAGGGCTGAAGAGAAGGAAGGCTGAGGAGGAGGAAGGCTGAGGAGGAAGGATGATGAGGAGGAGGAGGACTGAGGGAAGGGCTGAGGAGGAGGAAGGCCGAGGAGGAGGGCTGAGGAGAAGGGCTGAAGAGGAGGAAGGCCGAGGAGGAGGGCTGAGGAGGAGGGCTGAGGAGGAGGTGAAGGCAGTGGCTCGGGCGGGCGGGCGCTGTCCGCGGTGCTGAAGGCCGCCCCAGGCCCGCTGCCCTGCCCTGCCCGCTCCCGGGCGCTCGGGGCCGCTCGGGGCCGCTCGGGGCCGTCCGGAGCCGCTCGGGGCCGTCCGGAGCCGCTCGGGGCCGTCCGGAGCCGCTCGGAGCCGTTCGGGTTACCTGCCGCGGGCCAGGTGTGGGCTGCCCGGTTTTGCCCTCCAGGTGAATTCTGACTCCCACCGACGATTTTGAGGGACAATCAGGGCAGCCAAGAAAACAGTGACATGCAGAAAGGGCTGATAAAATGGCAATGAAACGTCTGCTGACATTGATTTCGAGCCTGCGGGCAGAGATGAATGATTGAAACACCAGGCTTGTTAAAGCTAGAATGCTTTTGATTTCTCTTCTCTGTGCTGAACAAGATTTAGCTGGAGGGAAGTTAACAATCAGCTAATTGACATTGAATTAAGCATGAAATGCAGTATAACTACTTTTCTTCTGAAATACTCTTCAACAATGTTTTAACAAGGCTTTTAATTATTGATTATTGCTTATAACACACAGTAGATATTTTATTTGGTTTTAAGTCTCATGTCCTTCAAAGGTATCAGTTTGAGTACTCTGTAGATCACCTCTCTGCTAATGGAAACCAAACAAATAGTCAAAGAAAAACGAATTTCTTTCTGGCAAAGCATCATAGCATAACACATCAGTTATCTGGGTTAGGTTAAGGAACAGACATTCCATAAGAATTTTAGGAAGTCCACTGTATCATTCAGCAAAGGTGGGGAAATTGGGAGGGAACTCTGGTGTATTTCCAGAGAATCTGAAGTGATCCCGATGCTGCCTTTGGGACATGATGTGCCCAGCCTTGGCAGGTGGCTCAGCACCATGCCACAGCTTACTCACTTTGCCACAGTGAGATGGAGAAACAATCAGAAGAACAAAAATGTGAAAACTCATGTGTTGAGATAACGACAGCTTAAGAGGTAAAATTCCTGGGTTGCTTTGCCTGTGCAAGCAAAACAAAAGCAGGAATTCATCCCCTGGCCATGGCCAGGCAGGTATTTGCAACCCCCAGGACATCAGGGCTCTGGCACACCTGACAGTGACTTGGGAACACAAATACCATTTCTCTGAATGTCCCTCGTTCTTCCTTCTTCCCCACAACTTTTATTGCACAGCATGATGTCATACCTTGTGGAATATCTCTTGGGGTCACCTGTGTCCCCTCTCAGCTTCTCCTTCACCTGCAGCCTCTCCTCAGGGGAGAAGCAGTCTGGCAGGCAGAAAATGCCTTGATGCTGTGTAAGCAATATTTGAAAATAACTAAAACATCAGTTTGTTATCAGCACTCTTTTCACCTCAACTGCAAAAGGCAGCATCAAATGAGCTACTATGAAGAAAATTAACTCCAGTCCACCTAAACTGGCACAGAGCAGTAGCAACACTTGAAAAAATACCATGAACAAAAAGAGAGAAATGCTCATTTGCTGCATCTGAGAACCAGGAATGGCACTGACAGCAGTGGCACAATCACTGGCAGTGCAGCTGCATGCCAGGCAGAGCATGGTTAGTGCTCAGCACCCACTGGGGTGGAGAGGTGACAAAATCTGTGCTGCTGCTTGCTGAGGAGAGTGTGAGAGCCCGAGGCTCCTCAGAGAATTACACTGCAGGCATCAGTACAGAGATCAGGAAGATATTGGGAACAACCAAATACAAGAAAAGACAGATTTTCGTGTGTTTATTAGAGCTACTAATGTGGCAGTGTGGTAGAATTCAGGACATCCCTCTGGCTGTCCTGGATTGCCAGGACCCCTGCCAGGGGGCTCAGAGACCCTGACACAGAGCCCAAGACCCCTGTGCCTTTGATTATGACCCATGGAAAAAGTTACCAACCTTGTATGAGGATCTGCTAGCCACAAAAGTATAAGTAAAATAATAATCAGTTTGTCACGGGGTGAAAAATAGATTTTGGGGTTTTTAGAATGGGGGTTCAGGAGGCAAGATGAAGGAATCTGGGCATGTCCAGCCTTTCTCCTTCTTCTTCTTGGCCTCCATCTTCTGCTGTGACAGTGGCACTTTTGGATTGGTTTAGAGTAGAAGCTCACTGTCTGACACAGGTGATAGGGATTGGAAAGTTATGGTAAATAATGTACATGTAGTTTTTAGTATAAAAAGATAACAACACTGACCCAGGGGCAGGCAGAGTGCCTCTGTCTGTCCTGCTGAGCAGACCTCAGCAGGAGAAAGAATTTTATAGATAAGAACCAATAAACAACCTTGAGAATGAGAACTGAAGAGCCCTGGATCCTTCTTTGACAGTCAGGCTGGGAAAGGAGACTTTGTGACACATCTCGGGGTCACTGTGAGCAGCTAAAGCCCCGAGAGCAGGGGACATCACTCCTAAGGGTAACTGGTGGCTCACATGTGAGCTACTCCCATTTCCATACAGAGGCACAGGAGCTTGGGGAAACCTGTGTCTTCAAAGAGACCTCTACCCTGGCAGCAACTTTCAGATAGTCATCCTTCTGTCTCTTATCTTCTTGGTCCTGTTTATCCAAAATTCCTCCCTTGACACTCAGATATCATCTCAATCAAATATTCATCGCTGTAGGAGCGTGCACACCAGCAAAACTTTTTGTAAAATGGAAGTCCCAGGAGTTTTCCTGCTGACAGCAAGGCAGGTGCTGCTGGGCTGTGAGGAGAAGGCTGCAGCCAGCAGGGCTGAGCCAGATGGGGCCTTGTGGGAGCAATCTGTCACTGAGCACAGAGAGGTGAGCGTGCACACAGCAGCAGCCAAAAGAGCTTGTGGGAATTTGCCTCCCAGCTCTCTAGAAATGGGACAAAGAAAATCTTCCCAGTGGCTCTCAGTTTATCCAGCAGATTGCACTGCCCACAGACTTTAACTTTCTGTTAAAGGGGAAATCTGTGACACTGCTCCCTTTCTGTTCTCCAGTGCTGCTCTGCTTCCCTGCTCTGCTCATCAACAGCCAGGAAATAAGTTTAAGGTTTGGTTTCTTGGGTTTTTTTTTACATCAAACCTAAGTTGAGCACAATTTATCAAGCAAGAAACACTGCCTAGAGGGAGTGGAGTTCTGAAAAAAGGAGAGAAACAGTATTACTTCAAGCTCTGAGTTCACACAAAGCATTCCCATTCAGCAGGTGTAGACATCAGAATAAATAGCCTTCTGGCAATCTTCCAGATGGCCTAAACTCCAGGCATATTTAGCTTGATTACCTTAGATTTTTTTCAGGCTTGCTGTCTCTGCAGTTACTTGTTCTGCATCCCTTGCCAGCTAAAGGGAACCAGCTGTGTCTGGCCTGTTGTGTGAACATCTGGTTCTGACTGTCATATCCAGCTGTGAGTCTCCTGCAACACAATTCCATTACCTACTAGTATAGACAAGTGCAAAATAACGAGCCTTGGAAGAAACAATTTTTAACTGCTCATTCACAGAAAAGGGGGTCTGAATAAGTTGTGGCTTCTCAAAACCATGCCCAAGAATAAATGACCAAAACAGGGAGAATATTGGGCAGGTACTCTGAGGTGCAGCAGGCAGACACAGTTATGCACTGAAAGCATGGGGTGACTGCTATTTCCTTGTCAAATGACTGTTTTAATCTTTAATCTGCTCCAGCCCATTTTGCTGGATGCCATGCAGGTTTATATCCTAGTCTGCACTAATTGCTATTGGTAACCACCAGTGGCATGCTGCCTTTCTGAATCCTGAGTCCAGTTTCAGGCACTTTAATACAAAAGCAAGCCTCAAGGAAGCATGGGAATGACAAGGAGAGCTGGAGACACGAGTTCCTACCCCACAGGCAAGAGGCTCAGGCAGGCTGGGCAGGTGAGAAATACTTCAATTGCCTGTGCTAAGTGGCTGCTGCTGCTACACCATATCAGAGAACCACGGGTCCCTGCAGGAAGAGGAGGGAGAGGGGAATTTCACACATTTAGGTGCCAGTGGTGCTTAGAGGAATCATTGGTCTGGGCCACACTGTTCTCAGCTGTTCCTCAGTGAGGCCAGGTAGGAATTTGGAAGGAAGAGGAAAGAAGAGACCAAGAATATTAATATTTTCCTGCATGGCTTTGTCTCTGTTAAAGGGGTGGCCAATTTTCTAATCCACTCAGCTGGTGGGTGCAATTGATAGCACACAGAGTCCACACTGCCACAGGAGAACCTAGAAAACATTCCCATGGCAATAGAAATAGAAGAAATGAATGTTTACCAAAGCCCCCTCTAAGGAAGATGGAATAGGAATCCTGAGCCTCACATATCCATACAACTGCTAAGCACACTGTAGGATAAAGCCTCAACCTGTGCTTCTCCATTGAAATAATTTAATTTTATGCTACACTTTCGTTTTAGATACTGATCCTGGTACAACTACCACATCCTGTGGTATTCCCATGCTGTTGGTATAACCTGTTCCATATTCTCTGGAAGCCAGTCACTGTGAGAGATGCTCCATTCTCTCCTCCATTCTCTCCTCAGATGAGCACACGCTGTCCTGTGCACTCTGGTGATGTTTGGCCTCGGTGTTCCTGCACAAGCAGAATGCTCAGACAGAGCTGGGGGCAGTGCTGCTCTCACCTGCCCTTCCAGCTGTAGCCCTGTTTCTCTCCTGGGGCAAATTACAGGTTCTTCTCCAAAAGGATTAGTTCTCATTGCCCATGCGTTTCTCAGCTACTCATGCAGGCTGTTGGTCTCATGGGGAAAGTGTTCCTCACACACCACTCCTCACTGCTCAGTTTGGCTGATGGAACTGTGGGTTCCACAAATTCCTCCATCTCCCATTCTCCTGTTCCTCACATTCCTCCATCTCCCACTCTCCTGTTCCACAAATTCCTCCATCTCCCATTCTCCTGTTCCACAAATTCTTCCATCCCCCATTCTCCTGTTCCTCACATTCCTCCATCTCCCATTCTCCTGTTCCACAAATTCCTCCATCCCCCATTCTCCTGTTCCACAAATTCCTCCATCTCCCATTCTCCTGTTCCACACATTCCTCCATCTCCCATTCTCCTGTTCTGGATGCATTTACTTGTCAAGACCAGGGAATGTAATTAGAGGGAACAGGTCCCAGGATGCCTCTCCCACTTCTGGCAGCTGACAGAAGGTGTGAGCTCAGCACTGCTGAATTCCACAGCTCAGTCACACCCTTTGGAAACTCTGCAGTACATCCATTGTACCAACAGGTCCCAGTGCCAGCTGTGCTGGCCACCTACAATTCCAGGTCATGGAGCTGAAAAGGACAGCAGTTCTATTTTATCATCCTTGAAGAAGAATCTCCCCCCTTTCAATCACTGGCATTTCCATTTCTCCCTGCCTGTTAGCAATAAAACACTGACTAGAGTCTTCCCCTCTCTGGTGTTTTCTTTTGGGTGAGTGGGTTTTAAGGCAGGCTTGGACAGCTGAAGGATTTCCCAGTGTTGATTTTTTTTTTTTTTTGGCTCTTTTGTGTTTCTAAGGGAAGATTTCAGACCATACTGAGAGGGTCTCCGTCACTAATCATTCCTGATAGCCCAACAGGTTACCACTGTATTAGTTACTCTCAATATTAATGCTAGAATAATTTAATATCAAATAGAAAAAAGGACCCCAAATGGATCTGAGAGCAGAATGTGTTTCAATAGGTTACAGTGTTGTGAGATGCTTTTGCTTTCACAGGTTTTCTGCCAAGTGGGAATTTTCCCTGAAGGAAGTTTCAAAAACCTTCTCAGCCTCTAGGAAAGTATTTGTTTGGCACAGTTCACTTAGGAGCTCTTAAAATTTTGTCAAACACATCAAACCAAATGGCCCCCAGGTAAAGATCTTGCACAGCAAGTTTCAACCCACACAAACTTCTAGTGCTAGCTTGTGAACCCCTGGAAACACAGGCCTGGAAAGGACACTGCAAACAGAGGGGGACCTGCTGGGGTTTTGATCTTCTATCAAAAATGAACAGAAGTAATTTCCTTTACTTCAGCAGATCTGGTGCACTGGTGGTGTGGTACCTGTTCATCCATTTGGTTTGAATTTCACTGTAAGTCTTTGCCAGTCCCTGTTGCAAAGCTCTTTATGAAATGGGGACCTAGTCCTGCCTGGAAGCTGCTTTAACATGGCTCATCATCATAACCAGCCTCAAGGCCTGGCTGTCTCTCCTCTTCTCCCCCCAGGCTTCACAAAGTGCTAAGCAATCTTTCTCCATGTACCTTTCCAGAGCTCTGTCTCGTGGTACAGCAATCACACTACTCTCAACAGGCTCTTGCAGGAGGCTCTGGGTAGAGGATGCCCAGTGCCAATGGGGAGAGGGCTCAGTTCCAGAGGATGCTGCTGCAGAATGAGTCCTTGCACTGCTGCTGCAGAATGAGTTCTTGCACTGCTGATGCAGAATGAGTTCTTGCACTGTGCCAGGCCACATTCAGCACAGATGAGAGTACTGGGACCAAACCTGATAAGATGAATTCCTATAGATGCTACGTATAATCCAAGATGAAAGTTCCGTTTTTTAATTATGCAGAAAAATGGGAGTAAATGATGAATTACTCAAGACACAAGTGTGTCTTTGTGTAGGCTGGTGCCCTTGACACTAGCAGATGTCTTTGTCATATTTACAGGGCAGTGTGGGCTCAGGTAAACCCAAGGACAAAGATAATGCAGAGACACAGAGCATCATGCCATGGCCTTCCCAATGTCCATGTGTGTCTTCTTTTACTGCACCTAATACAGCTCAAATGACAAAAGGTGACATACTGTATGTGTTTTATCTCATTATTAATTAAGCATATTTATCTCCTAAATCAGATGTGACTTGCACCACAACATCAGTAATTAAATTAAATATTGATGTGTGGTGCTGTGTGCCGGGGCTGTGTGGGTAAGTGGAATTGCCATATCTAATTAACATCCTGCAGAAGTAGCCCCATTAGGTTTCTTAGTTAAATTTCAAAATAGGAATAGTAACAAAAGTGTAACAACACTTAACACTAATTAATAGGAGCTTCATCAGGTTTGATGAATATCTTCACTCTTTTTTGAAGGCTGTTGACTAGACTTTTGGTGTATTATTGTGAGACTGTGGACTGTTTAGAACTGGTAACTCTGCTGTGCTTTGCCTTCCAGTTTGTGTGGCAAGGCTGCTTATTTGCTCCTTTGAAGAAGCAGCCCCTAAGATGACCCTCCCTGCCAGTATTTCAGCAAGGGATCAGCCTTCCTCCTCCTCAGGAGTGCACTGTGTCTGCAGGAGAGTCTGTGTCTGTCTGGGGAAGCCACTTGCCCATCTCAAACAGGCAAGGCTGGGTGGTGCCCTGGGTTTTGAAGTGTTACTTTCTGCCTTGTTATACAGAGCAATTTCTCCTTGGAGGAGCCTGCAAGGATTTATTTTGGTTTTATTTAACAACCATTATATTCCAGTGCCTTATAGGCAGTTCAGTGATGATATCACAATTCTGATTACCATTCTACTGCATGGAGAACTGAGAATACAAAATTACTTCACCTGGGATTAGATATAGGTTCCAGACAGGATTTCAGGGTGAAGTCAACAATACCACTATTTACAAAACATAATTCAAATAGCAGTTTTTACATAGTCTGGGTTAGTTACATCATTTGAAGTGATTAATACTCATATTCATTTAACTATTATATATGCTCTTCTCAGCTGTAACCAAAAAAACATCGAGTGCATTATGAGACTGTTCCCCAATTTGTATTTTAGAAACAATTTCAAAGCCAGCCATCCTTCCCAAGAGTCAGAGAAAATAATTTTCCAATAGCAAGAATGGTTTTGCTACTCTTAGAAGTAAATGCAAATTCAAGGCTTCGTGTCTGACCAAGTGTCTCAGGGCTGCTGCAATACCACCTGGAGCTTCTGGCAATAAGAAGAGAGCCAAACACCAATTTTCTTCCCTTCTTTCTGATCACAGCATATCTTGTCTTGGTTTAAAGATGCTTGTTATTCTCTGTAATGAAATGGTACCAGCAATATTTCTTATTCCTTTACCACCATGTCTGTTTGCCCTTCTTACTGCTGTTTCTTCTGCAGAAGTTGTCCTCTTCAGTTTTATTTACCTTCCCATCTGTGCACAGAGCAAGCCACAATTTGGATTTTGAAATTTGTAAAATTTCAAAAATCTGATGTAAAAAAATTTGTAAAAATTTTGTAAACTTTTGGTGAGGAAAAATTTGGGTATTTTGACTTAAACATCCAACAGCACAGAACTGAGCTGAATCACAACAAAAACTGTTAAGTGGGGAAACAACTGAGAAGAAACAGACACCTGTATGTGGACAGACTGATCATTTAAAAATTAGCAAATATTCCTGGTAAGGAAAACAGTCAGAATTTGTCTTGATCTTTCTATCTTCAAGTGATTTCTAGGATCAGCTGTTAAGTAACCCTAGAGATGATAATTTGGCTGTGCAAGTATCTGGTTTAAAAAAAATCTGTGTCTTCTGGGAGCCCAGCTGAGCTCATGGACAGAGTTTTACAATGTATGGCTCTTACCAACACAGCTCTTCCACCACCACCACAGGACACTTCAATGTCAACCATCAGCCAGCAGAAACCAGTTTTTGCCCAGAATCTCGGACTTGTACTTCCACCACCTCCTTGTGCTGCTCGTTGTGGTCTTGTCTGGTCACTTGGCCTGACAGAGTGAGCCAGGCACTCTGGACAGAGTGAGGAGGAGTCAGGCTGCTTCAGCCCTCAAAATGGTTGCATAGAAAAGGCTCTTTGGTCCTTCCTGGAATCCAGTTGGCAAGAAGAGTCTGGAGGGAAACAGAAAATGCCAGCCCTGATGTTGGCAGATACTGCTCTCCAGGCAGCACAGCACCCTGCCTGTGGGCAGAGACTTCTTTTGGTCAGGCCCAAATGCTACCCAGGCAGGTTTAGCAGGTATAAGAAAGCTTAGAAGTTCTCTACATGCAGATAATAAATGCAAATGTTACCTGTGACAAGTGCAAACATATTGCTCATCTCATAGTGAAGTAGCAGAACAAGCTCTCTTATTTTTTTTTTACAGAGCAGATTCATACCTGCTTAGAGGGTGAATCTCCCAAAGCACTTTGGGATGCAATTTTGCCTGCTCTTTTCCTAATACACTAAGGGCCAAATGAATTATCCCTTTTTTCTAACCAATGAGGCTGCCTGTCAGATTTACTGATATTCCAAGCACTGTCTTAAATGAATTTTTAGAAGTATGTGCAGTAGCTAAGTAGCAAACATTACCATCCTTTAAATATCTGTGCACATTTCATGAGAAACCTGACCTTCAGTTTGTATTGAGGATGTTTTTCTTCTCTACTGCACAGCCATATTCTTGACTGAATTGTGAGTATTAATATATTAGAATGATTCAAATATACCAACAGATTTTTGGCTAGTTCTCCTTGAAGGATGTAATTGCCTTTATTAAGATCCAGAGGAATTCCAAAACAAATAGCTAAAGGTGGATCCATTGGAAATAATCTCCTACAAGCCAAACCTTGAAACACATAAAGTGAAGCAAACTTCACCATGCATGCATGAAATCATATTGTTTTTCAGCTTCTCATCTTTCACCCTTTATATTTTTGTTTATGAATGTGTTACATACTTTATAATATTTTAAAGATAAATTATTTTAATGTGCTGTGTGTAGGTACTGTTACCTTACTCATCCAAATCCAATCCACAATCATAACTCAACCTAAGTAAGAATTCTCCCTGTGTGCAAACAGATATTTCCCTCTGAGACAAGTTTCCTGCCCAGAACTCTCATTTTTTGATTGATTTTGGCCCAGTGAGGCAGAATTGCCCTTTGGCTGCCAGTGGACACCCACACCTTGCTCACACTTGGCCTCTCAGGCCCACGGCCAGAAGCTCTCACAAACCACACTGCACACATCTTGTGAGACTGTTCTGCCCATTGTAGTGATTCTTGATGTGGAATGCAGATATTTCACAGTGCCACTGGTCACTGCTGATGGTGTTAGTCTTAGAGAGGGCACAGAATGACAGAATCTCAGAATCACAGAATCACAGAATGACAGAATCTCAGAATCACAGAATCACAGAATGATGAGGTTGGAGGAGATCTCTAAGATCATTGAGTCCAACCCGTGCCCTAACACCTCACCTAGACCATAGCACCAAGTGCCATGTCCAGTCTTTTTTAAGCACATCCAGAGATGGTGATTCTACCACCTCCTTGGGAAGAGCATTCCAATACTAAACAACCTAAAAATGAGAGGACATGGTGAAGAACAAGCCTGATCCATAAAGGAGAGGAGCTTACAGCAGAGGAGCAATGGAGATGAGAAATTCCTTTTAGTAAAACAATTTCAAAACAGCTCAGGACCCTGAGTTATTGCCAGACAAGGCTGCTCCCTAAAAATGTCAGCACCAGCCTCTGCCAGGGCTTGCCAGGTCCTCCATCCTTTCACCCTGTTCCCATGCCCACTCACTCATTCCAGTAACGTTGAGCTCTTGTTTCCCTCTCCAAGCCAAATAAATGTTGATAGCAGTGTAACCATCAAGATTTCATGCTTTTAAATAGCACATGCTGTATTCAATGAATTTCAAAGACACGCTAAACCCAAATTACTGCTATCCATGGATCTTGAGGAGCTTTTATAAATGGCTGCATTACAGTGTAGTACAAAGCAGTGATTTCCATAATGCTTGTCTAATGTATAGAGCATTTTACATAGAACAGGTCCTGTTTCATCTTGAAATGCTTTTTAATTAATTCAATTCATTAATACTGCTTGTCATGGATAAACTCTTGAGACTTAACAAAAACTTTCCTTCAGCAGTTGTCAACACATTTCATTAAAACATATGTTTTTGAATGCTTTCTGATAACATCACTATGCTTCATATGCAGAGTGCAGTACTTAAATGTATTAAACAGAAGAAGGGGGCTAACAAAAATCTTTGTATTGACAATGCTGCACTTGGGCATGAGAAATGGGTGGGCAATCTAGGTCTCGTTCTTTTCATGAGCCCTGAATTAACCAAAGTGAAACCTGCTCCACAGTGTACGTGGAGATTTCTGTTCACAGAATCCAGGCATGGTTTCAGTTGGAAACAACCTTAAAGATCATCCAGTTCCAAATCCCAGTTCCAACTTTCTACCAGACCAGGTTGCTTGAAAGCTTGCCTTGAGCACTTCCAGGGATGGGGCATCCACAACTTCTTAGTGAAACCTGTTCCAGGGTCAGTGGAAGGGGTACCTGCCCATGGCAGCAGTGTCTGACTGGATGGTCTTCAAAGGTCCCTTCCAACACAAACCATGGTTCAATGAAGAATATGAGAAGAGTATTGTTCTTGGAACACAAACCCTGAGAGGAACCCCTGAGGGAGCTGGGGGTGCTCAGCCTGGAGAAAAAGAAGACTCAGGGCTGCCCTCATTCCTCTGACAGCTCCTGAAAGGTGCCTGTGCTCAGCTGGGGCTGGGCTCTGTCTGCAGGCACTGACAGAACCAGAGCTCACAGCCTCCAGCTGCCCCAAGGGAAATACAGGCTGGAGAGCAGGGAAAAGGTTTTACAGAAAGGTGATAAAGTTCTGGAATGTTCTGCCTTGGGAGATGGTGGAGTCCCCATCCCTGGGGGTGTTTAACAAAGCCTGGATGTGGCACTGGGTGCCAGGGTTGAGTTGAGGGGTTGGGGCTGGGTTGTACTCGATGGTCTTGGAGGTCTCTCCCAACCCAGTGATTCTGGGAATTCTGGGAATATAGGAAATTAAGGAAGGCTTGCTATGGACTCTGATTTTGTAGCAAGCTGTAATTGTATTTGGACTGACCCAGAGATGTGCTCATCATGAGGAAGAGAAATGTTCTCTTTGTAATCCTACAAGGCAGCCCGTGTGCTTTCAAGCCCTGCTTCCATCTCAAAATCCATTTCCCTGTTGTTTTATCACCTCTGAGATCCACAGTGACACAGCTGGCACTGCAGCACAGGAAGGAAAGTGCTGTTCCCCCCGTGCAACCAAAGTCCTGTAATCCTTACAACAAATTCCACAGCAGCAAACCATCCAAGACAGAGGGACAGCCATAAAGAGTTCAGAACATTTGACATTTAAGCTGCACACCTGGACAGCCTTGTGATCTGCATGTCCTTAACCAGAGGAATGCTCTGCTCTAGGTAAGGAGGAGAGAGTGGGATCACAGTGAATGTTATGTCCTGGATCACAGACAAGACTTCCTTCAAACAGATCAAACCTGCCCTATAACTGCTCCTGGCAATCCGTGTCTGTGTCTGCTCTGCATGGAAATGCACTGGACAAAGAGCTAGACTGGAAAACTGGCCTTCTCTTGATGTCTGAATCACAAAAACACCTTTCTTTTAAACAACAAGGAAAAAAAAGTCAAAAGTTGAGGTTTGGTTTTTTTTTTTTGAAGGCCAAATTCTGTCCCAGGAGAGATTTGTTAAATGCCCGAATAAGACAAAATATTGAAAACTCTTTCTATAACATTTCCACTGATTATTTAGTGTGTCCTGCTTACATCCCAGGCCTTGCTGTCAATCTGTATTTAAGACACCTTTTTGTCTTGCTGGCTTTGGTTTCTAATGCTTTTTAATGCTGTCTCCTGTGTGTGTTTTGTGTAGTGGAATACTTTACAAATCAAAATGTTATTGGGGAATAAGCCTGTGATCTCCTGTGTAACATTTCCTGGCTCTACTGCACACACATCTATTGTTTGATATTGAATTGGTCCCAAGAAGCATCAGAGCATGTGAAAGCTGCTATGAATTTTGCAAAGTGGCTTCAGGGCAGTGGAGCACGTCAGGGCACGTCAGAAGAATAAAGTGCAAAATCTGAAAGTCCAAATTTAGGAGTCTCAGTCAATATTGAAGACTAAGAATAAGTAAATGCCCTTGGTAATAGGTTTTGTCCTTTTATCCTGTGACGTTCCTAAAATAGTTGAAAAGAGCATGCTCAGCCAGGACACAAAATAAACCCAATTATTAAATAGGTTTGTGTGTAATTAAACTGCTAGACTTAATACTACATGTGATTAATTTTGTTAGCCCTTTCCCCCCTGCACAGTTGCTGCATTCCCCTTCTATTCAGTGGTTTTTACCTCTCTTAGAGTGTGCCTTCCATTTTTTCCTCAGGGAACTGGGCTGTTTTGGGAGGTGTCATGCATTTCTGTTGGAGATAGCTCAGTTGTGGTCACTCCTAGACAACTTTGTGCAGATATCACAACAAAACTGCCCAGACTGGCACTTTGCACTGAAAGAAGACTGAGTGAACATGCTTTCATCACTGCTAATCTACAAGATTCCCCTCAGCAATTCCAGCAGAGATTTCAATAAACTCTCCCACAGGTGCTTTCCCAGGGACTGCTCTGGTCATTGGAGTCCTCTGGCCAAGGGGTGCTTGGCCAAAATGCCAAGGGACAAAGGTGCCATTGTTCTTGGCATGACCCCCCTTGCTGTGCATGAGATGCTGCTCACACTCTCAGAAGAAGTCGGATCCTTTTCTACATATTTTGCTTTTTGCTTGTTTTCTTCTTCCAAAGCCACTGTGGACTGTGAGACTTAATTGAATGTTTGATTAAGCTGAATTAATTGTATACTTGTAATAGTAATTATGATTTAAAAATATAAGGAAAATTCTATATTTAGGTATATTCAGTAAGTTTCTGTTTTGCTGAGACCATTTTTTTTTTTTGAGAGAAATTACATGTGTCATCCCAATGTACTTGGGTCTGTACAAAACAGGAACATGTAGAAACAAAAAGTAACCAGGAATTCCTTATTTAAAATTCCCTGAAATGAACTGAAGTTGCCATGTTTACTGAGAGACAGAATTCCTCAAGGACACTGTTCAGAGAATTACGCTGATAAAACAGATATGAATTATAGAGAGAAGCATATGTGTGGGGGAAAAAAGAATCTTTTATGTGTAACTAAGCACAAGAAATGGTAAAAAATAAAAACCAGTAACAAAAAACTATTTCCAATTTGTTATGTATGCATGCAGCATATAGCCTAATGCAAAGTTATATGTTGCAGTTATTTAATATCTTTCTTCAAAGGTTTTGTTAATACATCAATGACTGAACATCTAAAGGGGAAAACATATTTCTCTTTATAGTTTTAGATAATTGTCCCTGAAAAAAACCCAAACCTTTAATTACAGCTCAAATGAAGAAAGCTTGATTTGTGTGCTGTGCCCAAATGCTGAGGAGTCGGATGTAAAATATTTGTAATATTTAGGGAACCCTGAGTTTTACATAAAAGTAAACAGCATTGCCTGAAGGCACAATTTCCAGCAACACAATAAAATGTGCAGTGAATTTATGGCGGCCATCCATTAGCTCTTACCAAGGCAACGTCGCCCATATCTGTCGTCCATCATTATAATAGAGGGTTAATGCACCGAATTTACATAAAAAAGTCATATTGTCTGCATGAATTATTTACACTCTCAGCTGTTTTTACAGCTTGGTTTCAAGCTGGATTCTGGGAGAGATTCAGCCAGTAAATTACTCTGTGGAGACCTAACTGTATAACTACAAACAGAGGCTGCAGAGAAAAGAAAAAAGAAAAGAAAAGGGGAATGTACAAGCCAGTGGTTGTGATGGGAGAATAAGATGTGGCTTTTCTTTACTTGCACAGGAAGAAGAGGAGGGAAGGGCAGCTCACCCAAAAAAGTTCTGTGCATGCAGCTAAGCATCAGCATCTCCTCACAGCTGCACACATCAATGTGATTCTGTTGTAGATATGTTTAATTCCCAGCCATAAATTCACAGATCAGCACATTCTGTCTTTGCAAAAAAAAGCACAGCTCACACGACATCCTCCCCCATCCCCATCCTGATCTATTTATTGTGCAGCAGCACCAATGGGCACAACTGGGTGTGGGTTGGTTGCCTCAGGACATGGGAACATCAGCCCTGTCCTGCTACAAGGACAACAACAAGACATGCCTCTAAAATTCATGGAATGATGTGGAAGTTTTCCTGGATAAGCAGTGACATAAGTAAAGTCACTGCTTTAAGTGACTTTAAAGTCTGTACCATGATTATTTGATGGCTGCCACTAAATGTCACCTGAAACTGTTAAAGCCACAGGGTCATGGAGGGTTTATTATTACTTGGAAATCCACTTTCTCCTTGAAAAAAATATTGAATCTCAGATGTTATTTTAGATTTATTTGAAGTAGCTTGTTTCCAACTCATTCTAGAGTTGGTCCAAGCTGGGATGGTCCAATCCAGACTCACTGAGAACTTCCCCAACCTTTACCTGGCTTCTTGCTGTGCTATTCCACAGTAACCAAGTATCACAGTTACCATGGCAACTGACATTACCTGATACAAAGGTAGCCCCTCCAAAGCCTCCTCTGCAGTGTGTCACACATCTGGTATGAGTCCTGCTGTTCTAGATCAGGAAACACCCTCCAAACTTAGGCAGGACAGCATCCAGGACTCTGTTAAGTGACACCTCTGCCCCCTCCCCAGTGCCCAGAAGAGAATCCTGTTCTGTTGTCACACTGGTCCCGTAGCTCCAATAACCATTTTTCCCTTCAGGATGCTGAGGGGCAGGATTTTGGCTGATAAATCTCTGTACAGCAGCATGTGGAACCACCAAATCACAGACTGGGCCAGTACTGATAGTTCTTCCTCCTGATTGTTTACACCCTTTAAATATTTGTGGACTTATGCACTGTGCTGCAGGTGAGCCAGGCTATACATATTTATCTCACTTAATCTTCCCTCTGAAATCAATCTTTCCAGTCAATCTCTTCACTCTCTAATTATTTTTGTTGCTCTTCTCTGAACTCCCTCCAATGTGTCAATCAATACCTTCTTGGTAATGAAGTGCTCTGTAAAGAGCACAGCACTCTAGAGGCAGCTGTACACAGTGCAACAATGCAGCCAGTATGGATTTTCAGTCCTCACAGGAAGGTTGAGCTCATGCTAAGGGCACCAGACTTGGGTTTTTGAAGACCTGGGCTGGTGTTCTTACTCTGAGGGACTCTTTGTGTGACTTTGGGCTGGTAATTTATTCCCTTTTTAGTTAAGCATCTATAAACACTGTGTTGTTTGGTACACACAAACAGTGAAATTGGATGGTATGTGGGGCAGAATAAGGATCTGGCTCTGTGGATGGGAAACCCAAATACTCAACCAAATAGCAGTTTTCTGGTGTAGTTCATCCACTGTGTGGCTCTTTCCTGGTACAATCTGTTGAACACCACCAGACAGAATTGGCTTTTCAGTTATTGCTCATGGGACTTGTGCCATTTGCTGTATTGTGACCACATAATTTTGTTCTGCTTTTAGCTAGTCTCATTTATTGCATATTCCTTCAAACATCAGGACCAGTTTCTGTTGCATCTTCAAAAAAAAAAAAAAAAGTAATTTGAAATCTGCAAACTTCTGTTTCCCAACAGCTGAGTTGAAGATTTCCTTTATTGGGCACAGTGGGATGCAAAATAGAGTCTTAACACAGCCATGATTGCAGTCCTGTACTCCAGTTTTGGGTCTACAGGGGCTCTGGGGGTTGATCTGCAGCCTCAAGGCACACAATAGCTTGTTAGAGCATTCAGCCACTGTGTGCAGCAGGACACAACTCCCCACATCTCACACCTGCACAGGTGGCTTCCCCAGCACAGGCACAGAAGCTGACCTGGGTTGTTCACTCAGGTCTTACACCTTTCAAAAAGCAGCAGCAGACTCTCTGAAATGGTTCACCCTGTTATTTTCCCATAAACTACACAAACACTGCATAACATGAAGCACATATAGGGATATGCAATCAATGCATGATTAAAACTTGCCCAACTAAATTGTTTTAAGCTTTTCTTTTATGAATCTCCTGCTTCTTTCTCTTTTAGAGGAGAAGGTTAGGAATCTCAGAAAGCAAAGATGTCTGAGAATTGCAGTTATGATTCATCAAGCTCCAGAAATGCATTCTAATGTACTATAGGCTGTAAGACTAAAAATTATTCCCCATTGAAATGGTATTCACACAGCTTTTGCTGTGCTGAAGCCTACATCGTAATATAATCATAATAACTAAAGTAAGTTTCCCTTGGGGATTATACCTCTGTGTGATTTAATCCTTAAATTTGTTTTGCTTTCATCCCCAGGAGAAGAGAGATTTCAGTTATAAAGTATTCTTCCTAGAAATATCAGACACTGCACATGCATTCCTAATCTGCACTTACATTTACAAAGCCCGGGCCAGGAGGTAAGCAGAATTAGGAGGATAAGTGTTACCATTTTGTTTAAAGAAACATGGTTTGTTTTTCAAAAAAAAAAAAGGAGGGCACAGCTGGGGAGGAGTCCTGCTTACCCTGGAAAGTTCCCCACAGGACTTTCCCTTCATGTGATAGAGGAAATTATTTGCTTTCAAGAGAAGGCTGTCACTCAGAGTGTCTGAAAACACACAAATCAGAGAGAAAGGGGTTTTCATTTTAAATAATAAAGTGGGGCACGGGGTGGAACCTTGCTGTAAAAATTTACTGAATTCTGTGTAATTATGGGTCTTAATTCATGTTTTAAAAGACAGTGTGGGCACTTCAGAGGTTGGGCCACAGTGACTTTCTTATCACAAAATGTGAGGAGAAAAGCAGTCGTCAGCATATTGATAATGCAAGTCAGAGTTTGATCCCTCTGTTCTGCTGTTAAGACTCTTGTCAAACACAGTAATTCTTTGCTGAGTGATTTTACCCAAGAACAGTGATTTTGCCAACACATTAATCATTATTCAGTCACCAGCACACCGTGATTTTCTTCTGGACAAGTTTGTTCCCCACACATTTCTGTAACATTGAGTGGAATGTGTGTTCTTCAGCTGGCATCCAGTGTGCTCACCTTTAAAAATAAAATTATGTATTTTATATACTATATATATATATACACACAGTTACCAAAAGACAATCCTGAAGCACAGACTAATTAGATCACAAGTCAAAGTTGATCTACCAACAAGCTTCACCAATAGGAAAATAGGGAAAATAGGGAAAGTTTGAGTTATGTCACAGCTTTCTCACCTTTTGGGAAAACTACTAAAATAATTTTCTTCACAAGACAGTCCAGGGAAACTGCTCCAAGTACTAATTTGAGAAATACAAGTCTTAATTAGCCACTTTCAGTAGACAGTAAACCACTATACTCCTTTTTGAAACATCTACTAGGGAGCAAAACAATGTAGTCATCTAGTGGAAATAATGAATGCCCTGCCACTTGAGCAATTTAAAAATAGCCTGAGAAAAGAAAAAAAAAAAAAAAAAGAAAAGAGACAGAAAGACCCAGTTTGAATCATAAATATACTATTAAAGATGAATTACACGTGCAGCTGGTATGCATAGCTAGGTGCAGGCATCAGCTGTAACACATCCCAGGCAGCAGAGACAGTGCTTCACACAATGAACTTGTTTCAGATGAGGATGCCTGAGGAAAATGTAGCAGCAGTGGTCACAGGATAAATGTCCCCTTGATTTTTAAAGACTCATTTGTTTATACTGCACCTTCAAAATCAATAGCCAAGTGCTAAGATATTCCCAGTTCTATTGTAAACAGTGCCAAAGCAAAATTCCTCTCATGATCTCTGAAGTCAGGGCATAAAGGAGCTCCCCCAGCTTTCTTCTCCCATTTATTGGCTGTCTAGCATCAGAAGGAAGAGCCAGCTCGAGGGCTCTGCCATGGCTTTTGCCTCTCTCAAAAGTGCCCCTGACTCTCCAGGCTGGATATCAAAGCTGTGACAAGAGCTTGTGAAGCCCTGGAAGAAGGAAGTCACAGCATGGTTTCTGAAATATGAAAATAAGTCCCAGCTGGTTTCTCCAAGACAGTAAATCACATTGTGTGTGTAGGAATAGCAAACCAAACCAAGCTTGTGTTTCTACTTCCTCATCGTGATGAGGTTACAAGATGGAAGTTAAGCAAGATGGAATTCTCTGACATGAAAATCACCTGGCAGAAAGTCAGCTGTGTACAAATGTGCATGGGCTCCTCAGACCCCTGCGTGTGTGCAATGCCTTGCAGGGGAGCAGGGATCTGTCCAGCAATCACAAACTCCCCCAGGGCCTCGGGCAGAGCTGAAAAGCTCAGACAGATGTTGCTAAAGCTTTGTGGGACTTACTTAAGGGAGGCGAAGCAAAGGACAGATGCCTTCTTGTTAAAATGCATTAAGGCAGCTCCTTGCACAGAGAGCTCATCCCCACCCACTGCATCTACAGCAGTGCATGGGTAAAATTGCATGTACAGCAGTGCATGGCTGTCACTGCATTTACAGCAGTGCATGGGTAAAATTGCATGTACAGCAGTGCATGGCTGTCATTGCATTTACAGCAGTGCATGGGTGTCACTGTATTTACAGCCATGCACAGATGTAATTGCATTTACAGCAGTGCATGGGAATAATTGCATTCACAGAGATGCATGGGTAAAATGGCATTTACAGCAGTGCATGGGAATAATTGCATTTACAGTGATGCATGGGTAAAATGGCATTTGCAGCAGTGCATGGGAATAATTGCATCTACAGCAGTGCATGGGTAAAATTGCATCTACAGCAGTGCATGGGAATAATTGTGTTTACAGCACCTCATGGGTGTAATTGCATGCAGCATCCTTTTCTGGCTTAATTGTGACAGTCTGGAGCCCACTGCCCAAGGTCTGGGATCTGACCTCACCTTAAAATCTCTACAGCACTCTGTTTCCATGTATTTGTCTGGGCTGTCTAAGAATTCACTGCCCAGAGGATGTGTCTCAGTTTGGAGACAAGTTTGGGAGAAAAATACTCATTCCAGAGGGTTTCCTCTAAAAAAAAAGTTCCAACAATCCCTTTCCACCAATAAGGAATAAATGCTAGTGGATGAAAGTGAAAAACACCATTTATTGACAGAATGCCCACAGAGCATGGGAAAAAAAGGTAAATAAATACTAGATATTGAGCTGTCAGACCATAACTGCCTACCCTGCACACAGACTGGGACAGAAAATCAAAATGCCAGGGAAAGGCAAAGAAAACACAACATCCAGCCACGTGGTGGGGAGCAAGATGGTGCCAGCTCCTGTCTCAGGGAGAAACAAACCCCAAACCCAAAAGGTTCCCACAGCAGCTCAGGTAAAGGGATGGGAACCAGGTGAGTGTCTGGTGTTGGTCCCCTCTTCACAGCAGATGAAGCAGGTGGGTTTGGTGTGTTTTTCTCTCGCTGGCTCAGCTTTTTCTGAGACCTAGGGCCAAAATGGAGAGGCCCCTTGCCTTTCCCCCAGTCTCTGACCTTGGAACCAAACCAAGCCTTCCAGCTCACTTTGAAAAAGCTGCCAAAAGATTGCTGCTGCAGCCTCTCCAAGGCCAGGAAAAGGGAGAAAACCTTCTAGCCTAAGCTAACCAAAAACCAAGCTAGCCAAGCAAAAAAATAAACCCCAGACCACATGGCACACCAGAGGCCTGGGGACTGAGGCTTTGAAAAACCCAAGGCTCCCCCTGGACCCACTTCAAGCTGCAGCAACCATTTTTGGGATCAAGCAGATCATCAGGGAACAGACTAATCATCACAAAACCACCCCAAGACAGGATGTCATTTTGTGATACTGTCTCAGGGTACATATGTTTAATAACATGGATATATTGTCACACCAAGACACTGCCTTTGGCAGTCTGCAAAAAATAACCTGAGATGAGAGGACATCGAGCCACCAGTGCATAGTCCAGTCAATATGACAAGCAGCCTGAAACCACAGATGTGCAATGGCATTTCTCTTGGTGCTGCATGGTAAGAACTTTCCCCAGCTCAAAACTGGCTGCTCCTTGTGGCCAAGTGACAGTGAAAGCTCCCAGCTCATAGCCAGGGTCTGCCCCTCTGCCCTGGCCACCAGTGTGACCCTTGCCAAGGGCCTGGAGCATTCACAGGGCACACCCATCTCTCGAGCACACCAAGGAAGAATGTTGTGGTGGTTTTGGGGTTCCCCATCGTTGGGAGGAAAGATGAGTCTGACTCCATGTTCTTAGAAGGCTAATTTATTATTCTATTCTATTCTATTCTATTCTATTCTATTCTATTCTATTCTATTCTATTCTATTCTATTCTATTCTATTCTAATTCATTATACTAAAGATAGAGAAAAGATACAGACAGAAGGCTACAAAGAATAATAATAAAAACTAGTGACTGCTTCCAGTCTGAATAACAGCTGGCTGTGATTGGTCATTAAGTTAAAACAATTCACATGAAACCAATTAAACAACCACCTGTTGGATAAATAATCTCCAAACCACACTCCAAAGCAGCAAAACACAGGAGAAGCAAATGTGATATGGTTTTCCTTTTTCTCTGAGCTGAGAAGTCACAGAGAAAAAAGGAAAACCATATCACATTTTCTTCTTCTTCAGGAAAGAAATCCTGGGCAAATAGGATTTTTCAGAAAATATGATGGTGACAGAATGTCACACTGCCAGCCACATGCAGCATTATGGTCTAAAGCAGCAGAGCAAGACTGTTAATGAGTCTTACTCTTACCTCTTCTCTTCAGTCAACACCTATGTAGAAATTTCCAATTTTTTAAAAAAAATTCTGGTGAAATATTTGAGGAAACATTGCTAATCAATTTCAAACTATTAACAGAAATGCTAAATGTGAGTTGCAAGTTGGAAGCAGAAATTAAAAAAGGTTTAAAAGAAGTTGTGATGCAATCTTAGAGTAAATTGAAGAGAAAGTTTCCTTCACACTTCTAGGATTTCTGAAATTCTTCCAGTTCAAATCAGTTTTGCCAGCACCACACCCAGCCTGGTTTGTCTTTGTGACAGGGGTTCTCAGGTTCAACAAATGCTTCAGTGGAGAGCTAAACCCCAGGTCTGGTAACAGCCATAGCTTTGAGGAAATTACTCTCTTTCTATAACAGGCTGTGGGGCTATTCTGAGGTGATGCACAGTATGAAGTTACTTCACTTCAGCTGCATTATTAATAGCACAGCTCTATTGATCCCATAAAACTTTCTCTAAGTATAGGGTGATGTGAATGAATAGCTTTTACCTAGTGCTAGGGGGCATGCAGACACGCTGTAAATTAGACAGTCCCTGACCCAGAGTGCTCACAAACCAGATCTGAACAAGATGCAGCAGGTGGAGGAGACGGACTCCAGGGGAGGGAGGAGGAGGAAGTGGAAAGGCAAGCAGCATCACACATGAAGAACTCTCTGCTCAGCAACAGCCAGGCACTGCCAGCTGGCAGGGATCTGCAGGCATCAAAGATGAGTCTGCTGAGGGCCTTAATGAAGGTTAAGGAAGTGGCTGTTTTCAGGGAGTTTCCCTTCTGTACGTACAAGAAATAGCCTGTGGGTAAAGCATGTGGTGCTTGTGGGTGAAGCAGACTAGTAGGCAGCTCTGTCCTCCCAGGGGCTGGGTGCTGCTGCTGCTCTGCTGGGTCAAGAAAATTAGCTTGTGTAGCGTAGCTGACTGTCTTCCATTCACTCAGGTATTGCTCTCTGTCTGAATTTCTACCTGGAAGATAGCGAAATAGTCTTCAGAGGTGCTAATGATGTCATTATAAAAACACACAAAAGACATCTCGGCATTTCAAGGTAAATTCAAGCCAAGTGCACTGCCAACATGCCACACTCCCTGCTTCCCCTTTGAAATAAATGGCTTTATGCACTTCAAAGAGGGCTTTGTTTCACTTGTTTAGCACAAGATGCAAATCCCTTGTCAGACCGAGCAGAGGAGAAAATGCACTTTGCACATGGGGAGCAGAAATGCCCAAGCAGACACTCTAATGAGAATGAGCTCAGGTTTGGGAGGCACAGCAGGTGGAGGAGGACTAGATTCCTTCAATCTAGTTTATTCCATTTTTAATTGAAATTATTTTCAAAATGGAATCGCCTCGCAACAAGAGCAGCAGAGATATTTGGATATTTTCTGAAAGAGCTTCCCTTGCACAGACAAAGCCAGACTAGGGGAACTGAACAGAAATGGGAGCATGGCCATGGCACACTCTTCATAATCTAAGAGCTCAGATATTTTTATGTTTCTAGAAAAGATTAACACTTTTTAAACAACTTACACAACTGACACATGGGAGATCTAATACTGCCTTGGTAAAGGGTGAAAGGTTTCTTCCCCTTTCCAGTGTTGTTCCAGGAGAGGTTTTTGAGGGCAGCATCTGCCCTGAACTTGGGATGAGCTTCTCCAGCAGAGAACTCGTGTCCATGCTGCTGAGAAGGTGCCAGCCCTGCTCAGGCTCCTGACAGCAGCTCTTGGGTAGAAACTCATCTCCCACCTCAATGTGAGATACAGCTGAGGTAGATCATATCAAATCTGTGCCAGAGAGAAGATTCTTTTGTCTGGCAAAAATTAACCATTACCTCAGAGCTCTACAGTTAGCTTAAGCAGGGTTTCTGAAGGGTTGAATGATCAGCTTGTTCGTTAGCAAGCTTGCCCCTCATCAGGAATTCCTCTCTGAGCTGAGGGCTCAGCCTTGACCACACAGAACTGCAAAAGCAAATTAGCTTTGGGGCTGGCCAGAGCAGGGAGAGGTGACAGGACAGACCCTTTAGAGGACACAGTGCACTGGAGGCTGCTCTTCCCCGAACTCTCTTTGGGGTGGCTGAGAAGGGGATGGGAGGAAAACAAGAAAAATTTCACTTTCTTCCTTATTGCTCACAGGTGCTAAGTTGTCTTCCTTCAAAAAGAGAAAAGGACTTTCTCTGGACTCAGGACCTGTTTCAGCTGAGGTTATCCAAGTTGGGAATTAGAACAGAATCATGTAGCAGTGTGATAAAATGGCAATATTTAGGGCAGTCACACAGTGGAGACCCTTGAGTGGGAGACATTTTTTAATAGCAGCTGATGAACCTAATGCAGAAAAGAAAGAAAGAAAAATTACACATTTGAGCAGGATATCTATTAACGCAAAGAAAAGTTGGAGGTTGGCTTTTCTCTTCACTTGCCAGTTCTGCAGGGCATGTAAGAGAGATCGAGATCAAGACACTTCACAACTGGAAGAAGTTATGCCATCCTGAAATTGATTTACTCCTGATCTGGCATCTGTTCCAACCACCTACCTTCGTCAGGGGTCCCTCCACCACAAGGCAGGTATTTGAAATTGTTGTTAACTTTCCTGAGCAAAGCAGAGTAGCTTGCAGGATTCCAAAAATTTTAATCTGGGGCTGTCTGAAGAGAGACTGAAGGGGTTGAGGCCTTTCATCTTAAATTTAATAAGGTAGTGGCTAGGGTTGGCACTGCCTATCCTCTCTACTCTCCAGGCATTTCACTCCACACCTACAATTTACAGGAGCTGTTCAACAGGCTTTGCTTTTCCCAGGCACACAGGTGGTATAACTGAGAGGACAGAGAAAAAGCACTTGGTGTTGTTTTGGAAACACTCCCAGGCCAAGCAGCAGTTTCATTCCCCAGCTGCCCTCCCCATGATGTAATGGCCACTGCATTTGAGCTGCAAATGTGACCAGAGCCTCTCGGAGCACCACGCCTGGGCTGCCCTCACCTCACTTGCACTCAGGCTCAGGAATGTTCTAACAGCAGCAACCTCCCTCCACCTGCTCCAGCTTGGCACCCCTGTCACTTCTATCCCAAAACAGGACAGGGAAGCTCTTGTGTATTCCTTCCCAGACATGATCTGGCTCAGCACAGTGATGACAGAACTGACTAAAGCTCTATTATGAAATATGGAAACATTTCAAACCTCCTGTTCCAATGCACACTTTAATGTGTGCATTACAGCTGCTCTAAGTACTCTGTTCATCCTAATAGAGTTCTTTATTTATTGGTTCATCCAAAAATAAAATTAGGAAAATGGGTTTAAAGAGAAAAAAGATGTTTAATGTGTCTGTCTCCAGCCCTTTTTTCTGTACTGGGAGGAGAGGCTGTGATTCTGGCACACTGGGGGAGGCTCAATAGCTGCACTTCAGTGCAGCTGCCAGAAAGGATAGACTCAAGAACTGAACTAAACCTTAACATTTCACCATACTTCTTCCAGCCAAAAGCTCTCTGTGCATAATCCTGTGTGGCAGGTAAGTGCTGCAAGCCAAGTTCCTGAGTCTGTCTCTGGTGACTTACACAGAGCCCCCAGAAACTTCCATTTCCTATTCACAACATCCATACAGCATCACCTCAGAGGATAACCCAGAGAGAAATGGGATCTAAACCCTGCTTGGTCAAAGCATCCCTAGGCAGTTGATGTGAATGAAACACGGATTTTCCCCTCTGTTTCTTTATATAAATTTTTAGGTCCTTGTAATGGATGCTGGAAGGTGCATCAGGTGCCAGCCTGACAACTCAGGACCCACAGTTGTCTCTTTGCCCACAGGGCAAGTAGCTTCCACGAACTATTTCTCAAAATTCACACCCTTAATTGCAATTCTAGACATTGTTGATCTTGCAATTGTTCTGTAACACAATCAGCTTAAAGTGGATCGGCTGAGACCTCAAAGTTTATTTATAAATAACAGCAGATGTAAAATTTGCATCAGAATGGCAAGAGGCTGATACTGCTGCTGCTCACTTACTCAAAGCCATGTCAAAAGGATTTCCACAGCTGCCTAAAGACTTCTTCATTTTCTATTTCCTTTTACCTGAAAGCCAAGTCTTGGCCTAGAAAGTCAGAGGTTCCCTCAAACAGGAGAGAGCAGAGATAGGGTGACCTCAGGAATTCCAGGTTCCCAAGTGGAACCTCCCATCAGGAGGCTGAGGCCAGCTGCAGGCTTGTCAAGTGGATGCTCACTGCAGCAGGAGGTAATTTATGAATATTTGGCTCCCTGATGTGTATTTCTTGAATAAATAAGGTTGTGGCCCGTGTCAGTGGGGAAAAAAAAAAGGGGGGGGGGGGGAAAGGAAAGTTCCTACTGTGTGTTCTGAAAGATAGCATGACCTTGAGGACAATTTATTTCAAGAGGAATAGCACAGTTAGACTTCTCCCAGAGTGCTCAAAGAAACAGCCCCTGCTCCTTCCCCAAATATATTCAGAGGGGAGGCAAACACCTCTCACTGCAATTCAAGGCTGCCTGAGCTTTCACCTGTAGATACACAGATAAACTTATATCATCGGCTTCCAGGTTTCTGTGGGCTGGAATGTCAGCAGCAGCTACAGTGATTTACTGCAGCAGCTCCAAATGGATTAAATCAGAGTAATTTGAATTTTACCCAGGCTTGTCATATAAATCTCAGAAACCACTGTCTTGCATAAAAACTTCCTCTCGACACTCCTGAGGAGTCATGACACAAACCAAAAATCTGGTTGGAAATGAGAAACAAAGATTTTTAGCATGGAAAACAGAGGCAGCACAAACAGCACATTGTGCTGAAAAATCTTACTTGCTTTATGGTGGCATTTTTTTGTATTTTATGAAGTATATTCCCCCCATTTTTTATATATTATCATTTGCCTTACAGTGTATTTTTTAAAATGAAGTCAATTTTAATTTGAGTGATTTCCATTCAAATGGAATAGTCTTCAAATATTCTGCTCTTCAAAAAGGATGTTACCACATAACAGTCTGGATATTTTAGTAAGAATGATACCACTAGAATGTTCCCTCTGTGCACAATCAAATCTCTTTTCTGTTTAAGAACCTCCTTCGAAGAGTGGCACAGCAAAAAGAAATTTGCTACTGGCTTCACTGATGTCAGATTTTGGGTTCTATCTTGAATGATTAAAATGATCTCTGATTTTCTTGTCCCCAAAATTTAACTACATCCTGCATTTATTTCAGCACTGCCTGTGCAAAGATATTTGTATCAACTCAGTAAAAGGACTGTTATTGTTTGTCTAAAACCAAATTAAAATTACTCAGAACAATAACATATCTAAAGAATGCACTTTTCTTCATCTGTGTAGGATTAGGGCAGATCTATCCACAAGTTTTTCCATGTTTCTAATGGTGCTCCAACACCCTCTGTGCATTATATTTACTCTCTGGTCCACAAGTAAAGCTCCATTTGCCTCACATGAGTCACATGTCACCATTCCTGATCCCAGTTCTCTAGAAGTTACTAGACATCAAAGGATTTCAGGTCCAAATGCTTCCTGAAAAGGCATTTTGCCTTCACTTTTGCAAGTATTGAAAATGGACTAAAGATGTTTTTTCTTGTAAAAACTCATACTCACTAAAGGACTGCAAAAACTTTGTAAGTCAAATACATCAAAGAAAACTTTTTTTTTTTTAGGGATCTGTAACTTTTTTTTCCAGCAACATTTATTCAACTTTCAATTTTTTGGTGAAAAATCTCAAAAAAAAAAACCTCAAAAAAAAAAAAAAATTTAAACCAAACCTAATCCCAAAATTCTTTTGTGCTTAATTAATTCTACAATTCACTCTTGTGTTCAGACCAGGTTGCTGCTGCAGCTGCTGCCTTTGAGGAATGAATGAGAGCATTCTAGGACTCATTTCTTATGACTTTTCCGTCAGGAACAGCCAGGGCAGAAGCTCCTCACAGTGAGCCCAACGCTTCTGTCTGGTCTGCACAAGCTGAGCAGTGACTGATGCCAAGATTTTCACAAAAACAGGGGAGGCAGCAACCACCTCACAGTGACCCTCTGCAGGGGCTGGGGAGAGCAGCAGACCCTACAGCAGCCATACAAATGAGCCAAGCCACAAACCCACTCCTGATTGAGTGCTCTCCCTGGGCAGAACCTCTGCAGCTTGGACTAGCACATGCAAGCTGGACCTGCTCCCCTGCCAGTTCAGCCTGGTGTTTTTCTGGAACAATCTCTTGTTCCAGATTGCAAGGCAGGATGTGTTCTGTTCCCATCTGTGGGGCAGCTGTCTGGTGTCAAGTGGGCAATTCCCCTTATCTCTCTCTGAGTGATCACACCCACTCCTCCCCCCAGGAGACCCCTGCTGATAACAGGCCATGGAATGTCCCTGCATGGCTGATAAGAACTGCAGCATCCCACTGGGAGATGGGAGCCCAGGGGGAGGAGCCAAGCATTCCTACCCGGATAGAATCTGGAGATTCTGGAACACCAGCACGGCTTCTGCACTGGATTTCCCAGAGGAGCAGCAGCTGCCTCTGCCCCTGGCCCTTCAGAGGCAGAGTGCACCTTTCTCCAGGATCCCTGCTCCAGCAGAACCAGCCCTGGCCCTGCAGGAGGGCTGAGCCACAATTCCAGTGGCACTGCTGCCAGCCCCCTGACCCACAGGGTGTCAGGCTGTGCTCTGCCTCTGCCAGGGTTGGTTCAGTTCACTGCATTGTTTTATTTTATCCTTTTATTTTTTTCCCTTTCCTAGTGTAGAACTGCTATTTCCTGCTCCCATATTTTTTGCCTGAGAGCCCCTTAATTTAAAATTCATAGCAATTTTGAGGGGTGGGCAGGGTTTGCATTCTCCATTTCAGGGGAGGCTCCTGCTTTCCTCAGCAGGCACCTGGCTTTCCAAACCAAGACACCTCTGAATCCTATCACACATTCCAAAAGGGCTAGAAAGAGTTAACAGCAGCTCACAGCCAGTCTCAGGATAAATAAGGCTGCTAAATACAGCTTTTTTTTTTTTTCGGTTGTTTCAGTGAGATCAACTGGGAGAAGAAACTCAGGCACAGACTTGACTCAATTTCATGGTGAAGGCAATTCCTCAGCAAAATGATGCAGATATTTCCTTTATGTCCCCCTTTCCAGGAGCCTGAGCAGAAGTTCCCTGCACTGACTTCAGAAGGTCAGCAAAGCAGTGAACACACATCAGGGCTTTGCTTACAGTGCTCATGCACTGCAACAATCATGGGCACTCTTTTCTTTGGTTTTTGAGGTGGATATGACAGTACCTGGAGGAGATACTCATCTCTCTACCTAACCATCAGAAATACCTTATAAAATATGTCTGAAATTAATCCATTGTGAAAGTGAGAAGGGAAAACATAAATACTCTCATTAATTCATATATACATACACCAAACTTTACATAACATATGGAATAGTTGGAAAGATGCCTGCAGGTCTAATTGCATTTCTGTGTGAAGAGCATTTACACTCTCTCATCTCTGCTTTCTCCATTCATTTTAGTAATTACATGTAGAGAAGTAGCTAACACACTTGTAATTAAAACCAGCAGTGAAGGATTTTTAGGTGTTTTAATACAAGAGAATTGACATGGAAAGCAAGCAGAGTTAGGAGGAGTGGATTACTGCAGTGGTATAAAACCATGAGGAAAACCTGGAAAACCTGTGCTAGAGTGCCCACAAGGGGCCCATGAAGACATGGATGTGTGAGGCAAAGGCAAGCAATGCCACACTCTCCACATTCAGTGTTTGCTAAAAGATATTTGATCACAAGACCTGGAAGTGTGTTTTTCTGCTGGAAACATCTTGTGTCTGACCACCAAACTCAGG
The DNA here is from genome assembly GCF_022539315.1 of Serinus canaria. Taxonomy (NCBI): domain Eukaryota; kingdom Metazoa; phylum Chordata; class Aves; order Passeriformes; family Fringillidae; genus Serinus; species Serinus canaria. The sequence goes on along the minus strand of NC_066336.1, from coordinate 2,575,674 downwards.
ATTTAAAACAGTTGTTTCATACAATCCATGTGGCTTCATTTTTTATCCATTTAATTTGGCATTTTATTGGCGAAGACTATAACAGTTATTTCAGTTTGGTGGGTGGAGTTCCTATAAAACTTTTCATTTAGATGATGAATTCTCATGACTCAAGCAATCTGAGCCAGGCAGACTTTGCTGCCCTTTCCTTCCTTTCCCTACTACCCAAGCTGTATCTGATGTGCAAATAATTCTCTCACAGAATATTCAATGAAAACTGGACAATATCTAAGCTTAATCTGGAAGCTCCTGAGCTGAACTGAACTAAAGGATGGCATGCTTGCAGTACCAGCATCTCACATAAGGACTAGTCTGATGGCAGAAAGTGGGAACAGTAATTGAGTACTCAAATCTTTCCCTGAGAGCTTTCACCTCAATGTAGTCCAGAATATAACTTTTATAAATGTGTTTTCTCAGGCAATTTAAGAAAAAAGAAACAAAAAACTAAACCAAGTAGTAGTTGTAGGCTTTTTGTATGGCCACATGAGCAGCTTTGCAGCTTCCTGCAAAATAAACAGGTTGGGAAGACCTAAATCCCATTGATACTCAGCATTCTTTTAGCAAGAACAGAAGTATTCATTTCAGAAAAGACCAATACATGACCAAGACCATGGTGAAACATTAAGATTTGGGTTTATTTCTCATTATTTTGCTCTGATTTGATTGGTAACAAATGAAACTCAATGCCCCAAGCTGAGTCTGTTTTACCTATGACTTTAATTGCTGAGTAACCTCTCCTTGCCCTCTGCATTATATTGTGCCTCCCCTACTCAGCTGAGGAGGAGAGGGCTGGAGTGGCTTTGATGGGCACCTGGGGGTCCCAGCTGTGGGTTTCTCTGGCTCTGGATTGAAGGCACTTGAGGCAGCAGTTCATGTTCACACTCAGGTGTTTGTTATTTCTTATCACTAAAACAGTCTCACTGCTGGGAGTTCAGCAGCTTTTCATTAGAGGCACAAAATGCCCAACAATCTCTTGGTACAAGGTCTTTGAAGACTAAACTATCCCATTAAGAGCTGACACCTGCATTATTTTCCCTTTAAACCCAATAACTGATCCCACAGAGCCCCCAATGAGGAATTTTCTGCCCAATTACAAAATGCCACCCAAACCCATGGAGAAAAAGGAGGAAGAAGAAGCATGAAGAAGAAGCCCAAGATGACACCCTGTGCCCTCCATCCTGCTGCCATCCACAACACACTAAAAACTCCAAACCCTCAATTTCTCACCCGGTGACACACCCACACTGCTCTCTACAATCTATTTCACACTTTTGTGGGTTCCAGTCTATTCTGGAGTTTAGGAAACTTTCTCCATGAATGAGGGTCAAAGTCAGAGCTCCCCTGGGTGTCAGGACACCCCAGAGCAGACAGAGAAATATTCCCTGTGCCCCAGGTTTCCACAGGCACCTGGCATCCAACCGGGTTCAATTCATGACAATATTTGGCAATTTTAGGGAAAAAAAAATCAACAAAAACCTACCAACCAAAAAAAAAACCCCAAAAAAAGAAAAAGCTGTGATTACTTGTTTTGGTGCAGTGAAAACAAGTGCCCCATGGCTCTCTCTGAGTGCCTGCCCTGCACACATGCAGCCCTACACGTAGGGGCAGGCACCAGCCTTTCCCACAGCTCCTTCCTCCCTCATGCCAGCAGGCAGCCTCAGCAGATTCCCAGATAGCACCATGGAAAACCAGCTCTGAGCTCAGCCAGCCCAGCACAGCTGTGGCAACCTGCCTGCTGTGAGTGGCCCTGCAGTGTCCTTGTGAAAAGTGCATATTACATGGCTCTGTGCAGGTATTTACTGTCTGCGTTGTGTTGGACTGATTAGCAGGGCTGTATTAGTGTGGTAAAAGTAGTTTTGTAGTTAAAAGGTAACTTTTGTAGTTAAAATAGGAACTATGTGTGTGGGATGTTTTTTAAGACAGGAATGAAGTACTCACAGCAGATAGCAGCCACAGGACACCTCAATCTTTCAGAGAAAGAGAATTTATTGCTGTCTTATCAGAAGAAACAAACTTCTTCCCACCTTGCTCAGCCATGAAGCCACTTAGGATTCAGAGGAAAGAGCTGACACTGACCAGACAGAATCCTGTGTTTGAATGGAATTTATGCATCATGGATGAGGTGTATGAATATGCAAAAGGCTGTTGCTTTTAAGGGTTAATCCTCTGTTAACATGGGGCCTTTTTCGGGCTTATTTTGCCCAGAAAAAGGTACCTGAACTGTCTGTAACTCTTTGTTTCTATTGTCTCATATTGTCCTAATCCAAATTGTCCAAATTATTATTACTCTATTTTTATAATCATTTTATTACTATCAAAGTTTTAAAATTTTAAAAGCAAGTGATTGGTGTTTTTCACAGTCCTGATCAAGGTGTCACCTCCCTTCCACCCTGTCCTGGCAGCCACAACCCGTTAATGCACCCCACGGGGCAAAGTGGCCTTTCCCTGGTCACTGCTGGCCACAAATCTTCTGGGCCAGAGAGGAATGGCCAGGAGAGTGACCTGAGGGCAAAACTGGGAGGGAAGGGAAGGGAAGGGAAGGGAAGGGAAGGGAAGGGAAGGGAAGGGAAGGGAAGGGAAGGGAAGGGAAGGGAAGGAAGGGAAGGGAAGGGAAGGGAAGGGAAGGGAAGGGAAGGGAAGGGAAGGGAAGGGAAGGGAAGGGAAGGGAAGGGAAGGGAAGGGAAGGGAAGGGAAGGGAAGGGAAGGGAAGGGAAGGAAGGGAAGGGCAAGGGCAAGGGAATGGGAAGGGAAGGGAAGGGAAGGAAGGAAGTGGCGGAGAGTGGCGGAAGGAAGTGGCGGAAGTGGCGGAAGGAAGGAAGGAAGGAAGGAAGGAAGGAAGGAAGGAAGGAAGGAAGGAAGGAAGGAAGGAAGGAGCGAGCTCCTGGGGCTGGCTGGCTGCTCCTGGAGCAGCTGCCATGTGGCACCAGCCCTCAGCTGTGGGCTTGGAGAGCTGCAACCTCTGGATCCAAAGGTGCTGGGCACCACCAGAGCCCTGCAGTTTTCAACACCCTGACTTGTCCTCCACTCCTCATGGGGGGACAGGGCCCATGTGCACCAACCCCACAGCCCATGTGGGCCCAGGCCCCCACAGCTCCCAGGCCTCAGAAACCTCTGCTGTGTTATGGTAACAGAGCTGCTGTTAAAGAGAAGCCATGTAAGAGCAGAGGACAGAGAAGGGCTCTGCCCAAGGCAGCATGGAAATCAGCAGTAGCAGGCTCTGTTCTGAGTTTCTCCAGTGCACCCTCCCCCTCCCAGGAGACACATCAAAGGCAGATGAGGAGATCAGTCCGCAGCAGCCAGCCCGCTTGCTCAGCACAGCAAAATTAATTAACAGGGTGGGAGAAAGAGCCAATACCAGTCTGATTCTGTCAGGGAGCATGGCACTGACAAACGGGGAATGCTAATTCAGGAGTTTTTCATTTCTTTCACACCTGCCAAGGAGGGAAACGGGAGCATGATTCAGGTCTGGATACCCCTGACCTGTCACATGGTACCACATCTACCCCTGCTTCCTGCAAGCCTCCAAAAACTGACTCAAAAGAACCTCAGCCCCTGTGATACATGCTTTGAAGGAAGCACATGAGTGCTTTGGTTACTGCTCTTTCAGAGAACAAAGCAGAGGTGAGGCCTCACACAGAACAAGAGAAGCCACAAACAGGGACCTCTTAGCCTGCTATCGTTGAACATCTCACTAGAACCAGATAGGCATAACCAACAAACAATTCAGGAGAAATTGATTCAATTGTACTCGACATAATGAGCACTAAGACATTAACACTGCTTTTCTACCTGCTGAACACTACGGGGTTGGAAATGTGAGACCCAAAGTAGCAGGAAAAAAAAAATAGTGAATGGAAAGCTGTTAAAATGCAGGATTTCCAGGCATTCAGGTGTTGCAGTAGGGAGTCCCTGGAAATGCTCATAAATTAATTAAAGATGTACAGCCTTCACTCCAGGGGTATTGTTGCTCTACTACTTTTTCGTGCCCATAATTCAAACAGGAGATGAAGCATCTGAGCCCAGTTTGGGACTAATAATTTCTAAATAAAAGATAAATATGTCAAGGTTTCATAAATAGAAAGAAGAGCATGATATTATAAATGTTTTAATATCTGTGTTAGTGTAAAGTTTATTTGTTCAAGCTCCTGCCCTTTGCAGATTGCTCCCATTTGTTAAGTTCAGGTGCATTAAAAATTCCTTGGAGAAGGGACTTTGTGCAAGAAGAACACCTGAACCACTGTTTGAGGAGTGGTCTGCAGCCCTGAGGCACAGCTCCACTGAGTCAAGTGCCTGTGAATATTTAGAAAACAACCACTGTGCTGCATCTACTCTGAGTGCTACGCATGAGAGGGGCATTAATTAATCCTTTTTTTCCCTGATCATGCATATTCAAATCATAGCGCTCAAAACTATACCATAGTTAGTCTGAAGAGCTCCATGATACCTTTTAAACTTATGTCCAAAGATGTGTAAGAATGATGTTCCAACAGCTGGAAGGTCTTGATGACCTGCACAGAGGCACAGAGGCATAGGCCAAGAAACTGGTCCACTACTGCAACATTTTCTAGGGGCAGGTGAATTATTATCAGGCTACATCTGCCCAGCAGTTAAGCAAAGTAGTGCCTGTTTCATCTAGAGCATAAAAGGTGCTTTGTTCAACTCAAATAGAATCACATATCAGCAACATACATTAATAACTGATAACATAAATAGCTAGTGTGTTTAATATTATCAAACTAATTATGTGTTGGTTTGCCAGGAATAAAGGTGAGCTTTAAAAATCCAAGATGACACGATTACCACTGAGTAAGACATTCTTGCTCATCCTGAACACACACCAAAAGCATAGGTGACTGAGACAAGTCACCAGGCTGGGGCCAACCTTATTTCAGGCACTGGATTTGTGATGAAAATTCTAATGAACCCATCTGGACAAGCTAAAGCAGTGCTGCTCTGGCCAGAGGTCTCCAGCCCACCCTGAGGTAGATGTGAAAGCATTAACTTGTTGAAGGGTAACTCAATGCATGCAGCATGTATTCCTCCTAAAGCTAGCATTGCAAGAATTGGCTGACATAAAAATTTTGCAGCCCAGATGCAAAAGAAAAAAAAAATTACTTGCCACCCTTACTGTAGAGGTACTGAAGAAAGAGCTTATTCAACACATGTACCTGCTCCACTCAGGCACAGAAGTTCTCTGAGCCTGAAACCCAGCATGTACCAACCTCTGAGAGAGAGCTGGTGTTAAATGGGGTCAGAGCTCCATTTGCTCTGGGGAGAAGAAAGGCTCACTTTGAAGACAGGCTGGTTACCCTGTTTTTCTTCCTACACCACAGCTTTCAAATTGCAGCTAGAACTTGAAGGGAGTTGTTCCCACAAGCTCTCCAGCCCAATGTCTCCACCCAAGAGGCTTGAGTAAATAGCAGAAGCTCTGGATATTAATCAGATGGAAAAGATTCATCCCTCTCTGCTAGGTCTGAGTTCAAAGGCATCCATGGCTGAAAAGCTAAATCAAGATCATTATCTGAATGTGAGGGCAGGATGGAACGTTCAGCACCAATGAACTGCTCACCCTTCCCTGCTCAGAGGCAGCGTGGCAGGTTGTATGTACCTAACATTCCACATAACACTGGGAGAGGTGGGGAACTGGGGTTGTTTTGGGAGACTTGCTTTCCTCTGTTTCCTGCCTGTTCTTCAGCTTCCTCTAGCTGAAATCTTGCCCCTGACCTCTCAGGGTCAGTACTCAGCCTCACAGCCAGAGGAAGAGCACAGAGTGTAAGAGCAGAGCCTCAGGTCCATGGCAGAGCTCCTTCTTGTTTGTACCAAGACACAGAGCAGCTCTCATTAGGGGCAGTGTGCATGATCCATTCCTGCTGTGCACACATCAGAGCTGAGTTCTGCCACAGGAAAGTCACATCTGTGCAGCTGTTGTAGCTCAAGCAGGCACAGCCCTGCTGCAAACACAGGTTACTGCATTGCACCTGTGGGAAGTGTGTCATGCCATGACTTCTGCATAAATGGGCACAAATGAGAAATGAGAAGGTGCACAAGGGCAAGGATGTGCCCACAAACAGTGGAGTCTCAGTGTTAGTGATGGCTGAGAGCACAGGTACCTACTGGTCAGTGACAAATCTGTTCATGTGTGACATTTGCACACACATGGCATCCATGTCTGTGTTCCTGGTCCAGTGCCTCTGGACACCCACTGGTCAGTGACAAATCTGTTCATGTGTGACATTTGCACACACATGGCATCCATGTCTGTGTTCCCTCGTGTGTGCAGGCCCAGCCCTGACTCCTCCCCAGCACAGGTACCCCCCTTGTGAGCTGATGCTGGAATACAGCTGGAGCCCACAGCTAGGGTGTGCCTGTACCTCCCTCTGTGAAGTTGTCTGGTTTATTATCTGTAAAACAGAACACCTGGGAAGATGAGCCAAATAGTATTAGATCTAATCAGATACTTTCTGTCTTCAGGTGCCACCCATGTGCACACCTTCCCTACCAGCTGTGGAGTGAACCTGCTAACAATTCTATTAATAACGAGCAGTGTAAGTAGGTGAACTGGATGAACTTGTGTGAAAGCAAAACCCCAGAGGTAGATTGGTTGCTCTGTTCAAAGCAAACAGATAACTATCCCAGGCTTCAGGCAACTCTCCCCCTTTCCCACCTCCTCCTTTGGGGCATCTCCAGACATGCCCAGGGTGGTGCAGCCTGTCAAACAGACATTTCATTGGTGATGCATAGAAAAAGGGATCACCAAGCCACCAATGGCCCTGAGAAATGCCAAGTGCCAGGACTTCCTCTGAGGACTCTCTTTTGTATTCATATTCACCGTGCATGCCACTGTTGGTTCACTAAAGTAAAACTGTTTTTTCCCTCAGAGAGTTGTGTCCTCAGCTGTCTGGAGTCCTCAGCTACCTGCAGGACCACTGCCAGCTGCCTGTGAAATCACAGGGACTGGCTGAGCACAAACAGCAAATGCCTCCAGCTCAGAGTCTGCTTTCAGGCAGAGCTCACAGTGAACAAGGAGAACACAGGAGCCCAGTGCCAGGTGTCTGCTGATCCCTGGAGCCCTTCCACTCCTGATGCAGCCCTGAGCTTTGTGTCAGGGCAGGGAAGAGCAAGGCACAGACTGGATTGCAGGATTGCCAGTGACTCTTCCATCAGCTGGTGGCTGAACACTGGAGATGGGAGGCTCTTGCACACACGTTTGTGTACCCTTGGCAGCAATAAAATCCTGATACTTTGAGGGTTATGGCTGCCAAGGGGCCACAGCTCAGCAGCAGTGATGAGCAGGGCACTTTCAGAGAGGCAGAAGGACATGAGAACTGAGGAAGGACAGACCCCTCAGCAAGATTTTGGATACCTTGAGCTACTGGTGTGCTGCTGAAATGCCTGCTCTTCTCTTGCCTCTCCTCCCCCCTCCAGATCTAAGAACAGTATGCAGATGTGTCTCATGTGAAACACTTCAATTAGCTGGTTTAGGGGTTGTAAAATAACTTTGAGGTGTTGTATACTCGCAGTAGCATTTCTGGGGTAAAAAAAAAAAAACCCTTCATTCTAATTTACTGATTTTTCAAAATGCAGATGGATTCTGGCCAAAAAGGATCTCCCACAAGTCCAGCTGGGTGCTCAGAGGGGCTTTTTAATTTTGTGTGCTTCTCTATGTGAAATAAAACAGTGTTCATTTCAGATTAACATGCATATGGCAGTCTTTTGGAGGCAGTCTTTTAGATTCTGGAGTTTTCTGCCTCTCATTATGGGTAAAATTTTCAACAGCTCTTAAAACAGCTTCAAGTGGAATTTTGCAGTCAACAGCAAGGATTATTGGAAGCATCTGTGTAAGGTAAAGGTTCAATTCCTATTGCCATTCTGTAGGGCTTCATGTGCTCTGCCACTTGGCTGGCTTTCCAGCACCATTCCAAAATCACAGATAAGAAGTAATGAGATATCTTAAAATGATACAATAAACATCATTGCTGTTTACTACGTAAATTGGGGGCAACCAGAGAGAAGAGTGCAAAAATCATAGGAATGTAGATTAAAAATAAGTTCCTTTGCATTGGGAACTCTCAGAGAACAAAGACAATGAAGGTAATTCCAGAGGTAATGCTCAGAGGTAATTCCTCTGAGAAAAAAGAAAAAAGGAAAGGTTATGGAGCCATGAAGAATATTTCTATACTACTGAGTGCATTAGGACAGGAAGGCAGGAGGAAGCAGCATAAAGACTTGCCAAGGAACCCCTTAATACTCCAGTGAAGCAAACTGTAATTTGATTTCTGCCTTGGGTATGCAGTGCCTATCCTTAACCAGCAGCACTTTTACCTGGTGGAATGTTTGTGTTGCTGCAAGGAGGATGCTGAGCTGGCTCAGGGAGGTGTCAGTGAGGCTGTCCAGCCTTGGTACTCACACACCCCCTATGGTGGCACAGCTGGCAGCAGCACTAACACTGATTTTTCCACCTACACCAAACCCATCACATCAGCATCTCTTCTCAGTGCAGGGTTTAGATTTCCCTCTCATGTTAGGAAGTGATAGCTTTGGGCTCCATTGCCAGTGTTGCCCTGACTGCACCATTCCATCTCAGCTCAGTGCTCTGATGCCAAAAGGTGCCATGGTGCTGTCCTATGGTTCGTTTGCCAGTGTTCAGCAAAAAGAATTCTTTGTTCCTATGCACCAAAAAAACAAAGTGTGATTCTTCCTTTGTGTGAGGATATGATTCACGGATGGCATCTTTTATAAACACATCATGTCCTCCACCTAAAGGTGCTATGTGCTCCAAAAGAGCCAAATATATTAGCATTCTTTAACCATAACTTTTGAAGTCGACATTTGACTAGTTTTGCATTTCTTCTAGGTTGTAGTTAGACAACTCCTAATTCTATGGGGAGAGCAAAGACTATAAAATGCCAGAGCTTCACTCTGCTGAAATAACATTAGTGAAATATCAAGTCCTTTATGATGTCATGAGGGATTCCTTAATATGACTATAGCCTCCTAATGACATCATAAAAAACAACTGCAACATCAGAAAACAGCCAAGGGTCATCAATCAGCCCATCCTCTCTCCTACTCACCAGGGGCAGCAGCCCAGCTTGCTCCTATCTGCTTTTTATGAGCAGTGCTGTCCTCTGAATAGCAGACAGAGAAGAGACTAATAATCATCCAAATATCAGGGAGAGCGGTCAATCATCACCTGAAATATTCAGTACACCTGAGGGAAATTTGGGTGCTGCAGCCTGAAGAGTCTGCAAGTTTAGCATATAGAAAAGGCAACATTGCTGCCTTAGAGGTGACCTGGCATTCTCTGGGCAACAGGCAACACAAGCTGGCAATTCAGGCTTTTTTAAAATGTGGGGACAGTGGGGCTGAGAAATTAATTCTGTGGTTGCTGTCTTTATCCTCTGGCTGTAAACAAAAGCTTTTTCCAGACAGCCATCTGCATGTTCCATAGATGCAAACTGGAAGAGTTTGCCTCTTCCACCTGAAATGGGTGATGGTCCAAATGAGATCCAGTGACAGCCAGGTCCTCTGGCAAGAAGGGAAAAGGGAAACAGCCCCCTCCACTATGAAAACACAATGTCTCAGAGTTAGAGCCTCATTATATTCTTTTAGGAACACTTGGAAGTTTTCCAGGGCTGGGGACAACTCAAGGAGTTTCCAGACTGTCATTAAAAACCCCATGTAACGAGATAGAAAATTTTGTAATCTTTGCTGTGGGAAAGCAGAAATTACAAAATGCCAGAGCTTCACTCTGCTGAAATAACATCAGTGAAATGTCAAGTCCTTTGTGATGTCATGAGGGATTCCTTAATATGACCACAGCCTCCTGAGGCTAACCTGGGGGCAGCTGCTGTGACTTCCAGCCCTGCTCAGGATGTCCCACGTGGCATTTGGGCAGCAGGACAGCTGTGTCCCCTTCTCAGCCCAAGCCACTGCTCTGGTCAGAACATCCCCAGTGTGTGTCCCAGGAGCAAATGCTCTCAGTGGAGCCACTGATCAGCCAAGCCCCAGGGACCAGCTGATCCCTGACCAGTCTTGTCACTTTATCTTTTCATGCCTTGCCATTTGCATCCTCACATTTTCAGTCCTGCAGGACCAATGCCCCTGCCATCCCACGAAGAGTGGTGAGGCCAAACACCTCCAGAAGTGCTGCTGCACAGATTGTCTTCCCCAGGGCTTCTTTCAGTTTCTCTTTCTTTTGTTCCAAATAGCAGTCCTATGCTGAATGCTGCTGGCAGACAGTTCATTAATTTAAGGACACCAGAGCTCAAGCAGATCATTTACAAGTCAGCATGAGGTACAGAGAGAGGAAAGGAGAAGACAGCACTGCTGTCATCTTTGATAAGCAAGATATTCAATAATTTTAATCTCAGTGTAACTCTGCTATTTCCAGATTATATAATCCCACTCTTGAAAGAGGGTTATTTGAGCAGACTGTCACATTAAATAGACACATTTGCTGCATATGTTAATTGCAGTGGAAAGCTGTTAAGCAAATAAGCTTGTTTCGTCAAAATGTTATTCTTTTAGCAGGTCTGTTCCTTTCATGGATCTCCAATTCACAAGCCATGCTCTTCTAGAATGCACATTTCAGTTTAAGGCAAAGAAATGTGTTCACTGAACTGATCAATTTTTTTATCACCCTGACTTTTGTTCAAATTTTAAGACGTGTTATGCCACAGAAGGAAATTCTTTTAAACAGGTTCATTTCTACTGTAGGATATCAATAGAAAGGATTGAATCTCTATGTAGATAAGGGCTAACACTGTATTTTCTTAACAGATATTAGCATTAATAAATCCTGCTGTGTACTGCCTGACACACCACACTCTAGTGCTACCCATTTACTCAGTTGTCATTATCACTTCAGGTAAAAAACCCTGCGTACCAGCTAAGCACAGATCATATTTATTGTTACTATTTCTTATGCAATAAAATCCCCTTAACTGCGTGTTATTTTTGAATAAAATCTAGGGGGTTGATCATGTATTTCTGAATCACTGAAAATAGGAATATATTTTATAGGCTGCTTCTAAGCTCACACATGTTAATTTCTTTAGTCAAGCGAAGGAGGGTGGAAAGGAGGAGAAGCCTATGCAAATTGGAATGCACACAGTCTTCTGGCAATCACTGAGGCTGCATCTGAATCTAGTACCAGCTGCTCTGCTTTACATGCAAGGCAGGAGCAGCAGTGGTGGAAGTGGAGAGCAGATTGGAAATGGGTTGGTTCTGAAGTGGGCATTGGTCTCTCTTCCTCCAGACAGGCAGAGGGTGTCAGCTTTGCAGATACAAAACAAAACACTAATCAGTGTTTCCAAGCCAAGAGACATTGTGGGGTGGCTGGTGGTAATTTCCAAGGGGAAAAGGAAGTCTTTCTAATAACCTCTGGTTTTTGAAAAGACAAATCTGATCTTCCTAAGCCAAAATTTGCACATTCAAACTCATGCCCAAATTTAAAAAATAAATAAGAAATGTGACCAAACACACATGGCCTAGGATCCTTCAGGGGTTCAGAAAAAATTCAGAGGTGTACATAGGTGCAGCACACATCCAGACATGGAAGAATTTATGTGGCATTCTTAGTTGCAACAGCTGCCAAAGCATCCTCAATCCACATCCACCAGAGCATTGGTCCACCTGTCTCCTCAGCAAAACTCTCTTAGCTCTGTTTTTTGGTCAACTTCTGCAGCCATGTCACTTCATTTGCTTATCAGGATCTCAGTTACACTCATGCAGTGCTGTCAACCATATCCTGCAGGCACAGGAGTGCTTGAGGTATTCCTGCAATTGCAATTTACAGGGAAAAAAAAATTACTGATGATGCATAAAATCTCAAATGTAATTCAGTCTCTCCAAGAGTGGCCAGGAAGACCATTCTGACAGCAGTAACCATTCCACTAATGTCTGCAGCCCTCACTCTCATGGAGAGGAAGAGCTAAGTGAGGCCAGGTCAAATTCACATGATTATTTTTCAGAGCAGAAACACATTTTAAAAAAAGCATATGCAAGCAGTTATAATTTCTCCTTTTGACCATTTCCCTGCATTAACAATGTGCATTTCCACTTCATGTAAAAGTCAAGATAAACTGAATATAAAGAAACTACCCAAAGCAATCTCCTTTCACTAGCAATCTGCAGGAAAATGTTTTCTTTAAGTGCCTTTAAATGAACCACATTGAGAAAATAAAGAACATTATCATCTGCAAGAGCTGTGTGCCTGCTAGCCATACACTGCTTGAGTACAGTATTCATAAAAGGGAAGCATAAAACCCCCTAAACAGCTTTAGGGAGTGCTGGAGCCAAGGCAGAGAGAATGAAAATGGGCTGAACTTGCAGGTGAGGAAGACAGAGACTCAGGAAGACATGTGGGGTTTAAAAACTCAACTTCACAGGACAGCACTGTGTGGGTGCCCTGTGTGGTATCAGACAAGGATGAGGTGAGCTAAGACTCACTTCTGTTCAGAGAGTCTCTCTGTAGCTGATCTTGCCTTAGTTAGAATCTTATATAAAATGTGACAAGCTAAATGGCTAATTCCACTGACACATCGTGAGAAATGCTGTGGGATTGTTACCCACACTGAGCAGTGTCTGCCTCAGGCTACAGAGCCTCGTCTGAGCTCATCTCACAGCCCCAGCTCTGGCCTTCCCCTCAGTCATGGCCTGGGCTGTTCTCCCTGGGTGTCCTGCAGCATCCCCTTGAACCATCTGGTCAGAGGTAGTCGTGCTTTGGGGTTAAACTAAATGCATCTAGAGGTCTCTTCCAGGCAGAATTATCCTGGTTTTTGGTGGTTCCAAGGTGGTTGAACACAGATGTTCCAGGAAAAGGGATGGACCAGTTTGTCATGTTAGGCTGTTAATTGCTCAAGGAGAAGTTTTCTCATGAACTAAGCTAGTTATCAACTTATATTGATAATAAGTTATATTATCAATTTATATTGATAGTAAGTGCTCACATAATGGATTCATTACACATTGGAAAGGACTCATTACAGCTGCATAAGTAGAAGGAAGTTAGGAAGAATCTTAACACTAATCAATCCTCTAAAATCCCACTAACAATATTACAGTTTACCAGAGTTCATCAGAAGGCAAAGAGATATCTGAAAAAACAAAAGAATCAGAATAAGGGATAATGCATCTCCAGATAAGGGAAAAACCCATAAAGCTAAAATGTGGAAGAGTATCTGAACATGAATTCCTGGTGAGAAATACAGTTTTGTTTATAGGAATAATATGTTGCAAAATCTTCTGTATTCTTCTGAACTTGTTCCCAGAGCAGCATGGGAGGCTCAGGGTCATTAAAAGTTTCTGCCAGCACTGGAACATTTCCTGTTGAGGCACAAAATATAAATTGGTCTGTGACAGGAGGAGAGGCAGCAGGGAGTGAAGCAGGCTGCTGGGTGTTTGAGGCTCAGAGGTCCTGCAGCCTTCCCCTGCTCTTGATGTGCACCAACTTTTTCAGATTTTTTTTTCCCTGTGACTTCCCATTAGGTTAAGCTGTTATTTGTGCTCAGAATTAAAAAAGGAAAACTAAATGACAAAACCACTAAATATTTGAAGTTCTTGTGCATACACAGGAGTGCAGAGGGTGCCAAGTCCTTTCATGCACCAGGTAAGCAGAACTAAGGCTGGCTGTGACTTTCCTCCAAGACCCCACTTGCACAAACCCTGCCAGCTGCTTCTGCTCTAAAAAGGCACAATGCTCCTCCACCTCAGGAAAGATCAGAGAAACACAGCCAGGATTTAAGCTCTACAAATATATGTTAGACAAGGATGTATTTGGGGGATTTTTTTTCTCTCTGCTGCCACAAAAGGTTATGGCTGACAGCTCTATATGAGGAATTATGGCATGTGTAAGGACACCACATGAAATTGCATTACAGCTATGATGGCAATAAAAGCAACTCTTTTTTTTTTATGGAACCCTTAACAGAGGATTTCAAGTCACCTCAAAATTTATTGGCAGTTTTAGGTTTTCCTGTTGCTCGAACTGGTAGTAATCTAGCAAAACTAAAGAAATCAATGTGACAAGCAAGCATGGAAGCCTGTTCTGAGAGGGACATTTCCCTGGTTCTTGTAATGCATATTCACACACCCAAGCCCCTGAGTCTGGCTTCTATGGTAGGTGAAAAAATAGAACATGTGATTAGTGCTGCCTTCCTTCCTTTCTACTAAACCAGATCCTCATGTGACTGAATTACAGGATCAAGAGATAACACTCCTTACTAAAAGCTGTTTAGAATGTCTTCCCATTGGAAGAACTTCCAGTAGAAAGAGAAGTGTGTATTGTGGGTCAAGAGAAAGTCCACCTGGATGAGCAGTGTTCTGCTTCCAGCTGTTCCAGATTGCAAGGCAGGATGTGTTCTGTTCCCATCTGTGTGGCAGCTGTCTGGTGTCAAGTGGGCAATTCCCCTTATCTCTCTCTGAGTGATCACACCCACTCCTCCCCCAGGAGACCCCTGCTGATAAGAGGCCATGGAATGTCCCTGCATGGCTGATAAGAACTGCAGCATCCCACTGGGAGATGGGAGCCCAGGGGGAGGAGCCAAGCATTCCTACCCGGATAGAATCTGGAGATTCTGGAACACCAGCACGGCTTCTGCACTGGATTTCCCAGAGGAGCAGCAGCTGCCTCTGCCCCTGGCCCTTCAGAGGCAGAGTGCACCTTTCTCCAGGATCCCTGCTCCAGCAGAACCAGCCCTGGCCCTGCAGGAGGGCTGAGCCACAATTCCAGTGGCACTGCTGCCAGCCCCCTGACCCACAGGGTGTCAGGCTGTGCTCTGCCTCTGCCAGGGTTGGTTCAGTTCACTGCGCTGTTCATTTTATCCTTTTAATTTCTTCCCTATTAAAGAACTGTTATTTCCTGCTCTCATATTTTTTGCCTGAGAGCCCCTTAATTTAAAATTCATAGCAATTGGGAGGGGTGGGCAGGGTTTTTATTCTCCATTTCAGGGGAGGCTTCTGCCTTTAGCAGGCACCTGGCTTTCCAAACCAAGACACCAGCTCACAGAACTTTTTTCTGTAGTCTTGAGTGAGTCACTTGTCACCAGGTGTCCCAACCTCCCACTCCTGCTCCCTTTGTCAGGCTCTCACTTTGGGCAAATACAGCACCCACTTGACTTCACCTCAAGGCATTACTGTAATAAAAATAAATATTAATAACAATTAATAGTGCTTGGACATGCAAGGCTAACTGTGGCCTACCTCTGGCTGCTGGGACTAAGTTGCAAATTTGCCCTCAGGAACTGAGGCTGTGTAAAACTGCCATAACCACCCCACACATTTATCAACAACACAGTCATGCAGCAGCAACCTCATCCCTTTTCCAGACTGGTGACTGTTGTCCCACATTTGCAAGCTGATTTTTCTTCATGCACTTTGTTTTTTGTGTTTAAAAAATGGCATACACTCTGGTATAAAAGCTCAATGTTGAACATATTGGTTTACATTAAACAAAAACCTCTGAATTCATGCCAAATATACAGTCAAAATTTTTAATGGAGCTATTAATAATTTGTGCATACAAGCAAGGACTAAGGACATTTGCCTTTTATTGGTGTCAGTAATCAGTATTCACTATATGCAAATGGCAAAACCCTGATAAGCCTTTATTTGATTATTAGTGAATTGAGATGGAATACAGGCATCTTTTTCAAAGGAGTATATAAAATTGTTGATACTGTCTGCCCTTTTCTCCCTATAAACATTTGTCAATTCACTTGCTGTCTGCTGCTCTATGTATACACAGGCCCAAGCTAATGTTAGCTGAGGCTGCAATATAGCTATGTTAAATAATTTTATCTGATTTGCTGGATGATGGTATTTCTAATGGAAAACAACATGGTAATTTCAGAATGTTACTGATTAGATGAAAATGATATTGCATCAAAGTTACTTCCTTAATTTATTCCAAAAAAAACAAGAAGGATTTCTCTATTAAGATGCTTAATTAAAATCTATCTCTCTCCATACAAAATCTTTACTCCAGGTCCTGTATGTGATGTCTGAAAAGAACAAAGACTGATTAGCATCTTTTACACTCTGCTTTTCTTTTCGTCACTTAGACCTTCATTACAGCCAAATCTAGTCAGGTTTGGAAGGTCTGAGAGAAAGGGTAAACCCGGCACCTTCACAAGGAAGAGGACCCACCAGGGGGGCCTCTCCAACCAGCACAGCCTGATCCTTCCCCTATTCTCAAAGATCATAACTTAGGAGTTTGATTCTTGAATCTATAAAAATCATATTTCTATAAGCTCTTTTATTGTTACCCACATAGTCAATGGTGTCATTTTCATTCATATCATTCTGCAGGGAAGTGAGAGGAAGTGCACCAGACAGAACAGAGCTATAAATAAGATTCAGCTACCCTCTTCCAAGTGCAGATTCAACAGCCTTCTTTTAAAAACCACAAATGCACAGCTTGGGAATTCTGGGGAGTTTTCTACTTTCTGGGGTTCTGAGATTAGCTTTCATGAGGTGGTCACCCTTTACTGCTGACTTTAGTGAACAAAATATGCTTTTGCTTGAAACTAGCAATATGAGTCCAAACAACAGAGCAGGGCCACATTGCACGTTACCTCACCCTTAGGAGCAAAGGAACTGAAGAAGCACAGCATTCTTATCAAAAGATTCCACTTAGAATTTCTTCTTGCTATGAAAAGTCTTCAGGTTAAAGATTAAGATCTCACAGCAAATGGATTACCATTGTTTTCTTCTAGGCTTGCTGTGCAGCATGAAGGATTGCTGGCATTGCAGCAAGGTGATGCTGTGCTATAGGGGCTCCTTTATGGGTGGAATGCTGAAAAAATACATGTACAAAGTCCCTGGTGGAAAAACACACATGTACAAAGACTGACAGAATTCTGCAGATACCAGCTTTATGGAAATATTTTGGAGCAAAACTGGCCAACTGGTGCTCTGTCAGAGACATGTGGGCAGCAGTTTTATCCATGCCTGCAGCAGCCTCACAATGCCACCCAAACTCAGCCACCTCTGCAGTGGAGGGGAGGTGCTTCTGCCTCCAAATACAACACTCAGGATGGGGATACCAAACATTGATTTTTATAGAATTTTTTTTCTTTTTTCTTCTCTTTTTTCTCCATAAAATCTTCTGGTTTCTATCCATGTAAGATGCTGTTATCATGTGAGTGGTGTGTGCATGTAAAACCTCCAGCTACAGCTACCCTGGAGAACATCCAGACCTGAGTACTTGGTCTGCAGACTGAGTCACAGTCTCACAGAGGGAGAGGAGTAAGGGATGCACATCATTATTTCAAACAGGAAAATAAAATAAAATAAAATAAATAAAATAAAATAAAATAAAATAAAATAAAATAAAATAAAATAAATAAAATAAAATAAAATAAAATAAAATAAAATAAAATAAAATAAAATAAAATAAAATAAAATAAAATAAAAATAAATGTTTCTGCAGTCTGAAGCTCCTGCAGGAGCAGTTCTGTGCTCTTTGGAGCAATTCTGCACTTCTTGGCCACAAGTGAACACACTGGCGCTGAAAGGCCATGGAAAAACAGATATTTCCAGTTCAACCTGTCAGAAGACTGATACTGCAGGAAAACCTTACGAATCAGGGATGGATTTATTTCACTGTCTTCATCTTTGAGGACTCTGGTTGTACCTTCCATTCTGCCTAACTCTTCCACATTGAAAGTAAGTTTCACATGCAGATGTTTTGGTTTTGCAGAAATTATCAGTGCCAGTGGGCATCCCCTGAGAGTGTCCCCTACCAAAGCAAACCATTTTCAATATAAAACAGGAAATCCCTAGCCAAGTCCCCAGTATGAGCTTTGGTACAGCATTCTAAATGCTAAATTAAGGATTGTAAACCATAATGCAGACAGATTTGAAATCCACAGACTGTAGTTACACCTATAATAATAAAAAATATTTTAAATAAATATTACAGAATAAATAGAAATGTTTCCCAAAAATCATCTTGTCTTGGTTTGGAAAGCCAGGTGCCTGCTAAAGGCAGGAGCCTCCCCTGAAATGGAGAATAAAAACCCTCCCCACCCCTCCCAATTGCTATGGATTTTAAATTAAGGGGCTCTCAGGCAAAAAATATGGGAGCAGGAAATAGCAGTTCTTTAATAGGGAAGAGAAAAAAAATAAAAGGATAAAATAAAACACTGCAGTGAACTGAACCAACGCTGGCAGAGGCAGAGCACAGCCTGACACCCTGTGGGTCAGGGGGCTGGCAGCAGTGCCACTGGAATTGTGGCTCAGCCCTCCTGCAGGGCCAGGGCTGGTTCTGCTGGAGCAGGGATCCTGGAGAAAGGTGCACTCTGCCTCTGAAGGGCCAGGGGCAGAGGCAGCTGCTGCTCCTCTGGGAAATCCAGTGCAGAAGCCGTGCTGGTGTTCCAGAATCTCCAGATTCTATCCGGGTAGGAATGCTTGGCTCCTCCCCCTGGGCTCCCATCTCCCAGTGGGATGCTGCAGTTCTTATCAGCCATGCAGGGACATTCCATGGCTGTTATCAGCAGGGGTCTCCTGGGGCGGAGGAGTGGGTGTGATCACTCAGAGAGAGATAAGGAAAATTGCCCACTTGACACCAGACAGCTGCCACACAGATGGGAACAGAACACATCCTGCCTTGCAATCTGGAACACATCCTAAGTCTGGACGAAGAATCACAGCTTGAGTCCAGCTCAGAGGGGTTTAAACCCTTCTTGGGTTCCTGCCTTACCCCCCATATAGAAACTCAGCCACTCCTTTGCCAGCCCAGCCACCACCTGATCCTTTCTTTCTCCCCTGGCAGAGGAGGTGAATATTAATGCTGGTGGTAGGTCCAACTATCTCAAGGAGATAATTATGCTGTTACTTGAAACCTAAGTTTGTATAATTTCTCTATGCAACAATCAAATATTAATTCAAGAAACTAGCATGAGTAGCTGCCTAAGGCAATGAGCAGTGATGTTCCTATTACCATGTTTCATGCAGAAATGATTAGGAGAAAGGAATTTGAAGAACATGACTCTGCACATAAGTCCATTTCTGACTGCACCATCCCACTTTTAAGTGCATGTACTGTGATTTTTGCAGTTGAAATCAAGAAATCAGTTTCAAACAAGCAGAAAACAACAACAAAAAAGGGTTGAAACACACAGAAGTATACTGGTGCCAAGTCAAGAGACTTCAGAACTGTGGCACCAGTTAATGAAATGTTAAAATTAGTGGCAGTAATTTTGTTTTCTAGTGTTTTATTTTCTTTTTGATTCACAGGGCATCATTATTCTGTTGCAGAAATAGTTTTCTTTTAGCTTCCACCATTGCGTGCAGCAGGTCAGTCTCAGCATGGTTGACAAAACTCCCTTTTTCAAAGGAGAAAACTCCTTTTTCTAAGGAGATTTTCTCTCCCCCCCTATATATGGTCTTTTAATGCAA
This sequence comes from Serinus canaria, assembly GCF_022539315.1. Classification (NCBI taxonomy): domain Eukaryota; kingdom Metazoa; phylum Chordata; class Aves; order Passeriformes; family Fringillidae; genus Serinus; species Serinus canaria. Next base: position 2,556,231 of record NC_066336.1, on the reverse strand, counting down.
CTTCTTCCACCTGCAAGAAGCCAGGTACCTTCCTAAAACAGAGTGCTGTGAAAACAAACTCTACAGGAGGCAGGGCCCTGCCAAAACCTGGATTGTAAACTATAATACAGACAGATTTGAAATACAGATATTGCAGTTACAACTTCCAATAAATATTGCAGAATAAACAGAAATCTTTGATAATAATTTTGTGTCATTATATGAGAAAATTTGTTAGGTGAATCTTTCTTTGTCCCCCAAATTTTTTGAGTTGAAGATGCTAAATAAGAACTAAATAAGATGATGTGATGTAGGATTAGAGTGATTGGGTAGAATCCTCAAAGTTTTGCTTCTCAATTTAATTTAAAACTATTTTCTGTTTGTTTTCATTCTGGTTTTTACTTTCTCCAGCCCTGGTGAGAAATCTCCTTAACTCTGAGTCAAATGGGAGGTGTGGCTGCACAGGGCTCTGGAGAGGACTCTGGGCTGCCTCCTCTGCTGGGAGCAGCAGAGCTGAGCCTGCAGCACAGAGCTGGGAAAGCTGCTCTGCCATCTTCAGCAGGAGTTGATCAAGCCAAGGAAAGAATTTTCCAGCAGGACAGGCAGGCCTGGCTTTCCTCTCTGACATTACAAATACAAATGGTGAAACTACACTGTGAGTTTTGCATTACTTTTAGAAAATTCTCTGTCTTTTCCCCTGAAGCTGAGGAGTGACAGGGGAGTGGCTGAGATGCAGGAGGTGATGTTTGGGTAATGCACAACCAAAGCAAACAGGGATTTTCTGTTCAGGACAGCCAGAACTGCAGTATAGAATGCTGCCCTAGCATTTAACATTGCTCACATTTCCTGTGGGCTTTCATTTCCCCTCCTCTGGCCCTTGAAAGCAAAAGAACAGAAAGGCAAATTGGCCAGCCAAAGAATTCTGAGGCAAAGATGTGAATACTTGCTCTGGAACAATTCCTTGGAGCTCCATGGTTCTTCCAATAACAGCAAAGGAGTTTTCTTTCCTCTTGATTGTTTTTTGCATCTCAACTCACCAAACAGAAATTTCCTCAAATGATTCTTCCAACTAATCTGGCAGAATAATAACCTTTTGTTGTATTTATTGACAGAACATTGAAATAAATGTTATAGGTCTAGAAGGAATATTTCAGGTAATTGATCTTTTTTTCTTTTTAGGAAATAACAAATGCACTGTATTCTTCTTGGCACGTTATGCTGGGAATAATCTTAAAAACATGCTTATGTTGTACAAAGATGATCTCAGAAACAACCTCTGCAAGTCCCCAAGGACCAGGCACCCTTTTGAATAAATCTGATCTTGAGCAAACAAGCAATTTGCAATTTTAAATGTTTGCAGAATTCTCTTTCTGTGCTGGTTCAGGAATTTAAAAGAAACCTGTTCATGCTTTTATGTGCAGCAGAGAGAAGATGTGAAGTCTGGGAGCAAGTAATTTGTTTCTGGTAGTTTAAAACCCTTCACTGAATTTTTCACTGAAATTAAAACCTTTAAAACCTTTCACTGAATTTTTCACTACTAGTCTAGTAGCCTGCTTTTGCCAAGGTTTGTAGTCAGAGCACCTCCCTAGCCAACCTCCTTACTGCTCATAACTCTGCTCTGGAACCATCCTTTATTTGGCAGAGGATGGGGTGAATGATAAATAAATAAAAGACCTTGGGAGCCAAGGGGGAGGAGGATTCAATGGAAAAGTGCTGAGAAGTTTTGATTTTAGGGGAAGAAGTAATTTGAAAAATTATGCATAGGTTTGGAGAAAACCATGTGAAGCTGGGCAGAATTTTGCTCAGTTTTGTTAAATGTGGTACTTGGTATGAAAAGGCTTTTCACAAATAAGGCAAGGCTTAGATGAGACTGCCTCACTTGAGCAGCATGAATCCATGAGCTGCCCCACACAAATGGCCAAATGGCCTCTTTTGCAGGATTTACAGCAGCACACAGGTGCTCAGTCAGATAACTTCCTAGGGCAGGTTTTCTGACCTCAAGACAATTATTTGAAATAATATGAGATGATAAATGCAAATATATTTCAGTGCAGAGCCACAAAGCTCCCCAAAACACTGTCACTTTCATTATCCAAACAGCCTATGAGGACATAAAAAGACACTGATTTTTTTAGAGGTTTTAAAACCTGAAATGAGACCTTGGAACAGAAACAAACAGAAAAAAACCAAAACTGACCCAAACAACCGAAGGACATCACAGTTCCAGGGTATACCAGAAGTGAAAGCACACTGCAGAAATGCTACCAGCTGCATCTCAATTTTATTTATCTCAAGGGTCCCTCACCAAGTCAAAAGCATTGCTGCAATTGTGAGGAAGCTTTCTGTGATTAGAAGAGCAATGCCTGATTTGACCAGAGAGAGGGTATGATCCCACTCCTCCCAGAGCAGCAGGCAGGAGCCTTGGCTGTGCCTGGCTCCCAGCCACAGAGCCCTGCTGCTGAAAGAATCCTGCTCCTTGCCAGGGGTTACAGCCAACCTCTTTTCTGTGGACATTATCTTTGCATGCTACTGAAAAAAGAAACATGTGAAGCCTTCTGGATAGGATTTGTTCATGTAGAGCTGCAATTCTCATCAGCTCTGTTCCCTGCTAGAGTTTTACTTTCCTACTGAGCATGCAGACTCAGAATTCCTGCAATAAATAATTGCTTTATTTTTAATTTTTGCAGCAATAATGATTTCTTCACAGCATAAAGTGTTTTGACTAAATTTGGGGAGTATTTATATGTATGATATGTACTTTGTAGTATTATAGTATTATATGTATAGTATTATATGTGTAGTATTATATATATAGTGTTAGAGATAGTATTATGTACAGTATAGTATTATGTGTACAGTGTTCTATGAATATTTAGTATTATATGTACTTTGAGCCAATGCTTTTGATGCAATTTTTCCTAATGCCATTGTATACAAGTGTCCAGAAGAGTAAATGTTTGTGAAAAAAGCAAAACCAAAGAGCATCTTTTATTGGCAAGGCTGGCCATCACTTGGTTCTTGATTACCAACTCACTGCCCCTCTCTGGAGATTCAAACAATGTTCTCAAAGATTTTTGAGGGGTCTTTAAATGGTGCCAGTGGAAATGTTTTGAAGACAATCTGTGAGATTGTCTCAGCAGAGATTCTTTCTGCTGTTTGCTCCCTGCACACACAGACAGAGAGACACTCTGGATACCCCAAATATTTCCATTTAAGAGAGCACAGTCCCTTTGCACTGTGTTACTTGCACTTCTGAATGTGGAGGGCTGGTATAGGAAGGAACAGAGAACACTGCTTCTAAAACCCTCTTCTGATTTTTGAGTAAAAGATCCCAGTCTTTCTCCTTCAGGAGAAAGTTCCTTCATGCATTAACTTGAGCAGACACTGACTATCAGTGCATAGTGGTAGAATTATCCTCTGTAAAACCAGAAATCTTTCAGGATCTGTGCATGACCTTTTAACACCTAGATTTTCTGGAAAACAGAACAATTCCATCTGGACAGGACCTGCAAGGATGATCTAGTCCAGCTGTTACCCAGGTTGATAACAGAGTTAAAGGAGAGTGGAAGAATGAACAGACACTCAGGGCTTGCAGCTGCCACCTCGTGGTAATCCTCACCCACATTCTAGAGCTACACAAGCCCCAAAACACTCAACATCCTCCTAAAACTTGAGTGTGAAAAGGCAACAACATTTCCTGGCCTCCTCTCCTAGAAGCACGGAGGAGCCAAAATAAGCATGGAAGTTACACAGAGCCTGGTGCTGCTTTCTGCTTTAAAGGAACCCTCTTGCTGCATCTTGTCCTTTTGGACACAGCAGCAGGTGATGATGACATCCTGGTGACATTTTGGAAAGAAACTCTTAAAGTCTGTGAAAATAGGAAATATGGAGACTAAAAGTAGTGAAGCAGACTGAAGAGGTGTTAAAAAGGGGCTCTGTCCTAATATTGGTGTCAGCAGCCATGAGAACAATATCAGGAAAGTGTTTGTGGACACACAAACCACCCATGACTGCCTGTCTGACACACACCAACAGCACACACACAAGAGAGATGCAATAATCACCAAACTGCTTCCTCCAGACACCTTCTGACCTCTGGTGCAACATCTCTCCCTCAGAAAGTTGTCCATTTATGTTTTTGCAAATGTATGGACTTGGAACTGAGGCAAGAGAGCAGAGGGATAGATTCCACTTGGTGTCAGCTGGCTTAATTCCATGGTGCAAGGGTCTGCAGCAGGTGACAAACTGGGTCAGTGTGTGTTCCACAAAAAGCATTTGCACTTTGTGTGTTTAATAAAGATCTGGGCAACCATATCCATTTAGGTGTGTGTTTACCCAAGATTTTCCCCACTGTCCTGCTATTCTGTATCTCAAAGAGAATTCCCAAGAGTTGCTCAAATGCTAAAAAAAAAAAGACAGCTGTCGACACTTTTTTAATATTTGGAAAATGCAGGATTGAGGACAAGTCAAATACTTTTTTTTTTTTTTTTTTTGCAATACTTTTTCCAATAGTTTTTGGGGCATGTGATTTTCTATTTGCACATGGACTTCATCACACTGCTGCACATTCTGCTTTCTAGAGCCTCAGGTAATTGGCACCACAAGGCAACCCTTTACAGGGTAATACCTTGTGCTGGGCCACCACACTGTGAGCCCACAGAGCTGATAGCTCACCTACCAGGAGCTGACAGACTACACTGAAAATTGGAGGGGGGAAAAAATACAAGGAGGGAAAGAAGGAGCGGGAGGGAGACAGAGAAATACATTTTTAAAGATAACCTGGAGGCAAATATAATATTTATACTTATTTATCCTCACAGCACAATCATAAGCCCCAAAACATGTCTAATGAGATGGAATTGCAAAATGGCCATGAGTTCTACTTACTTGGCTTCTCAGTGGTCTCTTAGCAGTCACATGGATCTATATTTTTCAACTATGTGACTGCTGCAGGCAAAACTCCTCTAAGTAAGAGTGAGAGTCACAGCAAGTCCTTAACTCTCAGTGGTATTCATGCACAAAAATGCCAACCTAGGAAAAATGAATAGACAGGGAAAAAAACCAAAACTGCAGGGGCAATTAAGCACTGCAGACATCTGTACTTAACACTTGTTTCACTTTTGCAGGGTGTCCTCTGCCCAAATGAACTTCCATTGCCTCAACTCTTTGAATGGCCTCAACTCTTCAAGCCTTCAGGATAAAGAATCAGAAATATGAAAGAAACCAACAGAGCATTAAGGATGGAAAAGATGACCAAGACCATCAAGTACAACCTCTAGCTGAACACCATCATGTCAACTAAATCCCAGCACAAAGTGCCACATCTGTCATTTCTTGAACACTTCCAGGGGTGGGGACTGCACCTTCTCCTTGGGCAGCCCCTTCCAATGTCTGTCACCACATCCTGGCTGATGTCATGTCTTTCATCTGTCATTTAGCATATTCTAGCTTTATTTCAAGCTCTTTTGGAAGGGATCTAATACTTCCTAAAAACTTGGCATTCTTCTACCAATGTAATTTAACTTGCACATTAATACTAGCTGAGTGAGAACCACTAGAGGTTCTAAGGTGACCAGGTTAACCATCACATTTCCAGAAGATCCTTCCAGATTCCCAATGTGCTGAAAATATTTCCTTTTGTCTGAATGTTCTGATCCATACAATCATAGAATAGAGTGGGTTGGAAGGGGCATTTCAGGTTCAGCTATTCCAACCCCTCAGAGATGAGTGGGGACCTCTCCAACTCAATGAGGTCATTTAGAGCCTCAACCTGATCTCATCCAACCCATCCAAGCCAGTCTTGAATGTTTTGAGGGATGGAAACATTCTCACCTATTGTTAAATGGTTTTCAGGCTGGTTTTATTTGACAATTCTGATGCTGCCTGCAAAGGTAGTGCCCAGCTGGTCAGGTGATGGGTGCATTCCCCAAACAAAATTTCAAATGAGAAAGCAGAGTCAGAAATCACTTCTAGTCCCCAAAACCAAACCCCACACTTTTCAGGCTGAAATTAGAAGTATGAGTGAAAAAAACTAATCTAGCTAGAGAAGTTACTGACATTTTTAGCTGTTATTTTTGAATATCATCAGAGGTGACCATCAAGCCTGATCCTGCCATGACATCTGAGAAGTCCTAAGAGAAAACAGTTCTGACAAACTCTCAGAGCCCTGAACACCCCCAGTTCCAGCTGAGATACCCCAGGTGCTAAGCACCAGAGCATGCCACAGCAGAACTTGCCTCCAGCCCTGCACTAAAGGGTTTGTGTGACTTTTCCTCATTGCATTGCAATCTTTTTTGCAGGTTAAATTATATGGCTAAAAAAACTATTACCTACTAAAGGATGCAGAAGACATTGTGAAGGTACTTTTTAAAGTATTATATATACTTTTATATACGTTAATATATTCAATATACAAGCATATAAAATCATTTTATATATACTTGTATATATATTATATATACATATCATACTTTTTAAAGTATTATATGAATGACTTATTTACATTTATTAGGAATAGACAGCTTGAGATAATAGAAGTAGATCCCCAAGAGGTATCATGTCATAATGCTGCACTCTGAAAAGTTGCATGCTAATCTCCATTCATACTGAGATCACAATTAAATTTTGCAACTAATAAGCTTAAAATATTTTAAACTTTTTCTGACATTGCAGATTTCTCTCTTGATCACATAATTTGTCAGCATTTTTTAAAAGAAAATAAGAATAGTTTTATCCTTTCTCTTTGGAAAGCAACAAAAGCATCCTCCTGCTCTTTGAACACGGTTTTAGATATTTCTGTAAGCAAACAATAAAGATGACAGAACTTACACTGTTTGGATACAGAGATGATTTGGCATTGGCTTGAATTCCTGTGAGGTGCAAAATGACCTGCCATGTGATATAAAAGCCTGGAAATAGGTGCTCTTCTATAATGTTTATAATGAAAGAAATACTTAACCATTTCAAGGGGTCTGTCAGATCAGTGGTTTACATTTATTTTTGATCTCTTGTGAAAAACACAGCACTACAAGTCTGGAGCCAATAATTTAGTTTAATCTGCCTGATTCACTCACTGTGTCTTTCACTTCTAAGACATAATTTCAAATCTAGCCCAGAGCAAACTGACAGAAAATCTTTGTGATCTGAGTCACGGGAAAGGTCACAGTTAAAGAATTTCCTAAGCTTTAGTCTAATTTCAACCACAGCAGCCCATCATGTGGAATAAGTAACAGAGTCACAACACCTACAGCCATGAAATCTCTCAGCATCCCAGCTCTTCCTCTGTGAAATAATGCTTCTGACAGGGTCCCTAAAAATCTCCTAATGAAGATTTCATTAGAAATCTCCTCATCAGACAAGTCTGCCTCCCAAATGCATGGTCACTTAACAGCCAGGTGATTGAGTGAAGGTATTTGCCTCAATCCCAGGTAGAAGTGTTTGCTGTGCTTCTCCCCTCCTGGTGTGACCTTCTGAGCTCTCAGGGAGCACCCTGCAGAGATGGGGGCTCAGGGACCACCATTTGGGAGGTGAGGGGTGGAGAAGGCTGGAGCAAGCCCTTGCTGGCTCCTAGGAAAGGCTGTCAGGGAGGGGAATAATGCTGTCAGGAAAGGAAAGCAGGGGGGTGCAGGGGAGGACTCAGCTCAGGAGCTGAGCTGCTCTCAAAGAGCTGATGTACCAGATCTTGCTGCTCATGGCAGCCTGTTTTCAGTCACCTCCCCCTGCCCCATCAGAAGGGACAGCAGGGCAGGGCAGGGTGGGATGCTGCTGGGTTTCTGTCCTATCAGAAGGGACAGCAGGGCAAGGTTTTTGGGATGCAGCTGGGTTTCTGTCCCCACTGTGCCTGGGATGCCTTCATGCAGGTGAGCTGTGACAGTGCCACTTGTGGCAGGGCAGCTGACCTTTTCAAGCCAGAATGGCTGGCAACTGTGACACAGCTGACATCTCCTCCCTGCACAGCCAGTGACAGTCACTTGACCCTCCTTGGCAGTGGGGGAATGCACTGTCCTCAGGCAGGGAGAGGAGCATGAAGCCTTTCTGCCTTCTGGATTCCTCCCCTACACACACAGAGCCATCCATCTCCGCCTGCCTGCCCCACCAGCAGTCACATTTATGTACCTGTGGGGGTTGTAAGGAGCTTATTTATTATTTGTTTTCATTTAATGATCTCTGCCATTCTCCCCAAGGAATTCCCATATGCACTATGCAAATCCTATTAAGCCCCTGGCAATACTGTGAATGCCATGAGCAGCAAGATCTGGTACATCAGCTCTTTGAGAGCAGCTCAGCTCCTGAGCTGAGTCCTCCCCTGCACCCCCCTGCTTTCCTTTGCTGACAGCATCATTCCCCTCCCTGACAGCATTTCCTAGGAGCCAGCAAGGGCTTGCTCCAGCCTTCTCCACCCCTCACCTCCCAAATGGTGGTCCCTGAGCCCCCATCTCTGCAGGGTGCTCCCTGAGAGCTCAGAAGGTCACACCAGGAGAGGAGAAGCACAGCAAACACTTCTACCTGGGATTGAGGCAAATACCTTCACTCGATCACCTGGGGGTTAAATGACCATGTGTTTGAGACAAGATGGTGAAAAAAGAGGTCAGCAAATCATATTTAACCCCTGTGATATAAGAGCATGGATAATATGGAGACAAGATGTGAGAATTGACAAGAATTCCTTCTTTCTAACCACAGCATTGCAGAAACTTAGGGACAGTGGATTCAGCCTGAGAACTAAAAATGTGCATTTCTTTGCAATTATTTCTATACACTTGACCCTTTCTAAATCACATTTTCATATCTGTGATGTGGCATAAAAATCATGAGTCACTGTGAAAATCAGAGAGTTGCAACCAAAACCATGATCACAGGGAGAATCACTGCTTTTTTTTAGGGGAAAAATCTGATGTTTCTCAGAAGCCCTTGCCACCAGCTTTATGGTTCCCAGAGTATGCTAGAAGTCAGACTTAGCAAGCCAATGCATTATTTTGAAAATATATATTACATTTCAACTTGTCCTTCATTATTCTTATGCTTGTCTCCTTTTAGCTCCCTGCATTGCTGCTTTGCTATTCTAGTCCACATGATCTGCACTTTGATTAATTAATTTATTCTGATTATTTAACTCCTTTTTCATTTTTCCATATTCTTCTTCCTTGATTTTTCTTTGGTTATCTCCCTGTCAGTCTTTTCTTTGCATCTCTTTCTATTTCTGCTCTCAGGTAATGGTTTTTTCTTTTCATCTCTACTCCTGCCATTTATTATCTTCATATATGGAAAAATATACACTTATACCTCCAGGGAAAATAATCCACAGTAGAGAGACTCAGTGAGGGAGAGGAGATCCAAAGAAGCTGCAGTGCTGAAAGACATCTAGCAGAGACAGCAAACTGCAGATTAGAGATGGTTTTGCATTAAGATTCAGCTGCAAAAAAAGCTAATGAAATCTTGTCATCATATGCAGAGGCACCACCTCGTGTTAGCAAGCAGAGAGATTTAAATCTGGTTTTGTAGGGATTTCCTATTAGCTCACAGAGAATCCTGTGCTGGGTTATGTGGGTATGCTGCCTTGGCAGTGTCAAGTCCACATCAATACCTGGAGAGATGGGGATCATGGATATTCACTGCAGAAATAGCAGCCCAAAGGGAATTCAGCAGTAAAACAACAAGGAGCTGAAAAGACAACAGCAAAAAACCTCTAAGCAATGGAAAATGGTGAATAGCTTGGTCAGGAAGGGTTTAAAGAGCTCACCCAAAAAGTGGGAAATATGGAACATATCTTATGGTCAAGGAGGGAGAAATGCTTCATCACAGCAAGCATAAAAAGGATAAAATGGAAACAGGATCAATTAGGTGAAGTTTTCCATTAAACCTGATGCTTTAATGAGAAAGAGTCATTGCACTTGAGCCTTCGACGGTGCCAGACAGATTTTGATTTTTTTTTTTTTTAAGTGTCCCCAGCTCTGTGCTAGGGTGTTACATTTCAAATGTTTCTATTAGAAACAGGAACTTTTCACTCCACTTGCACCCAGATTTTAGAACCTTTCTCTAAAATGCTTGAGTCAACAAGTGCCCCCTTTCAGTGATCTTCTGGATGCAGCCCTGCAGATACCAACCCAGGATAAAACCATGGACATTCTCTCCTTTCAGCAGCAGTCCTGTTGTTTGGGATGCATGTTAAACCTTGGAACATAATGAACTTTAGCTGCTGCTTGACCATGCTAAGTCAGTGTTAATAAAAACATACTATAAATAATTAACAGTAATTTAAATATTCATATGTTGTTGGGGGACAAGGCCTTTTATCAGACAGTTGAAGAAACATGACTGAACCATGATATATTTCACCAAGGTTAACTTGAACCTAAAACCTCTACCCCAGTGCATGAAGTAATAACACATGAGAATGGCCACCAGACAGTTTGTTAACATATAACAATATTTTTACTTGATAAACTGCAATTTCAGAAATGGTTTATTCATAGCAGCACACTTTAAAAAATACTGGAATCATCCATTTCATTTGCTCGTGCTGATATGCATTTATATATTTTTTCCTATTCTTTTTTTTTTTTTTTTTTTTTTTTGTCCAGGAAAGTGGTTTTTCTTCCACAGCATTGGAAATGTCACCTCAAATTGTCACATGGAGTTAGAATTGCTCCTGAGCCAATGATGCTGTGTGTAAGTGCAGGCACAGACTCCCCCAGGTGACTTTGGGAGCTGTGGTTTCCTCCTCTGTAAGTGCTCAGAGATGAGCTTTGCCTCTGGAGCTGAACTCAAAGCCACTTTGGAGCATATGCTGTCCTCCCCATATGCACATGTAAGTTGATATTAATGTGATCCATCCCCACAGTGATAACTCTGAACAAAAACCTCAGAGTTAAATATAGAAGTGATGCTGCAACAAGATCTGTGCACCTTTATTGGTGGCTTTAGTAGGAGGCTCCCCTCCCTGGGTGCAGATGGAATACTGACAAAAATGAACTGGATTCAGTGTTGCTATTAACCCCCACTATGAAAATTAAATATAAAAACAATCTTACATCTTTGAAAAATCCACAGTCAGATAATACTTATTTTAAAAAAAAGTGAAATGCAGAAAGTCAAATTGTATAGGTATGGAAAGCCAGTGTTCCAACAGCATTAGCAGTTCATTTGAATTTCTCATCTGTAATATTGACTAGTCAAGCTTTATCTTGTTAAATGAATGGTCTGCTGCCTTTCAATTCATATTAAATTTATTTACTAAAGTACTCCAGACAGATTCCGCAGTTAGAACAAGGAGCCATAGCTAGCCAGGCCAGCCTGTGAAACCATTGGATTCTGGACTTTTATAATTAAAAGCAAAGAAACAGAACACCAAGCTCAAAGAAACCATTTAATGCACTGAAAAATAGAATTTCTTCATGATACAGTTGTAGAGGAGGAGGAGTAATAAGTGTAGTCAGGTTTCCAAAAAGGAAATAAATCAGTGGTCAAAAGAGGGGTCCAGTGCAGCTCAGAGCTCTGCTCCAGTTCTTGACTCTGGGTTTATTCCTTAGTCCTGCACATGAGGACTTGGGGCTGAACTAAAAGCTCTGAAATTCTGCCTCATTTCAGGAGGGACTTTATTCACCTCTTCAGAGTACAGCCTATGTGCTTTAATTAGACATTTAAACATCTTCCATAATGTAGGTATGGCTGACTGGTGTCCAAAAATAGGTAAAATGGGATTTGACACTGTTTATTGTGATGGTGTTCACAGGGGTCCCAGGATGAGGGAAGAGATGAGAATCTTGACTCCATGTTCAGAAGGCTGATTGATTATTTTATGATATTTATTATATTAAAACTATACTAAAAGAATAGAAGGAAGGATTTCAGCAGAAGGAAGCTAAGAATAGAAAAGGAATGAATGACAAAGGTTTGTCTGTGACCCAGACAGTCTGGACAGCTGGGCTGGGATTGGCCATTAATGAGAAACAACCACAGAGACCAATCCCAGCCCCACCTGCTGCATCCCACAGCAGCAGAGAATCTTTGTTTGCACTTTGTTCCTGAGGCCTCTCAGCTTCTCAGGAGGGAAAATCCCAAGGAAAGGATTTTTCATAAAACATGTTGGTGACAGTTCACTGTTAAAGAACAACTTAATAAAGGAACAGCACACAAAATATCAGGTTTTTTACTTAATCTTTGTTCTGTTTCCCACTATTTGTAGGAAATGTGTACATCTTCCCTCTGAATTAGCTAAGGTTTGCACAGAGAGACAGAACATCCAGATTTCATTCCTGATTTTGCTCCACTGTTGGGCAAAGTACTGCCTGTTTTAAACACCCCACCATGTAAGAGGAATCTTTAACTTAGCAAGTGGCAAAGAGGAATTTTTGAAGTGTTTTGAGATCCCAGAATGACCAAGGCCAAGGGGATAAAAAAGTGCAGCTCTGCAGGTACAAAAGCAGCCATATTGATACAGTAATGTCATTTTTGGTCATAAAAACAAGAAAGGAGGATCCTGTTACTTCTCTTAAATGGTTATAAGGTGTTTGCTCCTCCCAGGGTTTCTGTGGGAAGGTCACAGCTATCCTGACAGGCTCGACTTTCACTCAACTAATTTTTAAAACATAGGTGGGTTCAAGGATCACTTTTTAGACTGAGGTACAGAGTATTTCCAAGTTCATCCTCTGAACCTCTGACACACCCTTTAAGTCACTTTCCTACTACTCAAACCCACTGTTAAATCTGCCCTCTTGTAATTACTGGGCAGCCACTGCCTCAGGGTAAATCTAAGAGAGTTTTTGGCACTGTCATATTAAAACTTACCTATCAGCTCACTGCACAGCTCTAGCTCTCCATAAATATGTGCCTGGGAGGAAATTTTTGAGCAGGAATTGCATTTTGCAAAACCATTAGAGTGACCAAACATCCATAAAAAGTTGCAGTTGTAGATCCCATTTTTTAAAAAGCCTGCTTAATTTATGAGAGGTGGAAGGTTTATTGCCATTTAGAGTCTACAGTGATGCAGCAATTTAACATTTTGCTGAAGCTGTACACAGCTGCTGCCTCATTTATGAATTTTACATGTTTTTAAATTGCCACGTTTGCAACTGGGGGCATCTGCATGCTGGGAAGGGTGGAGGGAAACAAACCCTTCTTGCTGTTCACTGCCCTGCTGATGAAATGTCAAGCACTTCATGTTCCTTCTAACAAGGCTGTGAGCCACAGAGTGAGCTCTAAAAACAGAGCACCCCTCTCTCTTGTCCTGGCATCAGGCATCACAAGAAGACCCTTGCACTCTCATCTTCACATGCTCCCCTCAGATGTTAATTTATTATGGTAATGAGGTGCCCCCCACACACATCTGCAGGTTAAAGTCTGTGTGATGTTGTCAGATGAAAGATTGACAAAATTCTCAGGGTTTCCTTGCAGCTACTGCCTGGTGGGAACTGGCAACCCTGCAGAACATCAGGCAGCAAGAGCACCCTTCCACATTTAGAGATGAACATCAAAGCTCAGCTCTTCCAGCCTCCAGGTGCAGGTCAGTTCCTTCCTCTCTTGGAGGAAATTCACCCTTCCACAAACCTGGAGAGTCTCAATTAAACAGCAATTAAAGCTACCAACACTCTGCTAAAGACAGACAACAACAATTGTAACTGAGTCAGTGTAAACACTGGGCATGGAAAATGGGTAAATACCTGTGTGCAAAGTGTTTTTCTTATTATTTATTGCTTTAGAAGGTTTATTCCTATCTGCAAATTGAGCCATGAGATTGGACATAAAATATCTTGATCACCATCGCCGTGCCTGCAGCTGCTCTCCACACAGGCTGCAGCTGGTGAACAATTTGGGTTCTGACAAGCACCAGCTCTGCCCTGGGCTCACCAGAGCCAAACTCTGCCATTTCCAAGGTCACACCATTGCAGGGTGCAAATCTCCATGCTGAGAGCTGTGCAACTGAGTACAGAGGGGCTTTACTCATCTGCCAATCCTGCTGTCATCAAGAATTCCTGTTACTTTTTTTAATTTTACTAAGCTAGACTTGTTTATGACTAAACACTAATTAAAGACATTTTGATTTTTCTCTAAGAAATCCAGCATCTCCTCCTTGAACCTTATAATTTTCCAGCTTAATTTAATTCTATATTATGTTTATGATGTAATTTTAAAAATCCCTAAAAACCCCAACCCAGAACATAAAAGGCTGTTTCATTACTTCTGAATTTCTTTTGCAACAGGCCATGTTCTATCTATGGAGAAGACTGGAGTTCCTGTCAATTGCAATAAAATCCAAATGCTTCTTAATAACTGAAGTCAAAGGGAGCCACAACAATGAGGAGTTAGAGATTAGCAGCAGTAATCATGGGCTAATTGAAATAATAACCTATTAACTGGTGTTTTGGCAATTCTTGCAGACACAGGAAGCTGTATGTAACCAAAGCTGGCATTTCTGAGCATGAAGATTTTGCTTTAATGAAATCTCTGCTTTGCCAGAAAGAGACCTCACACTTTCCCTTTCTGTGAGAAAACATATGCCAGGGATTAGCATTTTGTACAGGTTTCACAACCAGGGGCACATCCCATGTGAAAGAACTACAAAATAGCTCTTTTTTAAAAAATACAGCTTTGCTGTGCAGCTGTAACAGACACAGAGATGTGAAGTCTTGCTCTGTCAGCAAATGATTCTGTTGTCTTAGTTTGTTTCCAGGGTAGGTAGATATCACACCATTAAGATACAACACGTTTAAGTAATTAAATAAATGTTAATAGAGTGAGCATTAACACGTCAGCTTCAAAAAAGCAGCTGCAGGGAGGGTTTGCAAGGGTCACCCACCCCTCTGAGGATGCCCAACAGTGTCAGTGGTTTCCAGCTTACAGCACAGGGGGATTGTTCTGGAAGGGATGCAGTTGCCATTGCAGAGTCCCCTGCAATGCAGAAAACACTTTTGTCACTTGACAGAAACTCAGCATCTGCCTGTCCTTCATTCCCCACCAAAAAACCCCCCAAAAATAAAAGGGAGAAGGCAGATGTTTGAGGAACAGAAATGGCCAGTGCCCCCAGCCCTGCCATCAGTCCACACCCAAATATTTCACTGCAAAGCTCTGCCTGGGCATGGTCCCATGCCTGCCTGACATTCTGACTTGGCAGAATTTAACTCTTCAAAAATGAACAATCCTTGGACACAGAAAACCAGGGGAAATGGGTAACATTTACCTCATTAATTCCAGAAAGGGACTGAGCAGCAGCACAAGCTGTCCTGCAGAATATCTGTGCCAGAGCTGACAGCCTTGCAGTCTAAATCTGTAGGCTAGAGCAGTACATGATGTAAATGCTGTACATCATAAAAATCAATGGTTCCTTTGCTAAGTGGTCAATATTTATTTAACTTTAGCATTGTTTAATTCAATGTATCAATTAAAGATAGTGTAATGTCTATTTGGTCCCAAGCTGCTGTTTCTGTTTGTCGTTACCTCATCTGTTTGATATCCTTCATGTCTTTAAATCTCTGCTCTTTTGTCCCCTTGCATAACTCAAGGACAGAAGTAATTGACATGAAACTTTTAAAAATTAATTTCACCGCGTATGCCACTAACAGAGAGTGCAAGTCCTCAGAATCATTTATAACTTCATGGTGATTGGCCCTGACAAAACAATACCTTAAAAACTCACAAAAGTAAATTATGGTCGGGGCAAATGGCTGGATGTGAGCTGGGCTCAAGGCTTGGAGCCCAGCCAGGCAAAAACAAAGTAATGTGCTTTTGATATTAATAACAGAGATGATATTGATCCACAAGCCAGTGTCACTTCTGTGCTCAGGCAAGGAGATTGCTTCAGGCATTTAGCCCACTGAAAGCCACTTTCCATGTAGGCCATTTAATTCTGGGAGTCTTTAATTATATGTAATGGAACCTAGTTAAAGGGCCAGATACCTATTTACTCATCTTGGATATGGGCTGGGATTCAGGAAGCTGTCAAAAAGGTCTATAACTCAATTCTTGGAGTTCAAAAAGCAGCTGTCTTTTTGTATGTTTATTTCATCTGTGTATTTCTTTGGCTCAGAGCCTGCTGGGAATTTGTAGGTACATGGACTCAAATTATAGGATGATATTTTTCAGAAGACCTGAAGCTAATCTTCTAATCTTCTTCTTTTTTTTTATTTTTTCTTAAAATGTCTTTTTTTTTTCCTTTTTCCTTCCCCACACCATAAAAGCAGCAATTAGGGAGAGTCAACATCTCACTCTGCTTAAACAGAGTGCACTAGGAAAGAGACAGTGCAGATCTGCAGCTTGAAAATACCTGTTCTCACCTGTGTTTGCACACACCTGAAAAATACTCCTAATGCTCAAACCAAAGTGATCAGATCCACACAAATTAATTACCTGCCTTAAATCTGCTAGAAGAGGTTGTCCCTTAAAATTTTTTTTCCCCAGAGAAGAATATTGAGGAGTGCCAGGGCTTGCTCATATTCTTGCTGTAACCTTGCCCGCCTGGAGTTCAGAATTTTTTAGAAAATTTTAGTTTAGAAAATTTTAGGAAGGGGAAAGGAGCCCACATGGAACTGCACCAAGGGAAAATTTGGGTAACCAGTGATGATGAAGTTCTCCTGCAAAACTGTGCTTCTAATTTGGTTTCTACTTTGAACTCCAAGCTGGAAAGTAGCAACAATTTATATTTTAAATATATGAAAATAGTTCACCACAACAAGGGCAAGACAAAGGAGATTGGGCAGTCAGCATCTTTGGGCAGACGGTCTGCTGGGGTGATTCCACATGGAAAGCTTTCAACTCCTCTTCCAGTGAGGAGGGCAAGTCCAGCTGATGAAGACAGGGAAAATACCAGTCCACCTAAAGTTATTTAAGAGACTGAAAGTTATAAATCTTGCCATGTGGGGGTGGTGTGTTATTGTCATTCTGTTTATTCCTGGGGTCAGAGATAAGAAACAAGCAAGATTTCTGAGAAAAGGTGAATTGTTTTTGTTGGTCTGAGGTCCAGTTCAGACATTCAGGAGGCTGCAGGAGGGGGAGTCTGCTGATTTGTCTGGAGAGCATCCCTGCTGCCCCTCTCAAAATGGATATATTGGTACAAAGTGAGCAAAACACCAAAAGACAAAACGTGTCAGAAAGCAGCAAAGAACAAAACCACAGTGCTGCAAATGCTGGCAGCCAAGCACCCCCAAACACCCTGGCTGCAGTCAACATTCATCCCATTTAATAAGAGTAGCTGGGGAGGAGAAAGGCCAAAAGGACTTGGTGCTAAGTCAGGATACATTTTTTCCTCTGTAATTTCTCACATTTCTCTCTAAATTTCTGAAAATAAGCACGACTGGCCACTTGCCTACTTTGTGTAGAGATGTTTGGAAGCCCTCTTGCATTCTCTCCTGTTTTTTTTTACTGGGAACCTCCCAAACGAAAGAGTTAACTCACTTCCTATATTAAATATTTACATAAAAATGTTCAGGAAGGTGTGTGTAAATTATAAATAATGTAAAGCAGGACTGGTCTCGGTTAGAGCTAAGAGACCCAAATTGTATCATCATAATACATTATTCACATATAATGCATCTATTCTCCTCCATTAGTGTTACCAGAAAAAGCCCCAGAGTGCTTAACTTGAATTTCGAGGAGTGTAATAAATGTGAGATAAACAAATAGCAGTGGGGATGCAGCTGTAGTTAAACAAGTGTAAATTAGAGCTCAGCCTAATTCCTCCAAACTACATCACGCTCTCCAGAAACAAGAGATCAGTTACAAATTGCAAAAACACCCAAAAACCTCCACAACACACCCAAATTATTTGATGCAGTTTCCTCTCTATTGCACTGCACCCTCAAAGACAAAAAAGGCTTCATGGAAATCCAAAATCTGGATTATTTTTTCTGGTCACTCTGTGAGCCAAATTGCTGCTGTGAGGAAATATTTCCAGGCACAAAGGAGAGGCAAGAAGGAGGAGGAGGTGACACCAGGTGAGCAGGGGGAAGCAGGTTTGGCAGGAGCCCCACAGACAAGGGGCCCAGGAAAGCCATCCCTTCTTGTGCCCCCTGTTTTCTCTTCCACAAAAACACCTCCTCCCCAGGTCCCACAAAACAGCAGCAGAATCCAGAGAGCTGAAAATTGGCTGTGAATTTCCCCCTTTCTCTCAGCTGTGGAGCAGGAGTGCTCTCAGCAGCAGCCACTGGCTTTGCCAGGTGTTTCCTGGAGCCTCAAGCTTCTGTTTCATTTTCACCTGGGTTTGTAGAACTGCAAGGAACAGAAATATTCTGGTAATTCTTGGGGCCATTTTAAATTTTTTTTTCTATTTTTTTTTTTTTCCTTGGAAGTGAAGATTTTCCTGGCGTGGAAAGTGTTTAGAGATCTCAAGGTGAAAATGTTGGAATATCCTCATTAGTAATTATCAGCCCAGTGCATTCAGTCCAGGGCCTAGAACTCTCCACTGTGGTGCAGAATTCAGGGTCCTCTCAGAAAGGCTTCATTAATATTATGAATTTCATCATCTCTTTGAAATGAAAAAGCCAAGCACTCTATGAACAGTGTTACTGCTGTTCTGCAAGGCTTTTAAAACTAGTTACTCCTGCTAAACATCATGTTTTAACTAGTTATGCACTAGTTAACACTGGTTATCCCTCAAACATCATGTAGATGTTTGAGTTTTAGAAGTAAGAACTTCTCCCAAAGGCAAAATTTGAATTAGTTTGGTTTGAATTTTGTGAGGATGAGACTTAAGGCAGTGGCACAGTCCTTCAGCTTCTTTCAGAGCTCACAGGACCTTTGCTAAAATCATAAGATTTATTATTAGTGCAAGGAGAACAAGAGTAAAATGTTTGTCTGGCTGGTGGCATATCTTGAACTTAATATAATACTTCCAAAACAAGGGAAATGTCTGAAGAGTGGGAGGAAAAAATATTTAATAAAGAATTTTTAGTGGGATTTTTTAATAGCATTTGTAAGTTATACTGGAAACAATTATTAGGTTTTGTGCTGAAAAAGTGCAGAGTGATGAAGGTGAAGTTGACAAACAGGGATTTTCTCAGACATCAGATGAGTAAAAAAAAATCAGTAAATTAGAAAAAAAAAGAAATTGTGTCTGAATGCAGCTCTTGATTGCCTGTTGACTCTATTCAGGATGAGTTCTGAGGATGGAAAACAGAATGTAAATGATTCATGTCTTTCAGGAATGACAGAGGGGGTAAGGGGGGTTCCCAATGCTTAGACAGGAATCATCTCCACTCCTTTCTAAAAAATCTCTTTGATACCAAATCAAAAATCTTTTCATGTCATAGAAAATCCTCAGAGTCAAGAAATGTCTTCAGAAATCCTCAGCAACGTTTAAAGCCTTGACACCACCTGTACAAAGGAGCAAGAGAAATAACAATATAAAATAAGATAATAAAAAAGAGCAACTGCAGAACTACCTGCAGGCCTCAGCCTCACCATCTTCTTGGTGCTACAAATTGGTTTTCCAGGTCCTTTTCAGCTGTAAATTCCTCAGAGGACAGGAGTCAGACACTCATACTTTGGTAAAATGTCCAGCACAGTGGAGCCCAAATTGCAAGCAGGCTGTGTGTTAACATAAATATTATTTAACAGCTCCATGGTATCATGGAATATACCCCAGGCAAAGCCTACAGAAAAAAACCAGGAATCACTAGAGAAAGTGGTCTTCAAGCAGAGAACATTTTTTTCCCCTAGTAAGGTATTTATTCTCCTCCATTCATTAACATCCAATTAGCTCCTGAGCCCTTTCCCTAGTGCTGGGGGTGGCTTTACAACCAAACAAAACAGTATTGCAAAACAAACCCACCAAGAGCCCTAACCCCAAACAAAACCCTCAGAGCAATTCATTAATATAGAAACAGATTCCCAGAAAAGCTGAAAGCCCAGCCAGAGCAGCAGAGAAATCCCCCTAAAAGCTGCTGAGCCTCACTAAAGCTGCTGCCAGCCCTTGGCGATGGGGATGGGGACCAATACACAGATTTATTCTGCAATCCAAGGTCTGGCACATCCACTCTCCCAGCTTCTTTCT
The DNA here is from genome assembly GCF_022539315.1 of Serinus canaria. NCBI lineage: Eukaryota > Metazoa > Chordata > Aves > Passeriformes > Fringillidae > Serinus > Serinus canaria. Next base: position 2,536,271 of record NC_066336.1, on the reverse strand, counting down.
ACTCCAGAAGATTTCCCTGTGCTGATTGAAAAGTGTCCCTGAAATTAAAGCATGTATTTGTGCCAACAGGGAACTGTGCATCTGTGTGCAGCTACGAAATATTACCAAAGCCTCATTTACAAATAGAGTTTAAATAGCCATTTAACAAATTAAGCAGTGTTTTCTCTATCAATCATTGTGCTTTCTCAATATATTCTTTGCTGTTTTCTTTGCTCTTTATGAAATCTTGGTCTCTACCTTATTAAAGAATTTCGTAAACAAATTACAAGAATTATAAACAACCTGTTTTAAAAAGATGAAAAGATGACTGTAAACCACTCTAGTTCTGTGATCCTGCTAAAATTTACTAAATTATTTGCCAAACACAATTACATTAAGTGAATTTATAAAGTTGCATAAAATAAAAAGCTGATGAAGAAACAGAGAGATTTCAGGCCCTCATATCTGAAGACAATTTCTCCTGCAAAAGGCTAAAAATGTTTAATTTTGCTTACATTCTCTCATGACACCCATCATTAGCAAATATGCTGTTTTGGGTCCTATTTCCACAAACAATTCACTAGAACCAGAACCAGGTTTTTAAAGCTCAAACATTCCCTGGAAATATTTTCATCCCAGTCTCCCACTGGGGCAGGACACAATACTCAGATCCTGAGTGTTGACTAAGAAGAAATTGGAAAAGAGCTGAATTTTCCCCTCGTTTTTGGGAAATGCTGTGTAAAGAACAGCCTGAAGTGTGAAAAATTGTGTGACTTTCAAAATTACATTGCAAAGAGATGAGGATGTTAAATATTGGTACAAAGAAAAAAAATCTTTTTTCCAAAATTTCCAAAGGGATGACTTCACTTGTGGGTTTACTTCTATTCTGATTTAATGTGATAGTATCCCTTTAAGTAAACTTGTCACAGAAGATTTATTTTTGTCCCCATTGTCTCAGACTGGAGCGTGAGGAGCACAAAAGGTCCAGTGGCCAGGACACAAACCCTGCAGGCTTTGGCTGACAAAGGGGCTGCCAAGGAGAGCCTGGGTGACAGGGAGGGAAGTGTTCTCCAGATCCTTTTGTTACAGACAGCAGAAACACAAACAACCTTTGATTCTAAGAAATGAGGAATTATGTGAGCAGCAAAACCAGTGAAACTGCAGTGTCTGAATGCTGGAAAGGGTGGTGGGTGTCAAGCATTTAATTATTTCCCAATACATCCTCAAATATCTAGAAACAATCACTCAATTTTCTGCCACTTTCGTGGAAACCTGTTTCATTATTTTTTTACTTTTTTTTTTTTTTATACCTTTTTCATCATTCTCTTCTGGTTAATGAATACATGGGTTTTGAATATTAGGAGAGCAGTCCTTGCAGCTGAACACAAAGGGGAAATGATGCAGACAGCACGATGGTCTCGCTTCCTCTTTTTGCATGAGGCTGGAAATGATATGCAGCAGGGATTATGCTTTGTTTAAAGCTGTGCCTCTGCCTCTAAAAGAATATATTATACAAATCTTCTAATGTTGTTGAAATTCCCCAAAACTTGATTGTGTCAGACATAATGTGGCAATGAGGTTCTTATCCCTAACTTATGCCGAATAAATATCTCATATCAGAGAGTATAACCTTGGAAAAGCATCCACCAGGGAATATCCCTGCTGTCAATAATTCATCCTGCTGCTGGTGGGAAGGTGCATTCAGTGAGCCCCTGACATTGCACAGAATACATTAATTCAGCTGCAGGAGGGGCAGGGAAGGAGGGAGCACAGGGGGACCCACTTCCCTCCAGGCCCATTAGGAAAAAAACCACCTTGGAATGATTCAGAGTAGCACTCTGCCCAGAGAAAGCAAACCAAACCCTCTCCCTGCACACCAATTCCACAATCAGGATTATCTGGGAGGGGGAGCATGTGAAATACAAACCTTTGCACGTGGACATGAGGCAGAGATTTGTCTGACATGCTCCAGCTGTGAGACACAGGCTGAGCTCCCCTGACCCAGCCCTGCTGAGAACCAGGAGGAACACACTGATGAATGAGTTCCAAAAGTCCACATATTCATCCTGCCAATGTTAATTCAAAAATCAAAACATTTGGGTTCACTCATATTTCCACAGGAAAAAATGCAGATGTTATTCCAATGAGCCCAAAATAATTAAGATAATTTTCTGGTAGTATGTATCTGCCCTAAAGATGATTGCAATTTTAAGAAAAGACAAAATAATGATAGATTTCAATACAGTTTGGTGTCTTTTTCATTCCTATTTGCTCTTTTACTGTTATGGTTTTAATGATTTAGGAACCAGAAGAATAACTAAGAAACCCAACAGTCATTATCTCAAACAATGAGAGTTTTTAGTGCAAAATCAATGTTTGTTATAATGAAAATAGATTCCTCAGCTCCTGCAGGGATATGTACAATTTTTTTATCACTGTTAAATAGAATGTGATTGCTTATTTTCACCAATATAATGAACATTTTTTATTCAGGAGTAAAAATAAAATGTCAGAATTTATTTACTGTTATTAAGCACATCTATTGAACAGAAGCTCCCACCAATTGACTGAAGCTGAGCAAACTGGGAATAATTTTCTGTGAACTTTCAGAAGCTTGAGGGAGAAGCGCAAAATTTTCAAAAAGTAACAAAAAACTCACTCTGGAGAAAAAAAAATGGTTCTGTTTGGTTGACCAAACTCTTAATTTGTTATGTCAAATGAACCCAATTCAAAAGCTAATAAAAACATATTAAGCAGGCTTAATGAAGTAAAACAAAGCACTTCTTTCATACCAACACATCAAACCCGTTTTCAATGCTGAGGAAATTATTATTATTATTATCATAATTATGATTTTGATCATTATGATTTGGAGTCAATGCATGCATTATTGGTCATTTTTGATCTCTGAACATTAGGAAAAGCATTCACATTAATGCTTCAGAGATATGTTCTATTAAAAATCAGAATGATCTCACAGGCTGCATGGGAACTCAGAGGCTTTTAAGCTTCACTGTATTTCTCCCTGGTTCTCTTTGGCTTGGTTTTCATGCAATGCCTAAAAGGTGTAAAATCCAGAACATTGCAAAGATGGAAATGAGCAGCAAAGCTCCCAATCCCCTTTAAAATGATTTCTTAGGTCATTGATTTGATTCTTTGGTCGTTCTTTGAGCAACAGGTGAAGAAAAATCTCTCCCTGGAAGGGAAGTGCAGCTGCAGGAGATGAGGATGTGAAAGCACAGGTCCTCCCAGGGAGACTCTGGGGTCTGTGAGGGGTGTGTGAGCTCAATCTGCACCAGCTATTCCAGTTCTGCTGCCATGAATGACACACCTTTTTTGGCAGCTGCAGTCTCTAAGGGAACCTTCTGCATGGATGGGGTGACAAAATTCAGGCACCCATGCACAGGGAGAGTTACTTGCAGTGGCACAAATGTTTAGGAAAAACTTTGTCCATCTTGACTGGGTGCCCAGGGTCTTGAGATCCTTGAGGAGGGTCCTTGAGGAGATTCACAGGCAGCCAAGACAGTCAGAGGGTGACCTAGAGCAGGCTGCTCTGGGCAGTGCCCAGTCAGCCTTTGCTCTTGTCCCCTTTCATTTCATGTAACTTAATCAGGTTGGAAATCTGGAAACCATGACAGCCTTATCTTTGGAAGTTCTAAGTGAAAAAATCTTCAGTGTAATTGCTGTGAAAACTGCAAATCCTGCTGTTCAATAACAACAAAACCTGGAGAGAACATTTGGACTTACCCCACACTGTGCAGAGGCTGATCCATGTGCAGAATTGCTTCTGGACTCATGCTCTTCTGGAGCAACAGGATTTATGAACAGTTCAGCCCCAGCTGCAAGCCAGTCGCTGAATGATGAAGACCCAACAACCACAATCATACAAAAAGTTTCCACAAGGATGTTTTTCCCTTTGTGATTTGATAAAACTCTACTTTTCCTCCTTACTAATGATAATTTTCCATGGATATTGGAAATAAGGAACTTTATGTGGATGACTTATTATTGAAAGACAAATTGCAATCCACAGAGACATTTGTAGAAACAAACATAAGAGTTCCATGAGCAAGAAACCCTTCCTGGGGGCTATTTTGTGCACACCTAGTAAAACACAACATTAATTTTATGTCAGACAGTCATTTCAGTCACAGATAAACTTTACAAGTCAAACTTGATGGTTTGTTCTCAAGGCATTAGAAAGGCCAGCAGAAAACATTAGAAAAATATTTCCAAGGAAAAGTGTTACCCAGGTATGATTTTGAGCAAATCATCATCTGCTCATAGGTGTGACCCAGGCAGAAATAAAGATTAAATTCTTAAATCACTCACTGTGAGGTATTTTTTCATTTTCAAAGTAACCATGATTGATAGTACATAGAAAACTGTTATTTTTGCCTGCAATGGCAGAATTCAGGTCATTAAAACAATATCTAACCAACCATGAAATGCAGTTTTGCAGGAACTTTCCCTAATTCACATGTTCCTTGCAAGAAAACATGCAGGGCCCCACGTTATAGAATCTTACACATTTGCATAAACTGTTCCATTGTGGTGCATGCTTGAATTTGTCTTTCTAAACAACATTCCCGATTGAAAATAATTTCATTTACAGCACACAAGTCACCAGTGCTGCACTATAGCTGCCTTAATTATTCCATAAAGCATATGAAATAGTTAAATGCTATATAAACATAGCAGATTTACTAATAAATGGCATGTAGAGAGAGGAGTTACAGACTGATGCAGTGTTTCAGAAGACCTACAGAAACATTCACAAGGAGCTGCCTGATTCCTGACTAAATACCTGAAGTACTCTTGCAGTGGGAAGCAATGTCCTGTCCCAGCTCCTTCTCAGGTGTGCCAAACTCTCCCTTCCCCTCCCCCTTGCCCCTTTCCTAACTGCTGTCTGCCAAGTTCCACATTCCAGCAAGGGCATTGTGGGATTGGCAGAAGTTCCAAAGGTGCTTCTCAGACCTGGGGTCATTGTCCCCTGAGACCCTCCCCTCCCACCTGCTTGGTGGCTCACCTGTCCTCTCCCTGCCCCTCCCTGTGGGTTTAAAAGGCACTGGAACCATGTGGTCAGGGTTTGTTGGAGCTGTTACCAAGATTCAGAGCTCTGTCACCCTGGAATGAACTCTGGATTTAACCCTCTGGCAGAATCCTCTCCCTTTCCTCTTCACCATCACCTGAACCCTTTCCACCAGAGGTAAACTGAGTTTCTACCATGCCTGGACTCATTCCCAGTGCCCAACTGCAACCTCCAGCCAGCCCAAGGTGTCTCTGAGGTGAAACACCACAGCTGCCACCTTTGGTCCAGCACCATGGCCAAAAGAGCCCAGGCACATTCCACCCTGCAATATTGGGATTTTATTCCAATAAAGTACCTTAAGGGAAGAGATTTCTTAGAAATGCTTCAGGTGGTGCAACTTCCCTAATATTATTCATCTTTCTTGTTGAAATCATCCATTTCAGTAAGAAATGGCACAAACCAAGAGTTATAAGCAGGATTTGTATTTGCAATACAATACATGGATATATTCACTTCAGGGGTGATACTGAGGCAGTTTTCCAACAGAACTTGGAACAAACATGCATAACAAAACTGAGCTTTTCTTGGAACCTTTAGACTAGAGGAACAGCATTTCTTCTCTTCTTTCTTTCTCTTTAGAATTTAGGAGTTTGGAAATGCATCTTTTCCAATATTCAGGTTATTTGCTGCCAGCTGAACTGAAGGCCCAATCAGCATACATAAACCTTGCTCCTGAACAGGCTGTACTGCTTTACACAGAGATCAGGATTGCTTTGAATTACACATGCAATCAGAACATTTCACAGGGCAAATTGTGGTCATTTTGACAACTATACAGCAAGCTTAATTTCAGTCCAAATATACATGATATTCAGAAATACAATGAGGTAATTTAACATTTTAAAAGGGGGGTATATGGTATAAATTAGTAGAAAAATCACGACACTTACAAACTTGTTCTAAGGATGTATTGTTCCTTTTTCTTCAGAAATAAAACTCCCCCCCCACCACAAAAGAAAAACCAACAGCACACCACCCCCAACCCACCAATTTCTATTAAGAATAAATTAGCCACTAAAGAAGAATTCCACTGATGTACAATTCGTACCGGAAATCTATTTTAAACGTGGAAAAGGAAGGCAGGGAAAAGAGGAAAGGAAAGTAGGAGGAAGAGAATTATCAACACTGTTTTCAGCACAAATCCAAAATATAGTCACATAGTAGCTACTGAGAAGAAAATTAACTTTACCTCAGCCAAACGCAGCACACATAAATGTTAATTCTTTCTGTAAGAGACAGAAATAAGTGTTGGATCAGTAAGAGATGAAATGGCAGAGAAGAATATGTGAGGTAGGAAGTATTGATTCCTGGGACTTGCCATGTCCTTTAGCACTGCTGAGGCTGCTCCCAACTGCACAGCTCTCACATGAGAAACATCAATGGTTTTTCATTAGTTTCTGCTACAGTCTGTCACTTCTCCAGTGTCTCCTTTCAATTAAAGGTTTGTGTTGAAACACATAAAAACTTGAACTTGTTTTGTAAAACTTGTTCTCGGGAATTATGGAAAATTTTTCACATTTTGATTGATAGCAACATCATCACTGTAGTCTGATTTATCACTCATCACTTTACACTCCTGCCAAAAAGGGTTAAAAGCCATCCCTTTCCAAACATTTACTACCTGACCTTTTCACAGCTACCCTGACAAATTTTTAGATTTCTGTATTCCTTAAAATGCACCATGATGGCAGCTGGAATCTTCTCCTTTCTTTAAACTCTCTTCCCAATTATTTATTTAACAGCTGTGTAGATAAGCTCTCCATTCTCACCTAGATCAGTGATAAGAGAGGAAATGGCCTTTTTGGAGTGTCTCTGCTTTTTAAAGCAGATAGAAATAACAAGGTTGACAAAGAAAAAAGGAAAATTAGGCATTATGAGGGTAATAACTTAGAAAGTGTCAGATTCAGAATAATTGAATCCAATGACATTTAATGCTATGGAAAACAATAGCAGCAGCCCAGCAGCCCATCTGATTCATGTCTAGTTCATGTTTAACAAAACAAGGCTAAGGGTCATGCAGTCATGAGTCCCATAAATAACCTGTTAATGGGATTTCCAAAGAAGCTGTCCTCAAAATGGTTTTTTGTCTCACAGAAAGAATATTAAAATGCAAATGGATTCGGGCTGTGTCCTCATAAACAACCATGTTCATTTAACCTCTGCCCTGGACGTTTAACTGCCCATTCCAGCAATTTGTATGGTGTTAGCCACAGCATGCCACTCCAAAGTGCTAACTTTGAGAAGAGAGGGCTGAATGAATAGGTTACTGCCTGTGATGCCCAGTTAACCATGTCAAACTGACTTTATGGGCACAAAAATATAATTTTAACACTTTTCTTTAGTTAGCTGACTTTTTTTTTTTTTTTTTTGCCAAGAAAGGTGCTCTGATCATTATTGATTGCACAGTGCTGTGTGCCAGCTCAGCAGAGAGCTTGGCAGAGACTGCCAAAAGTCACCCACCTTCACCTGCCTGCTCCCCTGGCCAGCTGCCAGGACCCCTTGGTGAAGCACTTTGTGTTCTACAGCACCCTGCCCAGATTTTCCTGACCCTTTTCTGCAGCAGGATATTCCAGCCACTCACCCCCTGCAGCACCTTCAGTCGTGGTTTTAGAAGAATGTGGCTCTTTTTTCTTACAATATTCAAAGGAGCCCACCTGCCTGACATGAATAATGGGAAAAAAAATCCTTCTTTTCAAATTCAAGCACTTTTCTCCTACCTGATGCTCCTCATGGGGCTCAAGGAGAGGCCTTCAAAGGGCCTAGGGGAGCTTGCCTGACCATGGACAATGTCAAATTAAAACAGCAACAAGAAAAATATCTGGTGACTGTTCCCAGCTAAAAGTATCATGAAAATCACAGCAAACACCCACTCAAACCAAATTAAAGTGTGGAGGCTGCTCTTAATAACTTGATTTTAAAGGAAGCAATTAATTGTTCTTGGAAAGCGCATGACCTCTGAGAAAAGGGTAAGAGTGTCTTTGCAGTGAACAGAATGTTCCAGAGGGAAAGGAGCAGCTGGGATGTCAGAGTGCTCTCACCTGACTGGGTGTCTATGCTTTTTTCATCACAGAATTTCTATTCCAAAATACTCATAGCACTTCAGAGTTTATTAGAAATTTGTAAATTCTAGAGAAAACTGCCACAGCTGAGACTGGATCTAAACGTTTCAAAGTTTTCTGCACAACATTGCAGAGAAGGAAACACCCGAACTAAGAGCATGTAGCAAGGAATGATTATTTTCATTTCTGCTAACATTGGACCATTCCCAGTGGTATTCCCAGCTGATTATTCACCTGGACTGATTTTTCACAGAAGTTTTGTATTCAGTTTAAGTGAATCCCTTTCTTTACAGGGGCACAGTTTCAGGTACTGCTCATTGAAGGTCATCGATTTGTCTCATTTTGATTTGTCTCATTTTGATTTGTCTTATTTTGATTTGTCCTGTTTTGCTCACACTGATTGTCAGCAAATCTCTCTCAGAGTTCCAGCTGCTAACACTTTTCTGGATGTGTCCACTTTCTTGTCCAAGAAACCTCTTCTAGGGCAGAAGTCATCACTAGGAGTTGATAACAGGCCTTTTTATCTCATCTCTTATTAACTCACAATTTTCCTTTTCCACATTAAATACAAGTAGAAGGTTTAGCCCCTCCCAGCACAGCACGTATTAAAGATCTATATTTCCTTAGCCTGCCTCACAGAGGACAACTCCTAAAAAGTTAAATGCAAGGCCAGAGATGTTAGAGCTGCAAACTTTTTTTCCCTGCAGCAGGCTGAAAGCCGAGTCATTAATGCTGTGATCGGTCTAATCCAGAGCATTTGTTGCCACTAATTATTAGGGACAAGCCTCTTTATTGAACCACATCCTTTTATCAACATTAGGATGCATGAGCCCAGGCTGTTGTTTTAAACACACTCATTAAGCACACAAATCAGCCCTGTTGACAGAGCGCTTTTGAATTAAGCATCAGCCTGTAGTCATTGGACAAGGAGCAATTTATAATGCCATTAGCAACACTTGTGAAGGTTACAGGCATCAAAAATTGTTCAGCTGTAATTATTCTTAATGGATACAAGGAATAAACTGACGCAGGACAGCTTTTTCATTACCTTTCAATCAAGGCTGATGGCTTTGAGAAATGTACAGTAAATGCCTTTTGGGGAGAAATAATGGTGTTGCAGCACCTTTCACTGGGAAATGCTCTCAGTTCAGGACTTAACTTTTAATAACGTTAATTTGATATAATTAAAAAATATGATTTGCTCTGAAGATTTTGCAATGGGTTGTTCTGGCTGCTGTTTAACCATTTTTTCAAGTGTTCATCCCAAACATGAAAGGAGAAAAAGATAAAAAATCTTTTCAGATGCTTGGGATTCTCAGGAAAAGTATTAGACTTTCAATTTCTTAAAGCCAGAGTAATGAGGACGGATTTTTAAAGTGAACTCAGAGCATGTAGAGAATGAAAGAAATTTTATAAAGTTTATCTACCCCAAAAAAGCATCAGCACATACACAACATTCTCCATAAAATTCAGTCACAGATTCAAACACAGGTGATCTATCACCTTTCACTTATCTTACTGCATATATCATTTCTCACAGGTAAAATGGTGAAAACATACTAAAAAAACCTCAAACAAACAAACATAAAAACCCCACAAACAAACAAAAACCCCAAAACAAAAACTCAACTTAGTTTTAAACTGATTTTGATGCATTTGAATCACATTACCCTATTTCTAAAAAGCAAACACCTTTATAAATCAGTCCTTATTTCATATCCCATCACAGCTGCTATTATCAGTCTGTGTCTGTCAGGAATACTTTCTTTTTGCAACAAGAGTCTTTCCAGACAGATTGAAGATTTTGGCAAATGGACTATTAGTCACATCAAGCCTTAAAACCAATCAGAAGCTCTTCTGGTCTTTGGCACTACATGTGTTTTAGCTCACAGGTTTGCATATTTTTACTCTGAGATCTTTTCACTATTTTTTCCTTATACTTATTCAGATTTTTAAAAAAGAGATAATTAAGAAAATGACTCCAAGAGAAGGCAGGGATGGGTTTGCTGTCCTGAATCACTGTGTGCTTGTCAGACTGCAGGTCAGGATGGAAATGCAGCAGGAGCTCTGCAAGAGCAGCCAAACTCCAGCAGCAGCACAGCTTTGCAGGTGTCTGAGTCACACAGTGACGCCCCAGGATTTCAGATTTTGTGTTGTGCAGATCCTGTACTGCTGTAGAAGATTTTAGAGTTATAACTCTAAAACTCCACATAGAGTGTTAGTTACTGTCTTCACATTTTGATGAGACAAAATAATTCCTTTTGGGCCTGAAACACAAGGACTCCTCACTGTCTCAGGCCCTGAGAGATGTAAACAATTGTGAATGGGGAGGGAAAATTTGGAGTGAATGACTTCATTATCTGAAGCTGTAATTGGAGGATTAACCCCTGAGATGTAAATGGACCAAACTTATAATTGTCTGAAAAACTCGTGGCCATGTCCACCTTGGGTGCAGCCCCTCTCAGAGGCTTCTGACTGCCCAAGGTGCATCTATTAAAGATTTATATTAAAGATGTGCCTTTAATAAACATCCACTTTGGTTCTCTTCATCCTGCCTAGCCTCTGTTTCAGGTAACCACCCCAAGACCCCCACAGAAAGTAGATGCTTTTAAAGTATTGTGTGCAGAGCTGCTGAGAGTACAGAATGTCTGAGACAAAGCTGATGAGAAGAAATAACCCAAAACTTCTGTTTCAGTCAGGAGATGCAAAGTCCAGCTTTGAAATCAAATTTGAAATTGGTGGATGTCAATGCAAATTATAAAACAAAGTAAAATGCCAGCAGCAGAATGGGAGTTCAAGGGTGATTTCAAATACAAGTAAATTTCAGCAGTAGTTCTACCTAATTTTATCACACAATTTGTGCTATTTTGTGCTGTGTTTAATCATAAATACCAGGAACCAGATTATTAAAGAGAGTAATATTCCTTAAAATAAAATTATTCTATCATGTACACTTGAAAACAACATAAAGCAATGGGTGTAAATACGGGCAGTTAAAAAAAAACCAGAAAGCAAACAAGATATCTAAAGTTACTGTATTTTTAAAAATACACGTGTTCCCAAGAAATCTTACAGTTTTGTTATCTATTGTGTAACATTAAAGCCAATTTTGGTCCCAAGAAATTACCACTGCAACTACCCTGGCAATGCTCTACACTAGTAGTAGTGGCTACAAAACAGATACAAAAGCTATCCCTAGCTGTGCCTGTTAAAAACCACTGCCTTACTAAAGGTTAACAGCACTGGAAAATTACTCAGGGGAAGCTCTGACTTCACTTTAGTTCTTCTTACTGTTGTTTTCCTCAGAAAATCATCATCTGGAGGCTCCACATCACTCTAAAGCAAGGGTGGAGAAGAGGCAATGCTCAAATTCAGGGACTTTCAGAGTAAGGAAGAAGAAACAAGCAGACCATGGATCCACACTGGAGGAGGATAAATTGTTCAGAATCTAATAAAAAGGCGGTTTTTTATTAAACCAGGTGTTTTGCTTGGTTTATAGAGGTCACATTATGATGGTATCAGAGCCCAGCCCAGGGTTCAGAGCATTTCCAGGAGAAAAATCCATCCCTCCTTGGATCTCTCCTTCCCATGCTGGTATTATCCCACTCTTACCAACTGACTCCCAAATTCCCAGTTATATTTCCCCTAGGCTGCAAAATCTAAGGTTTATGTTCAGCCCAGTGAGCCTCTTTTCTGATGCCACACATGCTCTGATTACTCCTCTAAGAATTCTTTCTGTGAGATACATGAATTTCCAAGAGCCACACTGAAATTAGACTGAAATCTTACTGCATATACCATTAACAGACCAGCAATGATATTTGCTTTTTTCCCCCTCTATTTTTAGAACAATCTATCCTAATTTTTAATGATTGACCTTGAAATTATTCCTCAAGGACACCGTAGGAGTTTGTTTCTGTTTCCTTTTTTCAGAGGTCAGACTCTGTGCAGCACAGTGCAAATCACATTCACAAATACTGCAATTCTGATTTTAGCAACATGGTCTGGCAGCTGTCCCTCTGCTGTGAAATCATTTAACTAAAATGATACATTTAATGGCATTAAATCAAGGTAGAGGGAGCAAAAATCTCCAATTTTTTACTATACACACATGCTTACATACATACATGCATTATCAAAATGAAGTCTTGATAAATGAACCATTAGCTCTACCACCCTCACTTTACATCTGGATTGCAGAATGATGAGAGTTTGGAATGAACCTAAATAGACACACACAAAAAAAATAATTTGTCTGCCCCACAAAGCTGTAGGAAAGAGAGTGACAGCTTTGGTCAGGCATCATGCTTCTGCTTGGTTTGAAGAAAATAAAGTGAAATAAAATGAAGGACTGCATCTTGCAGCTGAAGTAGGTCCCTGCAAAGATGCACTCGCATGAATCAGAGAGTCACAGAAGGGCTGGGAGAGACCTTAAATCCCATCCAGTACCACCCCTGCCATGGCAGGGACACCTCCCACTGTCCCAGGTGCTCCCAGCCCTGTCCAGCCTGGCCTTGGGCGCTGCCAGGGATGCAGGGGCAGCCCCAGCTGCTCTGGGCACCCTGTGCCAGGGCCTGCCCACCCTCCCAGGGAAGAATTTCTTCCTAATGTCTGAAACTCCTGTCAGTTGAAGCCATTCCTCCTTGTCCTCTCACTACCTGCTTTTGTAAATAATCTCTCTCTCTTTCTTGTAGGCTTCCTTCAGGAACTTCATGTACCTTCAGATACAAGAACCTGACTTTCAGCTCTGTAATCAACAATCATTTTGTTCTTTTTTTAAAAAAAAATACTTTCCAAAGACTGGTTCAGGACTTTAAAAATCCATATTTATAGTGATTTACATCATCAAGCCTAGAGGATTCATCCTTTTACCATCATGTGCTCATCTTCACTAGACTTTTATACCTAACCTCTTTTCCAGCCTCACCATCACACTTGGCTGCCTGAAAAACAAGACAGCTGCTGCCCATCTCTCTTTTGCATGTTAATTAAAAGACAAGCATTGAACATGTAGCAGCAGGATTACTTTGAATAATTGCCCTGGTTGAGTGTATCTGGTAAAACTGAAGATGACCCTTGGTGGAAGAGCTAAATGGTTTTTAATTTAGGAAGCTCATTTCAGGTTTATCTACGACTTTTTAAATATTCCTTTCTTTAATAAAATAAATTATGTGGCCCAGTTGCAATAATAATGTAATATCTGATTCTGGTGTTATCTTTGGCTCCTAACAATGCATGGGATAGAGGTCCTGCTCCAGTCTATCAGAAGAATGTAATGACCATTAAAAGGCAAGCAGAGATTTGTATCACTCAGTTGTTCAGTGTCATTGTTCCAGGCTCCACAGTGGAGAAACAGCACATTTCTTTTAAGTAAAATATTGCTGGGAACTCACTGCTTCAGCAATTACCTCTGAAACACATTGTTTTCTCAAAGCCATTAACATGTCAGATCATGGCAGTGCTTGACATTCAAACACGCCTTGGAGGGCTGCAATTCAATTTAAGGATCACCTCCTCTGAGCAGGCTAACCTGCAAATTTCACAAAATCTGAGAGAAATTCTCAGGGTGCATTTTGATCATGCTGCTTCCTAAATTAAAAACAAAACTCTAAGTGTTAAACATCTTTAACAAGGCATTAAACCTCAGCCATAATCTAAGAGGGGTCCCTTAATGAGTAATGACATATGTTGTGAAGGCAGTTATCTCCTAATGTTCACTGCTCAGGCAGTGCAATGGAATGGCACAGTGTGCAGGAGGGATGGATCATCACTAATGAGAGGATAATTTGAAGCTCCTCTTCTGAGAACCCCAGAGGAGACTTTCCACTGCTGCAGGATGGAGAAGGATGCAGCACTCCTTATCACACTCTTCAAAGAAGAATGGGAAGTGACAGTGTGATGGAGCAAAAGCTGAGACAGAGACAGAAAATGGGCTTGGACATTGGAGAGACCCTGAGAGGGTTTTCTTCCTTTACTACCCCAAAGGTCTTGGTGCAAATTCTCTATCTCCTCACTCTTTTCCACCCAGCTGACCACTAAGGGCACACTGGACATTGCTGTCCCTGCTTGGGTGTAGGGACACAGAAAATACTGCAAAAGCAGCTGAGGTCAGGGAGGAGCCCAAGAAGTGATGGACAAGAGTCGTGCTCAAAGGCAGAAGAAGAACCCAACTCCTCTTTTACAAAAAAAAAAAGTAAAAATAGAAAACTCTTCAACCAAAGCTAATTCATCCCAAAACGTACAAAATCAGCATTCCCTGCCCAGCATATTTTTCACTTTGCTGGTTTTTTTTGATTGATTGTTTTCTTTAAGACCTATCCTCAGTAATTTAAAAGGAAAGCTGCTGAAGACCACTTGTAAATGCTTCCTGGGTTACTGAAGAAGCCTTGATTTGGTGACAGAGTAGCATTTAATAATCATCGATATGGAATGCGTAGCTCAGCCCTCCTCCCTTGACCCTTCCCCTCATGTAAAGACATCTGCAAATTAAGTGAATAACAATCAATTTGAGATGTTGCCATTTGCTGAAGCAGGCATTACTGGTTTCTACCTGCATCTAAATCAAGGCAACTGCTTGCAGAGACAGTGATGACTTGACATTACATTGCAAAAATTATGAAAAGCATCAGAGCTCTGGGGAACCTGTATTGTGCTTACTAGACTGCAGTTGTTAAAGTTTGAAATCTGCAGTGCTTGGAGCTCTGTGGAAAAAGTCTTTTAGATGAAGCCCAGCTGGCCTAATAGCCTGTGCCTGGCAGTGAGCACTGGTCTATTCCTAAGGAGGTGTCAGAACAGGATCACTATCTGGTGTTTCTTTGCCTAAATTTGTCCCCACCTTCTAATACTTAGTAGCAGGAGTGTAAAAAAGCCATGGGGGCTGCTTCTAGCCAGATAGCAGGATCCCTGCAGGGTCAGGGTGCCCCAGGTGGGCCGTCTTGGGCAGGATAGCTCAGCCTTCCAGAGGCTGGGTGTCCCAGCCCGAACTGCTGTGCAGCCATGGCTACCTTAGCAACTCAGTGATTGTCAGCTCTTAGTGATATCAGCTCTTTCACAGTTTCAGCTCTTAGCTTGCTGAGGGGCTCTGGCTGATCCTGGCTTTCAGAATAGAGGAGAGAGGAGAAGGCAGCCCTGGTGGTTCCACAATGGTTTATTGAGGGGTCCATGAAGGGGTTCCAATGACAGCTCTTCTGACAGAATGGGCCAAGGCAGCCCCTTTTATAGGGTTAGGGGGGCTTGGGAACTGACCAGTTGTAAGGGTATGGGGAAATAGCCTGTGGGGTCACAGAAAGATAAGAAGGCCTGGAGGACCTGAGTGGAGACTTCTGGTTTAGTTCCTATGACTTGGCACTTCCTTATCTCTAAGCCTCCATCCTCCACAGGGCTGTAGCTAGCCCCATGTCTGCTACACTGGAGGGTTTCTTGAACCCAGGGCCATGTGTGAAGAAGTTCTCCAACTCTCTTGATGTTGTCCAGGTACATTGCCCCTGGTGCACTGCCCTGCAGATTGCTCATGGACAGAACAGCACACAGCCAGTCCTTTTCAGCTCCTGTCTCTGCTGCTGCCTCTTCTGGGCTCACTCACACAAAAACAGTGTGAGGCCCCTCTCTAGCAATGGTTCATTCCCAGTTCTACCATGAGCTTTGTAGACAGGCTTTAGAACCATGTAATATTTACTGTGCTGGAGGCCATAGACTTACACTCTGTTATACCAACTCTTTTCCACTTTGATGTTTCTTTCCCAACCGTTTCAAGCATTCATTTCCCTTTTTTTGGCAACTCTCAATTACTGATTTGACATTTCACAGATGCTAAGATAACTTCATCATCTCAGTCTTTGGCAATAGCAAACAGCTCAGAGCACAATATGGAGTTAGGATTTCCTTTCTTAAATGCATCACTTCAAAAATTAAATTTAATTCAGTTAAAAATTGCAATACCTAGCATTTGAGGTGATTGGATGAAACTCAGACTCCAAACTCATATTACTGACCAAAAGTTTTTCACTCCTGTTTTTGTCTTTTATATTTTTGGGGATTTTTTTCCTTCTGGTCACCTGATTCCCCAGTTTCCTAGATGACTGCCCTACTTTAAGCGAGAAGAGGAACCTCTTCTTTTCACTGTGGTGCACAGCCTTCACTCCCCTCCCAAGTGCAGAAACAGCAGGGGGGCTTAAACACTCATGGGGGCAGAAAAAATGACAAGAAAACCATCTTTGTTCCAGGAACAGGGGCTGAGGTCACGTTACTATGGCAGCACCAACCATTTCCCCTCTTCCTAGCTGGCAGAACTTTGCCCACAGTTTATTCCCTGGGAAGCCTAATCCAGAGTTCAGGCTGGGGGTGGGGAGAGTGGGTTTAGAGGTCAACAGCAGTGTGACAATGGCCTAGTCAGGAGAAAAGAAAGCTCTGGTGTAGAAGGAGCAAAGAGTGGGTTCACCAATCGCTGGGGGCTGGCTCGTGCAGAGAGGTTGGAATTCATCCCCTCACTTTAGCCCAGAGCTCCTGATGTAGCTGTTCTGTGCTCAGCATGCTGAAAGCCTGAGTGATGAACAATAAAGGTGACAGCAGAGCAAACAGGAGCAGAGGAGAAGGCAGTGCTGACAGGAAAACTGAGGAGCAATGTGCTGTTTTGTATTTATTAGCAAAATTACTGTTGTATTTGCAGGCATCTTAGACTAATGCTGTTGTTTTTCCTGCTTCATTCCTTACAGTTGTGAATTACACATTATCAGGATGGAAGTTCTCCACACAGAAGCTGCAAATACAGAAGAGATAATTTCTGAATAACATCTATATATGCATGCACCCCTGTGTGTATAAATGCTTCCATAAAAAAGGACAAGCATAGACTCAAAAATATTATAAAAGGGACAAGCATAGACTCAAAAATATTATAAAAGAGCAAGAGGTAATATTTCTATGGGACTTAAAGCACTAAGTTCATAATTTTTGAAAAAATGAAAGGATTGTGATTGGTTTTCTTTCACTCAGCAGTCCGGGGAAAAAGAAAAGACAGACAAGAAAATAAAGAAATTCACTATTGAAACTGGCAAGAACAGAGGTCTGTGAGATCAAGGTCCTCAAGTTTCACTGGTGTCTACACTACAATCCTGAGAAATATTTATAAGGAAATCTGGAATTCCAACAGATGCACAGAAGCTGCAAATGACTCAGGGAAAACAACACGTAAGATACTGAATGAAATGTTCTCTAAATATTCACAGACATTGTTAGCTCAGTTGATGTAATAATGTCAAGGTTGTGGGTTTGGTCCCCATGTGGGCCATTCTCTTAAGAGCTGGACTCAATTATACTTGTGGGTCCCTTTTAACTCACATTACTCTGTGATTATTTTACAGAACTTCAGTGATTATTAGTCCAAACCAAAAGATTTACTTTCCTCCTAAACAGGGCTACAAATATTTTCATCATCCAAGGTCTGAAATATCTTTTAAATCCAGCAGCATGTCACTGAACACTTGAAATGATGAAAAGAATTCTACTAATACCCCAAACATGTGAGACCACCATAATGGCACATCCTTAACTCCCCATGGGCAGTGCTCTGCTTCTGGACAAGGGGGAATTGCTACTACATGACACTAAAAAACCATTTCCAATTGAGGAGGAAAGTAATGTAAGACAAATTAAACACAGGAAAGAGCTGCTGTTGAAAAGCACTCCATTTATTAGGGGAAGACACTGTAGAACTGTCCACTTATGGTGCAACAGTGATTTAAAAGACCACTCTGGTCTCACTGAGGCTCAGATACTTAATTTAGGCCTTTCAGCAGCTCACGTTACAGGGACTTCTCCTTCCCCTCCTCCAAAATGATTCCTTTAATGTGTGACAATCAGGCTCATGTACATGAAGGTATCCATTGCCTGGCTTGAATTAAGCCATTTAACCTCCACTGAAATCCCATCAAGAAAACTCAATCCATATTCAGCTTTATACCACAGGAACTAAGCCATGATTGGTACCTGAGCTAGACAGCCTGAAATTACATCAGGTACATCTCGATTGTGCTGTAATCATTTCTGTGGCTGCAGGGTAGACATCTGTAGCCTCTGGAGAATTTCTGTCAAGGCCTCCAGAAAAACCTGTCCAAAGCTTTTCTGTGGCAGATTCATGCAATGAGGGATTTTCCCAGGGAGAAAGCTGCAGGTGTGTAAACTGACACAGTTCCTGGAAAAACCTAACATGCACGCCTGATTTCCCTGTCTCTAATGTGAACACTGACTAGTCCTGTCCTATTGGGAAGAGAGCTGGAGAGATTTACAGACATTATTCCTCTTGCCATGCATGAGGCAGGATGATGTGGGATGGAAGGATCTTACAGCCTATTCCACAGTTTAAAAGGGAAAAGAGATCCCTGTTTTACACTGATGTTGTCATTTACAGCACACTGCAGCCGTGGGCATTCACTAAATGCATCACAGAAGGATAGAATTGGCCAAAACACTTGACTAAGTTTAACATCTCCCTCTAGTCAAGACATAAACTAGAGATAAATGATGTAGGTGTGGGACCAAGGTATCTTCAGAAGGATCAGATTTATTTACTGGTCATGCAGGGTGCCTGGGAGTCAGCAGGAAGCATTTATGGACCATTGGCAGCACTGTGTCACCCAAGGGCACCAAATTATTGAACATTTGCTTGCTCAATGTGCTTCTTGAAGCCACATCTCCTCCAAGTGAGCAGCATAATGCTTTGGGGAGAAGCAGGACTGGAGAACATAAAGACATAAAAAGTCTCCCTAACAAAGGGCCCAGGGCAGCCGTGTTCAGTTCCTAAATGGAGAGAGGCAGAGATAATCCTCTAATCCTGGATGGAGTGGCGTGGATCATGCTGCCACCCAAGCCCCAGGAGAGATTTCTGCACAAGAACAGAAGCACCTTTCCCTTTGACATCAGAGGTCACGGCTGGAATTTCATCTGGTGCTGTCTGGGAGCTGTGCTTCTTTTCATCACGGTCATTTCCTACTGCAGGATGAGTCTGCTGTTTTCTGAGAAGGATTTACTCTCAATTTCTCTCTCATTTTGAGGAATACAGGATTTAGTGGAAATGAAGCAGTCTGCTTTCAGCTTTTTGTTGCATTCTGAAGTAATTTTGCTACTTTGCATTTTAATAATAAGTCAATTATGTCAAACTGATCCATTCTTAAGGCTGGGCAAAGCATGCCCCTTACCTAAAGGTGTGCTAAGCAACTGAGGTAAGAACCTGCTGTAGCTGCTGTTCTAAGTCCAACAAAATCTTCAAATACTCTGCCAGGTTTGATATAATTAATGCAGAAATCCCCTTTTCTGATGGGCACTGCTCAGTCTCATTTCTGTGCTCTAGTCCCACACAGGCTTAGTCACACACTAATAATAAGTATTCCACTTGGAAACTTTATATTCTAAGGCAATTGTCTGCATCTGTCAGGTGGCCTGAGTCATTCCCCACCTGTAAAGGTTCATAGCAGGTGTATTCTATTTAATTCTATTTAATGAGGCTGTCAGATGGTGTAGATTCACAGAAACATGGAATGACTTGGGGTGGGAAAGGACCCCCAAAGATCATTTAGTTCCAACCCCTCCTGCCATGGGCACTGCCCCAGGTAGCCCCAAATCCTGTCCAGCCTGGCCTTGGACACTTCCAGGGATGGGGCAGCCACAGCTTCCACCTGATCAAACATGACATCTAATATAAATCTTCATTACATCTAATTTCAATCTCTCCCTTTTTTTGTTTTAAAGCCATTCTCTAGTGTTCTGTCACTCCCTGCCCATGTAAAAAGTTGCTCTCCCTCCCTTTCACCAGCCCCACTCAAGTGCTGGCAGGCTGTGCCTTCTCTTCTCCAGATCCCTGGCTCTCTCAGTCTGTCTTCATAGCAGAGATGCTCCAGCCCTCTGATCATCTTTGGGGCCCTCATCAAAGACAGAAATACTTTTATTAGCAATAAGAACCTCTTCCCCAGGAAAATAGCTTGGCTTTTTTTTCAGTTTCTTAAAACAAAAAAAAAAGGTTATCCTTGCTTTCACCACCTGCAGATGGCCCTGGCAACTGACCAAGAGTCTGAGGGTTGCATTTAATTTGCATAAATCAGAGCTGATTACAGTTGCTTTCCTCATTAATAGGCTGAGTACTGATTAATGATCGGCAATACACAGAAAGTGCCGATGCCTCTGCCAGGGACTGAATGCAGCTTGATGCCAGACGTGTTTCTAAAAACAAAACTCCTCTTCCACAATGCTCCTGCTCAACACACAGAGGACAGCCCACCTACATCACAATGCAGCCTTTGTTCTGGAAGGAAGAGAAAGTCCTGAGAGTTTCCTCAGGTCTTACTGGCCATATCTTCATTTTGAACCCTGCTGGGAGGGTGCAGAGATGGGAGCTGCTCCTGTGGGCCTGTCTCATTCCATACAGATGCTGCAAACAAAACTCCACACCCCTTACTGCTGCAGTTCCAGGTCTTGTTGATGCCTTACAATTTCAGCTTTTCTATTTCTCCTGTGTTTGTAACCCTGCAGTTCTTTAGTGTGTA
Source organism: Serinus canaria (assembly GCF_022539315.1). Classification (NCBI taxonomy): domain Eukaryota; kingdom Metazoa; phylum Chordata; class Aves; order Passeriformes; family Fringillidae; genus Serinus; species Serinus canaria. Next base: position 2,515,608 of record NC_066336.1, on the reverse strand, counting down.
ACTCCAAACCCCACACTCAGTGTGAGCTGCTGCTTCCCCATTTTGGGCAGACACAACAATTCCTCTCCAGGCTGGCAGTCAAGGACACCTCACTGCCTCAGGCCCCAGAGATGGAAACAAAAGGGAGTTGGGGGAGCAAACTGGGGGTCAATGACTTCATTAGCTGAAACTGGAATTGGAAGATGAACCCCAATATGCAAATGACCCAAACTTATAAAAGTGTGAAAACCTGTGACCCATTGTCCATTTTGGGTGCAGCCCCTGGGGGGCTTTGTCTGCCCTAAATGTCCCTGAAGGCCTTCAATAAATAGAACTGCTTTTTATTGCCTTGATTTTGCCTGACCTCTGTTTTTAGGTAGCCCCAAAAAGGCATCACTGTCACCCACACATTCTGCAGCAGCAACTGAGTTGCCTTCAAAAACCAAAACCACTGTCAGGAGGAGTGAACTGTTTTCTTCTTGCCTGTACAGAGAAGATGCAAGGAGCACATTCCACACAGCACATCTCTCATTTCATTATGGCAATATACATCATCTACCAGCATATTTATTGCTTACATAGATGTGAGGTTTTTTACATGAAAAATTGATTTATCTATTGGATAATTAGTAAACTTCAATAATTGCAAAAACCTCTTAGCAATCAGTTGACATTTAATTAACATACAATAACTGTCTTGTTAAATCTCCATTAAATACCTGTTAGAGTTAATTAAAACCCATGATTCCATGATTCCTGGGGAAACCACATTGCAGTTAAACAATGAACTGCCTGGAACAGAGTTGCTTGCTTACTTCTGTTCCAATGAGCTGCTCTAGTTTCAGGTGAGGACAACCCCATGTTTCAGGTTCTAACCCTTTGTGATTATGCAAAGACATGGAATAAAAATATGAATGAAAAAACCATGAAATGCTCCAAGATTTTCAGCTGGACTCAGTGGCAAACCTTTGTTTTTTTCCTTTGAAAAAATAAATGTGTGTGAAATTCATGCCCCAAGTCAATAATGGCTCTTGTGTTGCAACAGATCTTTGAAAACCATGATAAACTTTTGTGTAGAGGAACAAATGAAGAGTCCATCACATTCTTTTGTATGTTATCCTAATAAGATTATTTGGAATTTGGGCCTAAATTTGTTCTCTCATTCACTGTTACCTATTTTGCTGGCTCCTGATAAGGTAGAAGCATCTTCTACATCATCAGATTGGATTAAAAAATTGGATTTTACAGAAAGCTTCCAAAACATTAGGCAAAATAAATGATACTTGGGTTTTTCTCCTCCTCAAGCCACTCAAAGATGTTAATGAAATAAAAAACCCCAAGCAACCACAGAAAATCCTGATCTTTTCCTCTTGCAAGAGACAGAAATGCAAACATTTAGCACTGCTGTTTGATCTGCAGCACATGAACAACTTCAGGCAAGTTCAAGATCCTTTAAAATGGAAATCAAAAGTAGCATCAAGTACAATAGCACTGATATTTGTGCATGTTGCTGCCTCAGGTAAGTCAAAGTCAGAATAAAGTCAGTTCCCAGAAAATATCACTAATAAGACTTTGGGAATCTACCTCCTTGTGGCTGACCTAGGTTTATAGTATTCAGAACTTCTCTTTTACATACAGCAATTTTCTGAACACCTAAGCATATGTATAAAAGTGAAATCAAATGATTGCCTCAGACTTGACAGAACTGCTGAACTAAGAGCCAGGCACTGTCCTCTATTAAAGGGCATCACCTTGAGAAGATAAAGGTTTGTAAATGTTGCTCTAGAAGTTAGTATTCTCTGCTCCTGCCTACTATATATTTATTTATTGAGGTAGAAATAATGATCTTCAAAGATGCTGCCTAATCACCTTTTGTGCATCCTTTACAAAACCCAGAAATCAGAACTCTGATTTATCAGAGCAGAAACACAGATTTATTTATCCCTATCAAGGTACTAATGTATCAAAACAAAAAAGGATCCTGGCTTTGAAATGAACCAAACAGGTACTGAAAAGGGAAACAAGGCAGATAATGCTGGGTAAGTGTGAGTGGCTGTTCTCACAGTAATCCAGGGGCAGATCCAGTTTATAATGAGAGCACAGAGTGCATTAGTTGGGAGTTAACTTTAGCCTGAGGTCCCTGCATAATTAACCTGCTTTGTTTCAATTCATTTAAATGTCCACATGCTCCTGTTTATGAAATTGGAATGTGTCCTACAAAATAAAGTCACTCTGCTTCCAGAGTTGCACAGAGACAATATAAAAAATGTTACTCATTATGAATCTTGGGATTCAAGTATTTTGCTTGCAACCAAAATTAGCATTGCCATTTAAAAGAAATGTTGAGGGCAAGTATTTTATCCTAATTAGAATATAATAGAGTTTGATATTTTCATATTGACATTAGATCCACTGTATGTTCTAGAGAAATCGCCTATAAATATATATATAAAGATATATATAATATAAAAAGAGAGCGAGGGAGCAGAGGGGATGAGAAAAGAGAGGGGAGATGGAGATAGGAGAGACACAGAAAAGCGAAAGGGGGGGAGAGAGAGGAAAGAGAGAGAGGAAAGAGAGAGACGAGAGGGAAGAGAGAGGAGAGAGAAAGATAGAGAAGAGAGAAAAAGAGAGGAAGAAAAGAGAGCGAAAAGATGAGAGGAGATGGTAGGAAAGACGGAGAGTAGGGAGAAGACAGTGGAGAGGGGAAGAAAATAGAGAATAAGTAGATGATTTAAGATAAATAGATTGATATAGTGTAGTATGAGATATATAAAAGCTAAATGGGTTTTTAGATATTAAATAGATATAGTAAAGAGATATACTATATTGATATATAAGGATATAGAAATATAAGTATATATAAATATAGTAATAAAATATATCTTAAATATATATTTATATCTTATTAAATACTTATATTATTTATAATATATTTATATTTTAATAAACTATAGAATATGTATATTATATATATAAAATAATTAGTTTAAAATTAATAAATATTGCCCAATATCAAATGTGTATTATGTAAGATTTGAGTACAGCTAATATATTGTAAATCATGGTCACTGGTACTCTGCAAACTGAAAAGGTTCCCTGCATCTGTAAACAGAAACTAAGGTAAAGAATATATGTTTACAAATTCAAATTTTCCAGTGGTACCATGAAGGATATTGAACCTTTCTAGCATTCCACTTTGTGTTATTATCCTCTTGTATTTTAAACCATCCCTTTTTAATTCTCCTATTTTTCTTCGTGGCTGCATCTCTGCAATGCAAACTTGTTTCCCTAACCATTAAGAAATATTACTAGTGCTGGAAATTCATCTGTCATTTTACAAATCCTTTTTAACGGGAGAAATAAATAGGTTGTCTCAGAGAAAGAAAATAACTTAGAAACAAAAATAGTATGCATTTTGCTCCCACTGGGACAAACCAAGTAATATTTACTCTGACATGATAAAAGATCAGAAAATGTTAGAATTAATGGCTCTGTAAATAAGAAATTCAGAAGAGAGGGATCCTGGTAGAATCACAAGAAAATTGTATCCATTTTCTGCTGCCAATTTTTATGAAACACCCTGATTTTTCAACTCTGTATTTATAGAATGTGTATGATAGCAGCCCCTCTGCCATCATCATCTTTTTTACACTGTAGCCAGGATTTCTCCTGAAGAATTTTCAACAGTTTCCTGCACAGAAACAAATAAGGCAGATGATGCAGAGGTCATTTTCAATGACAGCTACATTTGGGAGGGTAGAGTAAAATAAAATCCAGCACTGGAATGAGCCCACCCTCCAAAGAGAACACACAGGGGTTTTTCTGAAGCACTCAAGACAAGACAGAAGACTAAATGCCCATTTCACAATATTCCTTTCTCTCCAGCAGTGGGTCAAAGGCAGGATAAAAATACAGCATGGGCAAGACTTAGCAGATAAATCAGGATGTGTGAGAATCAGACACGTGCCTGGTGGATGCACATTCCACACACTTAAATATAAAATACACACCTGTATTTTCTAGTGAGGAGAGGACAAAGTAAATTACACCAAAGTGGTTTCTGTTTACAGCTTCACAGCTCAGGCTGAAGTCCATCTAAGGTGGGAGCATCAGGAAGGTCAAGGGAAGAATGCACTGTAAACAACTGCAGATACTCAATGAGAAGTGGAAAGTTCTTCTGCAATTCTGATTTATTTGCAGATAAACTCTCAGCGCCAAATTTATGAATATTTTATTTAAAAGCGTCTCTCAGGTGATTATTCTCCATAAAGTACACCTTTATTGTTATTAACTGCCATTATTTCTGGCAAATACAACATGCCTCACCCCTGCCTCCAAAGTGAAAACCCAGTGCTGTGACTGTGCCCCCTTCTATGTGGTCAGCTCTTGCTAGCTCATAGAATTTAATTTTGCTCTAGTTAGTGTATTATTTAAGAAATGCAAGCTGCTCAGAGCCTGGGTTTCTGTCCTTCCTGCAATTCTAGATGATTAATAAACACATATTCAGTACCAAAACTAAGAAATTGTGTAAAACCTTACAGTGCAGTTTGTATTTCCTAGATGGACACCAGGTCTTCTCCCAGCACTTAGAATATAATTAGAATTCAACACTGAAGAAAAAAAAATCCCCAGAATAAAACATGCAAAGATTACAATCTAAATACAATATTGTTAGTTGAAAGAAATGAATGTAGAGTATTGAATGTTCAAAATTGTGTTGAATTAGATAAGCAAATCCCATGTAGACTTTGTTAATGATTCATAATCAGCTAATAAGCTCATCTCTAGTAGAATAATGATCCATGGACCTGTTAGCTCATTTATCACTATGTTTTACAACACCAGCAAAGAAACTAATTAAATCCCAGCATCATTACACAGAATTCCTTTTAATAGAGATACAATGATGCACTAGAGGCTACAGATTACACTGCAAATTGTACCCAGAGATTCTGGACAGCAAGTTTTAATTAACACCTTAGCAAGAAGCTACCCACTTAAATAATAACTAACCAGGAAACATCTGCACACTCAAAAACATTGGAGGAAGGAGAGAGCAATGAAAGGAGCACGATGTGAAGTATGGAAATTGTAGGTTTTTTTCTATCCACAGCAAAAAGCTGTTGCTGTTCACCAACTGCATTCATTATCCAACACAAATGAGAAGGCAGAACTCTGGCTCCAGATCAGTGTTGAAGATACTGGCAGAGGCATGCACAGCAGGTTATACAAATAAAAATGAAAATCTGTGCAGCACCAGTGCAGCTGGAGCATCTCCCAGAACACAGTAAGGATTCACAAAGCACAAGAGAGAGAGTACAAGAAGTTTTTATGCCATTTTGCTCATTGTAGGAGAAAATACAGGTGTGTATGATGAACAACTTTCTGTTGGGCAAGTAAAAGAGTGGGAAAAGCCCAAGAGCACAGAATGAAAAAAGAGTGCAAGACTGAATAGTCCAACACTGGTATTCAAAGGAAAGATGGCTCTAATAGTGGGAAAACAACAGAAAGTAATTGTGGCAATGTTCACAGGGGTCCCAGGATGAGGGAAGAGATGAGAACCTTGACTCCATGTTCAGAAGGCTGATTTATTATTTTATGAAATATATTATATTAAAACTATACTACAAGAACAGAAGAAAGGGTTTCAGCAGAAGGAAGCTAAGAATAGAAAAGGAATGAATAACAAAGGTTTGTCTGTGACCCAGACAGTCTGGACAGCTGGGCTGGGATTGGCCATTAATGAGAAACAACCACAGAGACCAATCCCAGCCCCACCTGCTGCATCCCACAGCAGCAGAGAATCTTTGTTTGCACTTTGTTCCTGAGGCCTCTCAGCTTCTCAGGAGGAAAAATCCCAAGGAAAGGATTTTTCATAAAACATGTCAGTGACAAGTAATCATTAGTTTAACCTCTTGCCTTGACAATCCCATCCTAGAGTAAGAAGCACACACAAATTCTGCAGTGAATCTGAGCCAAGGGTTTGCAAATATCTTTCAAATGCACATGTAAGGGAACATGCAGCCTCAAAAAGGGTGAGTTGCTGCTATGACTATTGAGAAAGTAATCAAAAAGGCAAGACTTTCCTTTGTTGGTTTAACCAACCAGGCTTTGTTGGTTTAGCCTCCTTTTTTTTTCTGATAGTAGTGATTATTCAGTGATCAGATATTTTTAATAACTAAAAAATTAAAAGCTTGTCAGTGTATCTTTTTCTTTTCAAAGCTGAATTATTGCAAGTGGAGGAGCAAATAAAATAAATCTGAGTTTGAGCTGGATCTGTTTTAAAGTTAGTTCTCAAAAACTTTTACAAGAATTTATTATTTCTGAGAAATTGTCTATCAGAGCAACTCCAGCAGAATCACCAACATCTTGTTGATTTTTCTGAGATTTTTATTGTCTGATGAAATGTAACTAAAGATTCCCATGGTGACAATTAAAGACTTGAAAGAACTGAAGTTGGTGTTCACATTATTAGGTGGTAAAATGCAGCAGTGCTGTAAATACCCATTAGCCATTACAGTTGTCATTAATCCCCAAAACCAACTCATTAGTGTCCTTAGACATGACAGACAAGTACAGCAAATGAGATAAATCTATCAATATCTGCATGGTGTGCAAAATCAGGGCTTCCATCACCACATTCACACAGTGACAATCAGTTAAATGCTCCTCCTGCAAGAAATAAATGGAAGAGCATCTAGCTGGAGTGGAGGATGATGCATGGTGAAAGAACCAAGGCATCAGAGATTTCAGTTCTGCCTCACAGGAGGTTCACATGAAGTTCAGGTTGGCTTGAACTGTCACAGTTGTTTACCCAGTGCTAAATTTTATACCACATATTGATCTAAGTTAAACTGCTGTAACTTACAGTTCTTTCAGAACTGAGGGCTGCCAGTTTGTGGAGTTTGATGGAGGCTTCTGGTTGTGTAAAAAAAACCTCAGTAGATTCTACCTTATCAGTTTAGGAAAGGGTTTGGCAGTTCCACAGGTGTAGAAAGCACAGTCTGTGAGGATCAGGACTGTGATCTTCACAGGCCTGGTACCTCAGGCTGGTACCACTGACAGCACAAATGAGACTTTGCCTCCTGCTTCCCATGACTGCAAGAGATCCACATGATGGGTGCTTCTGTGTCTGTCTAGAAGTTTCTCCTCTGTGTTCAAATGAGAAAGCACAAATTGGGTTTTTGCCATTCTTTGTACAGTGGGATCTATTCAAAATGCACACTGTGGTTTAGAAGACAATTTAAAAACACCACCCACGTTTCAGAATGGTTTTCTTTAGCTGGATGATCACAATTTCTACACCTTGTCCACCACTGAGTCTCTTGCACCAGCAGGGGTTCTAGCAGCACCAGCTTATCACAGGAGGAGAGGTAAATCCTGAATCAAAAGCAAACATGCAGTCATTCCAAACCACTTTAACACTGTGAGCTCCAGCACTGGGAGAAAAAAACTGTTCAAGCAATACTGTGACCTTACTGCCCCCTATTCTGGAGCTTAGAAAATTGCAGCACTCCCTTAACCATACATTTGGCAGGTGGAATGAATGGTTCAGCAGGGACAGGAGAGAATCCCCCTGAAGAGGAAATGGCAGTGGAGATGTGGTTCTTCTTAGTTCCCTAAAAACTGTCATTCCTACATGCTCTCTGTGCTTCCTGGTGTAGAGGATGTGGCCACTTTATGCAGAAAGTGCTCTGGGGAATGAGTTCATTTTTACCCTGAGCTGGTCTTTGGAACTCTTTGGAAAAAAAGGTCAGCAACACCCAAACACAGCCAGCTAGACAGACCCAAGGTGCAGAGTACATCCCTCAAACACTGTCCATCATACTGAGGTGTTTTTCTCTTCTCAATGCATGGAGAATATATCATGTAGCCATTCATGCACTAAAGACCTCAGAGAAAGTTCAAGACTTGTACATTTTCCCATTTGCTTCCCTCTTCCCTTCCTCCCTGAGTAAATATCTCCTGGCACATCAGCTGCAGCTGTCCTTTCTCTTTCCTCCAACACTGGGAGCCCCTTGCCATCATCAACTCTCATGGCCAAAAAGTGGCAGCTCAGTACATGCTGCAGCAGAGGCATCAGCTGAGAAATTTCACTGAGAATACACAGGATTATTTCTCTTGAAATACTGAGTGCTCAGCATTTTTAAAGGATTGTGTGCAAACCCAGGGCACAGGGAATATTTCTCTGTCTGCTCTGGGGTGCCCTGACCCCCAGGGGAGCTCTGACTTTGACCCTCACTCATGGAGAAAGTTTTCCAGACTTCAAGACAGACTGGAATCCACAAAAGTGTGAAATAGATTGTAGAGAGCAGTGTGGGTGTGTCACTGGGTGAGAAATTGAGGGTTTGGGGTTTTTAGTGTGTTGTGGATGGCAGCAAGATGGAGGCACAGGGTGTCATCCTGGGCTTCTTCTTCCTCCTTCTCCATGGGTTTGGGTGGCATTTTGTAATTGGGTGGAAAAGTCCTCACTGGGGGCTCTGTGGGATCAGTTATTGGGTTAAAAGGGAAATAACCCAGGTGTCAGCTCTTAATGGGACAGTTTAGTCTTAAATGCCCTTGTACCAAGAGATTGTTGGGCATTTTGTGCCTTCTAATGAAAAGCTGCTGAACTCCCAGCAGTGAGACTGTTTTAGTGATAAGAAATAACAAACACCTGAGTGTGAACATCAACTGCTGCCTCAGTGCTTTCAGTCCAGAGCCAGAGAAACCCACAGCTGGGACCCCAGCAACTGGGACCCCACAGGACTGAGGCTGCCCAGCTATTTATGCAGGAAGGATGGGATTCAAGATGGCAAGGTCCATACTGGGCAACACTGGATATTCATACACACACCCACATGCTGGATCTATTTCAATCTATTTCAATTTCCCAGCTTATTGGACTCTATCTGGAAGATGATTACTTTATTCTACTTGTTATCAGAGGAAGCAATAACCTCCAGTTTAGCTATTGTTTGCTCTTTATGTCCAAACTCAGTTGTTGTGAATTCAATTGTTATGAACACAGCGTTACCAGAAGCATCCCAGCTTTACTGAACACACCCTTGGAGTGGGAAAAAAGAACCACCAGCAAACCAAACAGCCCTTTCCCCACAAAAAGCATTCAAGCCTTGTGTCCACCTCTTTTATAACAGAGCCCTCAACTCCTAAGCAGTGAATGTGAATGAAGTGGGCAATCCCAAAACACACACTGGTGTTTGCTCAGCACACTGCTCAGACCCAGGCTGAGTGAGCACCAGCACCAGGGGAATATCTGCAAGTCAACAGGTGCATTTCATATTGGGATTAATTAGAATAACATTGGTGTTATGGGGTTCTTTCTTTGTAAGTGGATTTCCTTTGAGGTACTTCAGATTTCAAGATGGCAATTCTTCAACCCCAGCTTCCTTTTGTCCCCTTTACATTACATGAAGTGGAATGACATCAGAATTGTTGATTCTAGAGCCAGATAACTGACACAGAAGCTTTACTGATTTACACAAATCATGGCAGCAACAACTGATTTTATGCTCATATTGAATTGTTTTTCATTTTTCAAATTTAAATAATTTCTGCTTTTGAATAAAATGCTTTTTTTCCCTCACAAAATCTGACACAATTTTTAGTAGGCAAATCAGTTCTCACACTTTATTATTTCATCTAAAAGAAGTCTTAAATTTTAAGTACAATTCAATCCTAATGCACAAAGCAAATTCACAATTAAGTGAATTAATGCCAAGGTGATGAGAATGCTTGTAAGAATGAATGATTTGGGGGGGTGAACAGTGACATTCCTTTCCTTTTAGAAGTTGTCTTTATTTTCTGTTTCAGTTATTCCTCATAAAGCAAATATCCCTCCCCTTCTCTGCTCCCAGGCTCACATATTTTATCTGCATTTCTTACACACAGAAATTTCTATGACAGTTATTCCACGAGGAAGAACTTCCCAAATAAAGTAAAGCACAAACAAATTACTTTTCTTCTATCAAAACACATTAGGCAGACCTCACAGCCTCTTTGTTGGATTTTGAAGGGGATTTTGGAGGAACAAGGAAGCTTAGTTTTTGAGCAAAGGTAATTTTGAAAGGTGGAATCACAGCTTATGAAACTCTCCAGAGAATTTTCCTGATGCAAAGCTAAGAAGACTTTGTGATAATTTCTTAGGAGCTGGCCTCATTCCAAGTTGGATTTTAAACACAGATTATAAGGCAAACACCATCCCCCACAAGTATTAAGAAAGAAGAAAATAACAGAATGGGGGCTGCAGAAATGGTGTCTATTGTGGGACAAAAAGCTGTCAATCAAGCAAGTTGACAGGCATCAGAGATTGACAGACAGGCCCTCTCTCTTGACTTCAGTTATCTAGGGGAATGGGAAAAGTGTCTGCAAGAACAAGTTAAATTGCCAAAGTCATTACCAGTCACCAATTACCAAAGAAAAGATAACAAGGTGTATTTTAGAAAAATCGATGCAACAACATGCATTTCAATGGAGTGAGTTTTTCAGAACTTTAGAAAACAAAATGAACTATTTAGGGAATACAGGATGGTTTTTTCATAGAATACCAAGCACTTCCCTGTGCCAGCAGGCTTTGGAGATCCATCACTATTCTCCCTATATTTTGTATGAAGTCCAAAGGTCAACCAACAAATATGTCCCTTTGTCTCTTCTTTGTCTCAACCTACAGAAAGAAAGTAAATCTCTCTATCCCAATGATTAATTCTAGGATCTGTGCTTGGAAAAACTAGAGTCCAAACAACATTCTGGTTCCCAAGTGCATTTATTCTAGTTACAAGCAAGTATTCCATTATGTGTTAATAAATTACTAAGAAAAGACCAAAGGATCTTGATATTTTCTGCCAGATTTAATTTTTTTCATTCACCCTGAATGAGGCTGAAAAGGCCCCTCCTGAATTGTGTTGGACCCCCAGTTTATGACTTTGGGGTGACCAACTCCTTGTGGCAGGCATGGCTCTGATCCTCAAAGGGAAACCACCTCTGACACTGAGTACTAAAGCAGAACAAATGCCAAAATCACACAAGAACAGGAAGATATCAATCCTGAAAATGCTTTCTACTGATATTTTTTCTTCATTTTCATTAGACCCTTCTTTTCAATGAAGCTTAGGTGCAATATGGATTAATTTCCACCAGTGTGTCTGCACAGGGCCTTTGAGGAAAATTTCCTTACGGGGAATACTCTAAAGCAACTTTAGTATAAAGTATTAACTAAAATATATTCCACTTTAGTTTAAACTTTGTATTTATTTAAAATATTTTAAATATTTTACATTTATTTAGTTTAATAGTTCCTAGCTTCAAGGGGGCCCATATTTAGCAGCACATTCCAGACTTGCAGCACAACGCTTGAGACTCTTTTGGAGGATCTTCACTTGCACCCTGGATCCTCTGCAGCCTGCACACCCAGCCAGGCTGGCACTTGACTCAGGTGCCTCTGCCTTCCTGCAGAACCCTCACACCAGACAATTTGATCCAATCCAAACCATTTCCATACAATTACAACACATAACAGACCACAGCAAAAAATGTAAAACCTCCAGAGCAGCTCAAAGCTAATTAATTTCTATTACTAGTGCAAGAAGAACCACTTAACATGCCTTTTCTTATTTAAATTACCATTGACAGCACCTGGGTTTTTTTTGTTGTTTTCTTTTTTTCCTCTTGGGAACTCCTGTTACAATACCAGTTAAATTCTGTATGACTGTGGAATTTATTAAGATAAGGCAATTACCATTACAAAAACAATCCCAGGTTACAATTTATGGCTAAAAGAAGAGTTATGATGTTCTGTTAAATCATTCAATGATGCATTACATCCTTAGTTAAACCTTCTAGTTGTGAAAATTCAGGCCTAATAGGTGCCATTGCATTCAGTAATTAATTATTTTGCTTCATTTATGGACACTTCATCTATATGTTGTTCAACAATAATGCAACTTAATAAACAGCAAGTGTGCAAGCCCTGTAGTGATCATGTAATCAATACAAATGACCAACAGGGGAAAGCACAATTCCAGAAAACTTTGATTTCCACTCAATGGGCAGAGTTAAACCTGTGTTCAGAAGCAGCTTCTGACTGAGAAGACAAAAACTGTCTAGCAAGAGTTGGTTTTGCTGGCAGAGAACAATTGTGAGTATGGCCTTGATTAGAGGGCACATTTCCTTGGCATTTTGTACCAAAAAATCACCCCAAGAGTTCCACAAAAATTATTAACCATGAAAAATTCTATCTGAAAGTTGTGATTGAAGGTGTCTGAACTGCAGCATTGCCTTTTCTGGAAGAACCATGCTATGCAGAGAGAGCAAGGGGATGATCTGTTCTGCACTGGGGACCTACCTGAAGCAGCTCACTTCATTCATATCTGCCTGATTATGGCACACAATTTTATATTGCCTTGATTTAGATATTCAGAGTTTGGGATTTTTCAAGGCAATCTCCTCTGCCACCTGCTTTTCAAACCTGTGGTGAAGGAAAATACCCATTATCTCTATAAAAGATTTAGATGTTAAGGAACTAATTTAATTACTTTTGTTAGTTTAACTTGATTATATTCTGCTGGCTGGTTTTGACTTTCCCCATGGTTCAGGCTCACATTTCAGAGCTACCTGATCTCTCTGTAGGATCTCTGTGAATATTTATTAACAAGACTGCAGGAATTAGCCTCTATATTAATCATCTTCTGTCAAAAAAATGAAGGCCAGCAAGCAACCCACTCCAACTGTGGAGCAGTCAATAGATTTGCTTTTCTTAATTAATTTAAGAATTTCTAAGTCAACTTTCCCCAGTAGTAATTAATAAGGAGCTTGTCCACTGATCTTTAATGCAAAGATCACAAAAAGAGAGCCTGTAGGACAGGGAGGCCAGACCAAAGCACAATGTGTCCATCCCTCATGTGCTGAAACAGCTAACTTGGGTTAAAATTAATATTTCACAATTGCTATCAATGTACAACTGATTTTAGTAAATGTAATTAGGGCAAAAATTTTATCTGGTAATCATTGCTATTGTTTTCTATTGCAATAAAGACTCGGTCTGGCCCATGATAAACACTGTGTGTCCTGCAAATCCAGATGGAGAGGAAGATAAATGAAGAGAATCCAAACAAACAAAACCCTTAAACCCCTCAACTAACATCAAAGATAACCAATAGATTCACTCTCCAGGATGAGTCTTGCAGGGCAGAAGAAGTTAATGTTGGAATTTCAGGTTTAATCCATCCCTAAGCAGGAAGAGCAATCACTTTGGCCGTAACCTCAGCTTTGAAAACACTGCTCTGCATACATGCTGTTTCAACATTTCTGGGTTGCAATTCAGCATCAAATAATCAATATTCAAGCCTGCTCCCCTTGCAGCCTCCCTGACACTCCAGACTGAATTCCACCTTCTACAAGAGCGCTGACACCATTTGAAATTGAAGAACAAACTTTGCATATCTCCATGTCTCACTGAACATTTTTTTTATGCAACACAGATGATATGTTATGAATTTTTGCAAGTTCTTGGCACATGCACACCAGTTTCCTTTCTTTCAGCTGCTGTCTCTACTTCCTGTGTTTCCCAAATGCAGTGCTGCAAATGCTGCACACACACAAAAATTCAGATGCTGGTAGAAGTCACCCTGTCAAGAAACATTTGCATGGTTAAAGTAGTAATAGTCTCTGAATTATAGTTTTAGCAGAATTTTTGAGAAGGTTTTTATCCACTTTTGGTGGAGCAGAGCTACCCCAATGAGGAATCCAAACATTTTCTGCTGTTTTAAAATAGATTTCTGGAGGATAGGTATGTCATCTTTTTATAGCTGGCATGTACTGGAGGCAATCTGCAAATATAATTCCATGAAAAGGTATTTTATCTTCATTCAGATAAGCTCTCTGCTATCCAGAACATTGCTATAATTCCTAAACCTCGACTGGGAGTTCATTAGCCAAATTTCTGCACAACAGAAACATATTTGAAAATATATTTAGACAGGTGTAAAAGAGAGGAGATTTATCACCTCTGTTTTTTCAATAAAAACTTCTCCAACATACTCAGAAAATGAACCATAAGAGAATAAGATTTATTCTATTTTACTGCAAAATCCTACTTTGAAATTTTCAGGACTTTTCACGTCCTCATTTTGTGACAACAGTTTTTCCCAGATAAAAGCAATTACAAACTGATAAAAGCAATTACAAATATCCCAATTAAACATGGCAAAAATCATGCTTTACAGGGAGAATCTAGAGAGAGAGAGGTGCAGTGACAATTACATTTTCTGTGTTCATTGAGCACATAAAGAGCTTAAGAAAAATACCAGCAACACAAAACTATCCTGCAGCTTCCTCCAGAGATGTACCCAAGCTGCATTTTCTCCAACCCACCTGGGTTTTTTCTGGTAGCACTGGAGGTATCTGTGACAGTTTCCTGAACTGTGTGACAAAATCAGATTCTTTTTAGAGTAAAACAAGAACTGGAGGACCTGTGCAGGTGCAGGTGCAGCTAAACCTGCACCAGGTGTCCCAGGCTGGGCTGGCTCTGGCTCCCACTCAGCTGAAAGGCTCCTCACAGCCTCCATAACCACCACAGGTGTGGAAAACCATCCTCTTCTTGTGGAGGACAAACCCAGCTCACAGCCTTCATAACCACCACAGGTGTGGAAAACCACCCTCAGCCTTCTTGTGGAAGACAAACCCAGCTCAGCATGGCCAAGAATGTGTTGGCAATTACCAGTTTTCCTTGTCACAAACAGAACTTTGACAACATCGGTGACTAGCACTGCGGTGTCTGCAGAATATTCAATTTTGTGCCCATAATTTTCAAAAATCACCAAAAATTCCCAGATGCCATTACAGCTGAGTAAAGAACCACTACACTCTTTGCACAGGGGTGCTTTGCACAAGGTTTCTGACTGCTCTACACCCTTCCCCATCCCAGGAGTTCCTGTGTCTGTGGTGCTGCCCCATGGCTCCCCTCAGCAGTGCAGAAATAGTTAAGGTCACAACAGAGTGCTGCTATGTAAAGGAGAAATTTCCCTGTCCTTGCCTAAGTGAATGTCTGGGATTAAACTGACAGCCCACCTTAGTGATGGTGGAATAATTGGTTGTTCAGCTCTGTCCTTGTCAAGCTCTGACAGTTCTGCAGATGTCCTGCTCAGCTCTCCAAAGGTTAGCCTCAGCTGAAGCTGGTGTTCATTAATCATTCCTTCCTGACAGGACTCAGAGCAGCCCACATCTGCCACTCTGTCCCCCTCAATCCCTGCTGCACCCAGCTTGTGTGTAATCACTGATGGTTTTCTTAGCAGGACACCTGATAAGGGAATGTGCATTTCACTGGGACACTGGTGGTGTTGCTTTCTTTCTGGGTAATTCTTTCAGCAAGGGACAAGTAATCTGAATTTGGTGTCTTTGTCTAGTACAAAATGGGTGAAATGTGGGCTGGCTGGGTGTGCAAGGAGTACCCAGCACTGCATTCTCTTTCTGGTGTCTCTAATGCCTTCACACAACAATTTTCAGTCCAAAATCACACTGGAGGTGGAAGGGTGGGTATTCACTAACCTTGCATGGGTACATGGTGGTTCCCTACAGCTCCTGAGCTGGAAGGAGTGGAAAAAACCCCACCATGAGCAGCTGGGGAAGGAAAGGCCTCAAGACACTCTTCTCTCTGGACTACAAGATTTGCTTCACTGCCTCTTTGTAGAGACAGTGACTGAAAAATTCCATCACCAGCCCTGCTTTAACCCAGAAGAAGTGGATAATTTTCAGAAGTTCACACAGGACTCATTTGTTTGGAGTGTTCTGATTGCTTTTACCAGAACCTGTGTCATTCATGAGTAGAATGCACCTTAGAAAAATGAGACAACTACTAAGATAATTCCCAGCAATTTCAAGTGTGCACCAAAATTTCAAGTGTGCCCCAGAATAAACTGTATGAGACAACTACTAAGATAATTCCCAGCAATTTCAAATATGCACCAAAATTTCAGGTGTGCCCCAGAATAAGCAGTACTTCTCACAGTTAGACAAAACCACAAATACGTTACTGATGACTCTTGAGTAAATTGGAATAACCATCAGCACAGACTGCCAGTGTGTTATAGCTGCCAAGACTGTGTATGAAATGAAATAATTGCCCACTTCAAAATCTTATTACAAGATTGCCCACCGACTTTTTTTTAGCCTGCTGGTGTTCATATGTGAGCATTGCAGGAATCATCATTTCAAATAATTGATTAACTGTCTAGTCTACAAAGTTTAAAAAGGAACAAACAAGGACATGAAGCGATTAGCATTCTCCCATTTAATTTGCAAATCCTGTCTTCACAGCTAAAAAGCCAAATGCCTCGGGCTGCATCTCAGGCACACAGATCCCAACAAGCTTGACAGTGGAAAGAAGGTGCTACAGAGGCACATAAGTGACATGCTGGATTAAAGCAATCAACACATTGAGCATTAATCACCATGGAAGGCTCTGCAGGGAGCTCAGGGCATGGCACTGGGGCTGCTCTCAAGGAGCAGGGATGCTGAATTTCAAACTGCTGAGCCACCCCACCAATGGGATTTGCAACACAACCATTGCAGCAGCAGATCTTCAGTTAGCTCAAGTAAATTTTGGATTTAGATGAAAAGAGAGAAATCGAATGTGTCGCTGTCATATTTGCTGGAAAAATCCCTCAGCCAGGATTTCTTCTTCTGGGAAGCTGAGAAGCCTCAGAGAAGAATGAAAACAATAATTTCTGATTGCTTCTCCTGTGTTTTGCTGCTTTGGAATGTGGTCTGGAGATTGTTTATCCAACAGGTGATTGTTTGATTGGTTTCATGAGAATTGTTTTGACTTAATGACCAATCACAGTCAGGCTGTGTCGGACTCTGGAAAGAATCAGGAGTTTTCATTATCATTCTTTGTAACTTTCTGTCTGTATCCTCTCTCCATTCTTTAGTAGAGTTTTAGTATAACATAATATGATATAATGTAATGTAATATGAAATGATATAAATAATATGATATGATATAATGTAATGTAATATGATGTAATATGATATAATATGATATGATGTAATATGATATTATATATGATATAATATGATATAATATTATATGGTATGATATAATACGATACGATATGGTATGACATAATATAATATAATGTAATGTAATGTACTGTAATATAATATGATATGATATAATATAATATAATGTGATATAATGTAATGTAATGTAATGTAATGTAATGTAATGTAATGTAATGTAATGTAATGTAATGTAATGTAATGTAATATAATATAATATAATATAATATAATATAATATAATATAATTATCAGCCTTCTAAGAAGATGGAGTCAGATCCATCAATTCCTCCTTTGTTCTGGGGACCCAGCCAATACCACACTAATGGGCTGCCCGTTCCTCACCACTGACTTTGGGGAAACCTAAATAATCAAACCAAGTCCAAATGCTGTACCCATAACCAGAGTCCCACCATGTCCAGCTCTTCTCAGGATACTTTGGGGTGCTGCCTCCAATGGATATAACCAATCTCACAAAGTCTGAAGAGCAGCAGGAGGTGTAAGCACTTGCAAACTGTTTTGGTTCTCTGCAGGATTGAGGGTGCTTGTCAGTCAGAAATGTGTGTGCTCCACTGCTGAATGGCACAAAACATGTGAAAACTGTGGAGTCCCATCAGCCATGTCAACAACCTCATTGCTGGGGACTGCACCAGAACACAGAAAATAAAATAAAATAAACTTACAGGATAAGGGATTAAAACACTGAAATGGATGAGGAGAGTTCCACTGCTTTATGGATTATTTCCTCATTCCTGTTTTCCCTGTGCATTACAGTAGTACCCAGTTAATGAATCACCCAAGTGCAAAACAAAAGGTTGGGAAGTGACTGCTGCTTTGAGAACTTTGAAACCAAAGGAACAGATCCAGTAGAAAATGGCTACAATCATATATATTATATATATATAATATAATTATATACAATTATAACATTATTATTATAATCATTAAGCACAGTCAGGCCCAAGGTGTTCACTGTGATCTCTGTGCATGAATAACCAAAACATCTCCTCCTAACAAAGGATGTACAAATTATCTCCCTGATTTTCCTGGAACTATTCATTCAATCAGCTTTAATGATCAATTGATTAAATTATTAAGACTTTTTGATCAGTAAAAACTACATTTCTGTCATGCTTTAACAAGGATTCTACAGGCTACTAAATTACTTGAGCCGCTGTATTAGGTGATATAGTGTTCCAGCACAAAATATTGTCATTTATTCATTTATTCATACAGAAAATAAGGAACATTCTCTCTTGTTTTGAAAACTAGCCTTGTCCTTGTCTTTCTGCTTCCTGGCTTTGTGCTCCCTCACCTCAGCACACACTTCACTTGCCAGTAAAATGGTCTTGCAACACTGACATACCTGAAGAAATCTTTTAAATACTTCCTGCAGACAAGTAGCCACATGTGTACAATGACTTTTTTTATTGTGCTCCCTCTGCTGGCTCTGAAAAAATCACTGGTGGGAAAAATCTATTTCCAGACCTTCCTTGATACCTGTGCTTACCAACACACCAAAGCTGCACATTGAAAATGCCCCAGTATTTTGGTTTAAAGTTCCTAAAATTCAGAGAAAGAGACCTCTGTGGTTTTCCAAAGAAAAATCACAATACCAAGAGCAAGGTGCTACCTAAAGCTCAGGAAAACTGCAAACAATTGGGGAAACAACTCTCACTTGCACAGCAGCAGAAAGTTGTTTCACAGAGGGCAAAGAATTAAAATGAGCCAGCGTGCAGGAGAGACTCCTCTGGCATTTGTGATCTCTGCATGGGTGGAGTTGTATGGATAAAGACTCCAGAAGGGGTTAAGAGAAGGAAAAATCAAGTATTTGTCTGATGTGGGATCCCTTTAAACATCAAGTGGGAAGGCAGCATTATGAAAAAGGAGACAGTGGCACTGCCAGCAATGCAGTTAAAATCACTGTGTTGCAGGTAAAATATAAAATATTCTCTCTAACGTTCCACACCTACATTTTACCCTTTACCCAGTATTTCTAGCCTCTGAAAATATGTGCAGGTCTGTAAAAATAAAACAAAACACACCAGAATGACAGAACTTTAGGTGAAAAAAGTAGCAGCAGTTCCTTCTCTCCATACTGACAGTCCTGGCATGTTTAGGCATACACCATGCTGCCACCAAATAAATCACATCTGACCAAAGACTCATCTCAGTGTAAAATGTCATGTTAGGATCATGAGAATGAGCAAACTTGCCTTCCTTAAAAAGGTGCTTCTCTGCTGGTAAATATAATGAAAACTTTTAAATCTATTTAGAGAAATCAGACATAGGAATATAAAACCTAAGTGCTTCTTTGTGGGGATGTCAGGTGTTTCCCCTTTAGTAAAAGTGCCAGTTTGGTTGTGCCCTCCCCTTTCTTTCACTTTCACTTAGGTGTATAGAAAGGCACCAGAGCCTTCATGCAGAGCTGGGACGTATTTTGGGGATCATCTATAGCATCCCCAAGTGTCCCAAAGCATCCCTGAGAGACTTCAAACCACACCTCTCCAGGTGAACTGCAACACAGGAACCCTCAAAAACACCCAAACCATGGAGCCATGAGCATCATGTGCATTTTGTCTGGGAAGCAATCCAGTATTAGGCAGGTTTTATAATTTAATTTGTTTTAATTTATCATAATAATAGCTAATAATATATTTTTTTATTAATATATTACGTACTATAAACAATAAATAATACATTATATATTCTCTATTATATATGTTCTATATTCTCTATTCTCTATTCTATATTATATATTATATATTTTACAAAATATATACTATGAATTATATATATTTTCTACATTATATATTCTCTATTCTCTAATATATGTTATATATATTCTCTATTCTATATTCTATATTATATATTTTACAAAATATATACTATATATTATATATATATTTTACATTATATATTCTCTATTCTCTATTATATGTTATATATATTCTATATTCTATATTCTATATTATATAGATACACATATAGTTATTCTATCTAAATCTATAATAATGCTAATATTCCATAATAAATAATAATAATTTATAGTTTTACTATCACCTCAGCTCCTCCATCCAGGGAAATTCAAGGACAGCAGCCTGATCTACTTTGGAGCATTTCAGACCCTTTCAGACAGCAGCAACCTTCAGCTGTCCCTTCCCACCTATATTAAACTTGGATTCTAAATTTTGTTGAAAGTTCAGCCTGGGTTGAGATACTGAGGTTGTGAATTTTTGGGACCCAGAGTAATGGGATTGGTTTTTTGGTTTTTTTAAATTGCAATGCATTGTAGATGTGGTGACTAAAAGCCAAGAGGATTTGGAATTTTAACCAATATGCATTGCTGCAAATCTGCTTCTTGTGTTGAATGACAGATTTTTTTTCTTTCCAGACAAGTCCTCTGTTTTGCAGGTTTTGTGGAAGACAGTCTGTTTTTTACAGCTCCTAACATGAGACCTGGTCACTGATTGTCTATGAAAATAAATCTGATCTGACATTCAAAGAGGGATTAGACATAATCCAAATTACAATTTTTTGGATGGCTATCTAACATCTTGTCTATGCAAAAATGTCATATGTTAAATGGCTTGGAAACCATGACAACACCAGCTCTGCAGAGCTCACACAAGCTCAATCAAGCCATAATCAAGGACTTCCTTACATGATTGTCTATTATCTCCTTCTCAGTCAGAGCTGCACATTAAAGGAGTGAAAAGATCAGAGTGGAATCACCAGCATTAATTACAACCTAGGCTAGACCTGTCTTCCTGCAAGTGCTGTCAAAAAGAATTTGGAGCACCTGTAGGACACTCAGAGCAGCCCTCTGTTGGTTCTGCACCAACTGCAAAACCAAAATAAAAAAGATTAGCACCAGTCAGGGCTCCTGAAAATTAAACTCTTCCTGTTTGATAAAAGAGAAAGTCTCTTCAGCTCTGTGCACACAGATGCATTCTGTAATGGTTATTATGTCCTTCTAATGATGAGAAGGAGCAATTACAGCAAAAGTGAAAAGTGCTTGTGATGAATGAAGAACAACATTTCAGACTAGATCATTCCTGAGTATATTTGTTAGAATAAAGCCTTGTTAAAGCAAGTACAGTCATTTGAAGCCTGTACTAAAGAGAAGACAATTTTTTTTCCTTGAAAAGGTACAGCCTTCTTTAGACTTATTCTTTAGGTCCTGAAGCAATTCAAGTTAAGAAAGAGTTCTATAAACACCTACTTTTTCCTGTGTCCAAAGAGAAAAATAAAAAAAAACCCACCAAAACCAAAAAGAACAACAAAAAATTACCATGTGATTTATACAGCCAAAGAAAGTCACACAAGAACAAATAAATCAGTATTAACATCAAACAAATGCAAAAACATGCAAGCTACTCATGGATTTTTCATGAGGTAAAAAAGAAATTTGTCAAATTATTTGCTCTCAACTGTTCACTCTAATTATGACCACTGGCAGGCAGTGAAACCAATAACTTGGACTGGTGATTTCTGAGCTTTTCAGCATATCCTTCCCATGATCTCAAGAAATAAAACCCTTTTTGCTGGGTTTGTCAAGGCACATGTTTTGTTCAGGCCACAGTCACTGCATTGGCCGATGACTCTAAGTCAAAATTTTACCCTTGTTTTATTTTGCCACTAATTTACAAATTATTATAAAATTGTCACAGAAATATTGTGTTAATGTTCAAGACAAAAGTCCTTCCACAATGCAAGAAGGTAGAGAGACAACAATCCTAGGCTCTCACAACTGAGCAAAATGCTGCCAATCTTTTTCTGTTCCTATGAAAAACAGTCTTGCAGCTAAACTTCATAAAAGATTACACCAGTTCTCTCCTTATCTTATGCACCCACTGATTAAATGACTCAAATTTATGATTCTGCCTCCAGAGGTTTTCCTATTTTTGGGAATTCTTTTCAGTCCTTGCACCTTAAACTTTTCCTGTACTGAAAACTTGCTCCTCCTCTGCCCATTCAAAACAAGTAAAAAAGTTTTTCTTCTCCTCCTAGAGCTTCCTTTCCATGATGAGATTAGGCATTTGAGGAGGAACAGAAGCTAATTGTTATCTCACATTCCTCTGCCATTTAAATCCCCTGAGGGTGACCCGGGGAACAAGGAGACTTCAGCCCCCAGACCCCACAGAGAGCAGCTGAAGGCACCCTGTGCTCCCTGCTCCCCTTCAGGGTATTCCACAGCAAAAATAACAACAGAACACAGAAAAACAAACAGAAAAAAACAGAGCTTTCATGCAACAAAGCCTCCTAAACCATCTGCAAGTTGTGACAAAGTGGACAGTGTGTCATCACTGTGAAAATAAAGTTCCTTGCTTCTCAGCCACAGCAGTGAGCAGCTGAGTTCAGCCCAGTGCAACACTGGGCACATCAAGATGGAAAAGAAAGAGCTGCAATGGGTGCAAAACTTGCCAATATTTTGATTAAGTGAGGTATTAGTGCAAGAAAGTGGGGACAAAATATTAACACTGCACTGTGACTATGAGAGGAGCTATCAGACATAGGTATCTGCCTGCCATGAGTATTGACTTCATGTGTCAAAAATTAGCTTTGTGCAGAGTTAACACTCTACTCAATAGAAAAGACAAGCTTCAGAAATGTTTGGCATGATCCTAAGGCATACCTGCAGAGTGCTTTTTAAAAAAGAAAGAGTCAGCACTGCACCCAGTGATGCTTTTCTGAGAGTGGTAATTGGGCTGCAGCTGGGCTTCTCAAAATATATTCATCCCTAAGTAAAATATATTCATCCCGAAGTAAAATATATTCATCCCTAAGTGAAGAGTTGAGAGGAAAAAGTATATCTGGAAACCTGAATAAATATTTTCATAATTCCAAAACATATATCAACAAATAGATCTGCTGCTTCTCTGGGAACACACTGGTAATCCCTGCTACATTTTCTCCCATTTTTAAATAAAAACCTAAACTTTTGCCTTATTACATGATAATCTAACCAGGAGAACTATTCTGACAAAAATCTGTTACAAAAACTGAACTAAAATAAACCAATAAAATGGGTGAAAACCCCCTGACTGACACTGTGAGGGTTTTATTAACTGGAGAAATTTCAAAGCCTTATACAGATAAAGCACCACATTAATTTAGAGAGTTGCATTTCTCCCATTGATCAGCTTGTGAAACACAAGAAACTTCTTGTGAAAAGAAACTTCTCAATGCCAACACCAAGCTGATGCTCAGGCTGTTCATTGTACAACTTGTCAGGTTTTAAATGCTGCTTACAGGGCTTTAAACTGACAGGAACCAACCCAAGTCAGAGGCTGCATTCATAAATGTCTGCAAAAGAAGCAATTTCAGGCAGCATCTGGCTTCTCTGAGAGGGGAGTGACAGTGCAGAGCTGCATCACAGAATTGTTCTTTATCCTGGCAAGAACTCTCAGAGCATTTACAGAATGAAATGGGGCTGGATATGAGCAGGAAACCTGGTGGTTCTGTTACAAAAGCAAACTTTTAGCGTGGTTTAAATAAAGGATCAGAGATTCTGTACACTGAACTGTGCAGGCAGGAGGAGCCTGTGCTGGCTACTGAGCACTCCTGTCACCAACTTCAATTCTCATCACAATTTCATGCTGATGATACCACAGAGCACATTCTTTTCCTACAGAAAATCGACTGAATAACAACTTTCACTTAGAACATGGTCTGCCAAACCTGCAGCACAGGTGCTCTCACAGCAGCAGGCTGCACAGGAGCTGCAAGATTGCTGCTGCTGCATGCTTTCCCCTGACAGAGAAACCTATGTTTGATTTGAACTGTTTATCAAGTGAGAAATTCACCTCAGTGCTATAGAGTTCAGTTTTCTTTCTGTGATGAGAAATGTCCCTAAAGGAAAAATATAGAGAAAAATATCATTAGGTCCCCATTAAGTTCAGTATGAATGGGCCTACAAATTAAGAAAGATCAGGGATTCCTAAAAGGGGTTTCTATAACTTTCAGGGATGCTTCCTTTTAAATTTAAGTGAATTAGCTTCATCCCTTCTGGGGATGTTGGCACCCACACAAACCTCAGCTCTTGATGTCACACAGGTTCCTGTAAGGTCCCCCACAGCAGTGAGTGTCACATCTGCTGGAACCTCCCTGACTGCAGCAGCATCTCCAGACAGATCCTTCCCAAGGGAGGCTTAGCTTTGGTTCAAATCTCTGGGTACTTCAAACATCTTTAAATTATCACTGCTCATGTCCCATTGCAGAGCTGCTGACTAATGTGCTGTAGAC
This sequence comes from Serinus canaria, assembly GCF_022539315.1. Lineage (NCBI taxonomy): Eukaryota > Metazoa > Chordata > Aves > Passeriformes > Fringillidae > Serinus > Serinus canaria. The sequence goes on along the minus strand of NC_066336.1, from coordinate 2,491,327 downwards.
AGGGTTGTTGGTTCTATTGATCTTCTCCCCTTCTCTTTCTGTTTCCTCATCAGTGTGGGGTGGGCTGAGAGAGAAAATATGTGTTAGAGTCCTCTGTAGTATGTGTGCACAGCCTCAATATTCAGTCACTCTGCTTGGAAGGTATTTCCTTTATCTTTCTGCATAGCAATGTAGCCATTCCCATTGTCAAGCTCCAGGTATCATTAGAATAATTTGGAATAATTATGGAATATTATAATATTTGGAATAATTAATGATTATTCTATTTGAATAATTTGGGTGAAAACCCTGCAGGGGTGAGAAGTTTGCTGAGAGGTGGGCCAGGAGTACCCCCAGCCCTCTCCTGGCAGCACTGCCCTGCCTGCTCAGCCCCTCCTGCTCTCAGGGGCTGCTGGAGTGGCCAGAGCTGGCAGTAATTGCTGTTGACATTGTTCAGAGCCTTGCCTCACTGCCAGAGACAAACCTCTCATTCATGAAGAAGTGCTTGTTAGGCCAGTGCTGGACTCCAAACCCACTTAATTACATTTGGGGAAAAAAAAAAAAAAAAAAAAGGAAAAAGAAATAAAAGAAGTTGCTTGGTTCTGGTGGGAAATTTGCACACAAAGGCTGGTGTCTGAGCTGCTCCCCCTCCATTGTGGCTCCCAAACAGTTTTGCAACACCACAGGATCTCTCTCCTCCACCCCTTTCCTTCCAGGCCCTGCAGAGGCAGTGGGGACCCTCATTAAGAGACCAGTTCATTATGGGATGTTTTCCCCATGATTCACCAACAGGGCTTTTCTCCATCGAGGGCTCACAAGTGCCAGGCAAGCACTCTCCAAGGGCTCCCAGAATTCTGGAAGCAAAACATGTAAACAGGAACATAGAAAACCTTCTTTTGAGCAGTTATGTAAACACTCCCAGAGCAAGGAGAAAACCCCACCAGATGAAAGTGTGGAGTCAGAGTCTGCTTTAGTTGTGCTCCCATTCCCCTCTCTGAGCAGCAGTGGGTCAGATGGTCTGGGCAGGGCTGGCAAACACCCAGGGCAGGGCTGAGAGCAGCCAGGGGAACACAAAGATCAGCAAACAAGCTGCTCCATGGAGAGGGTCTCCGGAAATGGAGTAAGAGCTGAACACAAAGCCTGAGCAGATTTAGCTCTGCCCTCATCTGCCACTTCTTGCCTCTTTCTATTCACAGGATTTTTTTGCTGTTGCTTGCTTTAGGTTTCTATCTTGTTTATTTGTTTGTTTGTTTTAGCATCTATTTAATTTTAATCCTTTGTGGACCCCAGACACAGGTCTGACTGTTACACAAAATAACACAAATTGACAGTGTCAATGAGGGATTGCAACTAAATTTCAGAGAAAAGGATTTAACTGCATGGAAAGGATCTAACTGCCAATGTTTTTCCTCATCTGCCCATCATATCCTTTTCTATATAAAAAAATAATAAAATAATATATAAAATAATCTGTTCTATACTAATAAATCATCACTGAATAATTTTGCTTTTATATGGCAAGTATTGCTCAGAGTAAAATTACCTGATTCTTTATGACAGCTGCCTTCAGTTCTCTACATAATCCTCTGCTACAATTCAATATTGATTTACATAAAGCAAAATGTTTATGCCATTATGTGGAACAGAAGAAATTAATAGGAGCAATACTGCAGTATTTTTTTGAGATTTCATGGAGTCAAACATTGAGAAAAGTTAAACAAGCCAGGAGGCAAAGAACAACCCCAATCTCCCCCACAATTTACAACAGCCTCTACCTAGATGTGCTTTTCTTATTGTTTCCAGCCTTACAAAGTCCTTAATATTTTCTATTACAGATAAAATTAAATTTATCTGCAGATAAATACTTCTTGTCACACCTCTTGAGCTGAGTAAACACTGAAGTGATGTGAGCACAGGCACCTCTCATACACAAATATTTTCCAAGTTTATCTGTTGTCCTACAAGGTGCTGAACACAAAACTGCTCTCACCCCCTGATTTCTGCTTGTCTCAAAAGACATTAGGCCCCACTTGTGCTATCAGCCCTTTAGATTCCAAAACATAAATATTTCAGAATCCTTTGCAGTACAGTTACAAAGCTCCTGCCTCTCAATGACAAATAAAACAGCAATGCCATGCAGGGAAATCCCTTTTTTGGGTGCTTTTTTTGATTTTTTTCTTTTTTTTTTTTTTTAATATTAAACTGAAAACCCTCAGAAATCTCAGTGAAGAATTTCACTGCCCAGATAATCCTGGAAGGAGCTTTGTACAATCTCAAGAAGGGGACAAATGACAATTGGCAGCAGCACCTGCAGGACCATGCAGAAAAATAGAGCACAGCTGTGCCAAATTCTCAAAAAGCCAAATTTAAAACTCATCCAATAAAAGAAATGTAGCCTGGACCACAGCAGGACTGGTGATAAAAACAGAGTGCAGGATGCCTCGAGTCTAATCCAAATTTCAACCCCACCTTTTACTAAAATATAAAGAAAATTTGAATTTTTTTTCTCCTCCTCACTTGCAACTTGCTGTGAAATGTAGACAGAGTTGGAGACCTCAAAGATCAAATGCATTTTCCAGGAGAAAGAGGAGGCCAAAAATACCAAACTATTTTGACAAGAACGTTTTGGTAGTAAAAATTATTTTGTGTCCATGGAAAATATGTGTCATTTAAGGAGTATACATTTCTTTTTTTAAAGTGGCTCTGTGGATATCTGTGTGGCTGTTTGTTTCTAGGAGGAAAAACTCTTCCCTGAGGCAATTTAGAGAAAAATAAACAGTCCAGTTATATCCCTTGTTATTCAGTTATGTCCCTTGTTGTGATTTGCTTTCTGAGGAGTTTGGGAATCTCAAATTGCTAATTACAGCATTTTCGTGCAAAAATGGCTTTTTACCTACTCCCAGTTTGTAGAATTCCCAGACACCAGATGAGATCTACTATCACACCTTTCAAGTGTTTGGCTGGTAGTGATTTCAAAAACAAATATTGTGGTGCTTATGAAACAAAACAAACCCCAAATTGTCACATTACTAATAAAAAGCTTTTGCCCGTGGCCCTTAACAATATGATAATTTATTCAAAACAGATACAGTCCTGAAAGTGACCCACTTAAAATTATTAAAAAGATGTGCTGTTTATTTTTGCTGTCCATAAAACAAGCAGTGGCTTTTGAATATGCAGACTCTCCAGATGTAATTAATATGATTGGCTTCTCCTGGAATACAATCTTCTGTGTTTGAGGGAGTTGAATGCAAAAACTAATCAGGTCGATTTAATATGCTTGGGAAAAAAACCATCAGCTCTTTTTCAGTGCAGCTGACAATAATTCTGGTGCTAATCCCCTTTCCTGAGAAAATAATTCAAATTTTTTCAAAATAATTCATTCCAGTGGAGCAGAAAATCTTAAGAACATGCAGTCAACCAGAGCTGCTAAATGTGGGATGACTAAAAAGGAAGCAATAAAAGCCTGTGTCCATTTCTAGTGACAATAAACATGGGATTTAATTAAGCAGAAGGTTTTCAGCAAGTGTTATGGACAATTATTTGACCATCTCAGCACAGCCCCATCAATCCAGCCCAAGAAGAGCAGCTCCACCAAATGACCTGCAAATTTCTAACCTGAAGAAAAATCTGGGATGCAAGTGAATGTGTTGTGACATCAGCAATTCAGCTGAGCAGGTTTGATCACTCAGCACAGAAATCAATACCTCGAAACTGCTGAATGGTTAAATGTGTGCAGTTTCCTTTTCTAGTGGTTAAAACCCCTCAAAAGGTTAAAAGCCTCCCCAAAATGCTGCTCCTGATGCTGTTCACATTACTAGATGCTCTAGTACTGCAAAGTGGTTGAAATCTTCCTCCCTCCCCCTTCCAAAATGTAATATTCTACATTCCAAGACACAGAAAATTCCCCAATTTGAAATAAAAGAGGAAAAATCAGAGCCAGATATTTGGAACTATAGGGGATTTTCCCTGCTTGAATGAAAACAATGAAAGAGTTTGGTAAAGTTTGAATCACCAGCAAGAGTTTTTAAATACTTTTATAATACTTTAGATACTTTCTTTAATGCTTTAAATATTTTATAGTATTTTTTTTAAATAATGATATTTTAAAATACTTTAACTATTTTATAAAAATACTTTTAAAAATATTTTTAATAATGATATTCTTAAATACTTTCACTATTTTATAAAAATACTTTTAAAATATTTTTTAAAATAAAAACTTCTGATTTACTTTGATTCACCCCCCTCCTTTACTGAAATACAGACAAAATGAACATTTTAATACAGGACATGGTTCTTACTTTGTAAGAAATGTGGTATATTATTCTGTTTGTGAAGGTGCCAAAATCCTCATTCCCTCCTGATGTAAATACTTATTTATTAGCTGAAAAATAAGTTTAAAACATACTCCAAATCCCCCAAACAATCCCTCAAGAGTCTGAAGCAGAGCAGGAAGGATGGTTTAATTCTCAGCTCCTGCTAGGTGGAAGAAGACTGGACAACTAAATTCCAGAAAGGGACATCAACTTTGCTAATCAGAAAATTCTGTGAGAAGAGTGAGGAATGACTGGAAAAGATGGCCAAGAAAACTGACCATCAGTGCTGCTTTTAAAAATGAATTTATCATGGATAGATTAAGGCATAATTGGCCTGCTGGGGGTGGGGGAATGGGTCTGATGTCCTCCAGCAATCCTTTCAGTTTTCTGTTATATGGTTGGAATGGTTTTGGGGGGTTTTTTTTGGTTTTTTTTTTTTAGCAGTGATGCTCACAAAAAGCTCTCCAACAGCCCCAAAAAGGAAAAAAAAAATTACTCAGAGGGAACCACCCAGAGCTGAAATATGGGCACATAGGAACCACCAAGGAGTTGATAAGCAGAGTAAGAAAATTCCCTTGCAGTGTATTTTATATAAAAATGGGTCCACCTTCATTCCCTGCAGTGTATTTTTCTATAAAAGTGATTCCACCTTTACTCCCTTGCAGTGTATTTTTATATAAAAGTGATTCCACCTTCACTCCTTTGCAGTGTATTTTTCTATAAAAGAGGTTCCACCTTCACTCCTTTGCAGTGTATTTTTCTATAAAAGAGGTTCCACCTTCACTCCCTTGCAGTGTATTTTTTATATGAAAGTGATTCCACTTTCTCTCCCTTGCAGTGTATTTTTCTATAAAAGTGGTTCCACCTTCACTCCCTTGCAGTGTATTTTTCTATAAAAGAGGTTCCCCCTCCATTCCCACCCTGTGTGCCTCTGCCACTTAAGGTCTCCAAGATCTTCCCAGGCCAGAGAAATCCCCTTTCCCCCGGGTTCCCGTGGTGTAACAGTGACACCCAGTGACAAGTTCCCACTGCAACTTCCTGTGAGCATCCAGAAAACTCTTCTGCTTAAAGGGGAAAGGCAGAATGAGTTTGTCCATCAGTTAAAAATGCCCTTTGCTGTTCCTGGGAGAGCTCAGGAAGGGGCTCAGCCTGGCAGGAAAATGCTCTGCCTGCTAATGCTTCATTCAAAGGCTGAGGCAGGAAGGAAATTCCTGTTTAGGTGCTCTGATGATTGTCGTGGCCTTCTCAAGCACAAGGATTTCACAATTATCTGGCCCACACAAGCCAAGAATGTGCATCAAGTTTAATCGTGGCTGTGTTTGAGATTCTGAGAGGAAAGTAAAATGAAGGAGTAGAGCATTCTTTTGCCTGGACTACAAGGATTTCTGATCTGTAAGAAGCCCATTATGAATTCTCCCTCCCTCTTTTCTCTTTGAGGATTAAATAAAATCATAAATCTCTACAGACACATGCACTGCATTTGCAGTAAAGTTCCCTTGCACAAGATCAAGAATTTTAATAAAAGACATAAATTCTTCTTCAACCTTGAATCACAGTGACAGCTTTTCAGTGCCCAGATTGCTGCATGGTTAAAACAGAAAATATTCCACTGAAAACCTGTCTAGACCTCACATCATACATCAGGCTGTTGTTTTATTTTCAAGGTGGGTTTATTTTCTTCTTCAATATTTTTTAGCAACTTAAAATATCTGCTGAAGTAAAATAGCACTTTTGGAATGCAGGGAAGCTGCAGTTTTTAAAATCATCATGCTACAGGTGCACTCAGGCAAGAATCTACCTCAGGTCAACTGCAGAATTTATATTACATATTAAAAACAGTAATTCAGGAGCTGTTCACCTGTAATTAGCTTTTTTTCCAATATCCATTTTTATACATCTGCTTCCCCCTGCCATGAATATTACAAAATAAACTACCAATCCCTACTTTCAAAATAGTATTTTTCCAGAGTTTCACCAGTTTATGATCAAACCCAGTCCAGATGTGAACAATAATAAAAGCAACTCTTGGTGCAAGTCTCCAGAACCAGAGGTTACTGCCCAAAAGAAATGGAATTATGGGACAGATGCACCATTACCTGTTGTAATTTCAAACTTTCTAAGAAATGTGTTCCAGATTGCAAGGCAGGATGTGTTCTGTTCCCGTCTGTGTGGCAGCTGTCTGGTGTCAAGTGGGCAATTCTCCTTATCTCTCTCTGAGTGATCACACCCACTCCTCCCCCCAGGAGACCCCTGCTGATAACAGGCCATGGAATGTCCCTGCATGGCTGATAAGAACTGCAGCATCCCACTGGGAGATGGGAGCCCAGGGGGAGGAGCCAAGCATTCCTACCCGGATAGAATCTGGAGATCCTGGAACACCAGCACGGCTTCTGCACTGGATTTCCCAGAGGAGCAGCAGCTGCCTCTGCCCCTGGCCCTTCAGAGGCAGAGTGCACCTTTCTCCAGGATCCCTGCTCCAGCAGAACCAGCCCTGGCCCTGCAGGAGGGCTGAGCCACAATTCCAGTGGCACTGCTGCCAGCCCCCTGACCCACAGGGTGTCAGGCTGTGCTCTGCCTCTGCCAGGGTTGGTTCAGTTCACTGCACTGTTCATTTTATCCTTTTATTTTTTTCCCTTTCCTAGTGTAGAACTGTTATTTCCTGCTCCCATATTTTTGCCTGAGAGCTCCTTAATTTAAAATCCATAGCAATTGGGAGGGGTGGGGAGGGTTTTTATTCTCCATTTCAGGGGAGGCTCCTGCCTTCCTCAGCAGGCACCTGGCTTTCCAAACCAAGACAAAATGGAAGATGGAAAAGGCTGCACTCATTTTATTTGGGTGATCACGGCGACCACTTAGAATCACATTAAGGAAAGTAGGAATGTGAATGGACTCAAGGGCATTATTCATGAAAGAACAATTTATTAAGAGTAAATAAAGGTGATATTTCTGTCTTAGAACGTCTCCTGTTCTGGAATCTGGAAGGAGGCCACCAGGGAAATTTCCTGGTGCACTTGCTCTATTTCCAAACTCTTTCTGAACACTGACATCAGAGGCAGGACACTGAGCTTGGGAACCCTTAGGTCTATCCAGTTGTCTAATGACACCTATAAAAACACATAAAACCAAAAGCTAACCAAAGAATTGCAGGATAAATGAGTGATAAAAAGGCTAACAGCATGCAGGGAAAAGTGTGGCATAATACAAAAGCTACTAAAGTTTACTTATGCTTTATAAATATTGACAAGGCCCAAAGTGCTTATTAGCACTCAAGGAAAAAATCTGGGAGCTGCAGGTAGTTTTATAAAGAAAATCTTGCTTAAAAGCAATCTAAAAGGCAAGTAGAAAGTTAGGAGATGTTTTGAAAAGGACCAAGAACCAGAAGAAAAACATCTCTGACACTTTTTCAGAGTTCTTACTAGTGTATCAGAAAATGGACTTAGTAGAACTGGGAAAGACAAAAACAGCTAATGGAAAATCAGAAAGAAATAATTGAATGGCTTCTAAAATGGTCTGTAAACCTGCAGATGATGGCCAGAGAACAGTTACTCACTGAGCTTTCTAACACAACAGCCACCCAGCAGGGAATGTTTGAATAGCAGGAGGCAAATCTGATAAAAGCTTTGCACATCCTCAGTAGGAGGCAGAGGGTGGGACTCACTAGCAGGAGATTCTGCCCTGTGGGTTTGACACAGGCACTGAGCACCTGGACAAACTCATGTAAAACAAAATTCCTTTCATCTATCCTCATGCTTTTCCCAAGGCTTCCAGGAGTGGTTGCTGCTGGAGACAGGATGTGGAACTGAGTGGAGTTAAATACAGCCAGCTATGGAGATTCCTGCCACCAGCAAGAATTACAGCCCTGTTTTCTTCTCCTCTGAAGACTGGCTGCATATTTATGGGCTCTCCCCCAATGACCAGCAAGCACCTGCATGTACAACAGTTGTGGGGAGAGGTGATGAATGAGTCTTGACAGCAACAAACCAGTCTCATGAACCACCTGTGCCTCCTCAAACACGCTTTCATGGCATGCACAGGGTACCAACAATTGCCACGTGGCACCACTGCCTCTGCACTAACACTCCCTGTGAATGAGGGTGCTGTGAAGTGTCTCCACTACCTCAGTTTTGTATGTTATTTTTGTATTTTTATTTCTGTATTTTGTCTTTTTTTATTAGTATTAGTATACTTCTCGAAAGGCCTTCAGGTACATTTAGGGCAGATGGAGCCCCCAAGGGCTACACTCAAAATGGACAGTGGGTCACAGGTTTTCACACTTTTATAAACTTGGTCCATTTGCATGTTGGGGATTCATCTTCCAATTGCAGCTTCAGCTAATGCAGTAATTTACCCCAGATTTGCTCCCCCCAACTCACTTTTCTCATTTACATCTCTCAGGGCCTGAGGCAGTGAGTTGTCCTCGATTCCCAGCCTGGAGAGGAGTTGTTGTGTCTGCCCAAAATGTGAAGACATTAGCTAGAACTGTGTCTGGAGTTTAGAGTTCTACACTAAAGAATTGCAGGATTGCAAATACATGAAAAATAGAAAAGTTAAATCCTAAAGCATCAATAGTAGGCAGCATTCCAGCAGTACTTGCAGCCAATGTATTAATCTGATTCACATTCAAAGTGTCCAACACTTAGATATCTCCAGCTTCAATAAATTCAGCTGGGACAGTTCAGAAAAATTCAAATAGCTGTGAAAAGTCAATGGCTGTCGGGAAGGAGGAAATCAGGACAGTGTTGCTTCATTTCAAGCCTTGTTTTGAAACACAAATTTTGAGGATGGTTTAGCAGGGAAATCAGGTGACAATCTGGGATGGAGCTCAGCATTTTTATGTATTACCACAGCCTATGTTCACACCTGCACATGTGGGGATTTATTCCATATCTGAGCAGGCTAACATTCCTTGGGAGACAATGAGACAGAAACATGGAAAGAGTGGGCTATGACCACAAATAACTTTTAGACATCTTGCCAAACAGTGAAATCCAGAGCACTATTGAATCTTGCAAGCAAGCAAAGTAGGGATTACTTATCTGTTAGTTAAATAGTTTCCTCAAAAGGAGTAAAACCTCATAAAACCTTTCTGTTTCAAGTTCTTATCAGTGAAGAGGTCACAGTGAAACCTGAAATTAGCTGATTCCCCATACTCAGCCTCTTTCCTCTCTACTGTACATAACGGGCCTGCTGCCAGTTGCCATTCTAACAACCTAAAGTTTCTCTAAAGAAGAATAAAAATAATAAAGCCTGGAGTTCAGGCAACTGCCTTGGTGTAGGCATGAGCAAATTAAACTGTCCCAACATGACAGGCCTTATGGCAGCCCTGGCCTACATTCCACAGTCCCCCTGCTGGGACCGTGTGGCTGTCAAGTGCTCCTGCTCATGCCCCAGTGATCCCAAAACTCTTCAGCTCAGTGGGTGAAACATCCAAATCACAGTCAGCAGATGTCTAGCACACAGTCAGCACAATGAGACAGCACCACGTTGTTAGCAACAGCCACAGAACAGTGGCAGCACAGAAGGCAGTAAGCACAATTCTGGCTAGCACAATGTTTTGTGCACAAAAAAAAACCAAAAAACCCAGCAGGATCCTGTGAAGATGTTTGATATTTTTACTATAGGCAGAAATGCTCAAGTTCTCATAATTGAGGAGCATTCCTAATACAGGAACCCAAAATACTTGTGTTCTTCAGAAAAAAAAAAAAAAACAAAACAAAAAGACCAAAGTTTATCCCCAGCTAGATTATCAAGAAGATTAGTGTAGAGTCCTTGAGCTCACAGAACAGGAGAAATTTTGGGGATTCTGAAATATGGCTCCATTTGCAAGAAGAAAGCAAACAAGATCTTGCAATCTACACAAATTTCAGAGCAAATAAATAGTCCATCAGACAAAAGCTAATTAACATCATTATCTTCAGCCTCTATTTAGTGCTCCCACTTTTTCCAGTCTCTCCCCTGCTCTGCTTCCAGCCTGGTCTGTCAGCAAATTCAAGAAAGGAAAAAGAGCTGTATGGTGGCTAAGGGGAAGATTTGGATGGTCCAGATCACATCCTTTGCAAATCACTTTGCTGCTTCACAGGGCTGTTGTATTTGGGGAATGCCCCAATGAAGGCAGGAATGATGCATCTGACTCCATCTTCTCAAAAGCTAATTTATTACTTTAGAAAACTGTAATATATTAAAGACTACTATACTATACTATACTAAAGAATACAGAAAGAATACTTACAGAAGGGTAAAATGATATTAATGAAAACTCCTGACTCTTTCCAGAGTCTGACCCAGCCTGGCCCTGATTGGCCAAAGAGTGAAAACAACTCCCAGCAGAATGCAATGGAACAATCACCTGTGGGTGAACAATCCCCAAACACATTCCACATGAGCACAGCACAGGAGAAGCAAATGAGATCAGAATTGTTTTCCTTTTCTCTGAGGCTTCTCAACCTCCCAGGAGGAAAATCCTGGCTGAAGGGATTTTTTCAGAGGATGTCAGTGCCACATAGGACCACATAGGAAGAAAGAGATTCATGCTTCTGTAGCTCACCTGGAACGCCCTGATGCTTTGGGTTCTGTTCTGCAACCCAAAACCTCCTTTCAGAAAGTCCTTTTTTTATTTTGGATTCATGTGGTGGATGATTTCTTCCAAGGTTTGCTCAATACAGGCCCCACATCCCTCCAGTACCACATCCCTGCAGCCAATACCCCTCCAACCAGGGGAAAGTTCTTTGCAGACTCAGCACTGAAAATCACAAAGATCCCAACTTGTAAGGCACTTCCAGACCACACTCCATCTGCTAGGTCTGTGGAACATCCTAAAATCTTCACACAACACTTAGCAGGGTCCACTTTTTGGAACTTATCCCATCACCTGTCTCAATCATCCCCTTTTCTTGGTGAACAGCTTCACAGCCACTACATTCTCTCTGAGATCCCTGTGGTTTTCTTCTTGCTACTCTCCCCTAGCACTGGAATTTCCTCCTTCCTCTCTATGCTTTAATTTTCTCTGGCCTTCTCCCAGGGCATATGCAGAAAAAAACCCTGTTGGTATTGGAGTTCTGCCAGATCTAAATTCATTGACACTTAAAGGAATTCCAGCTGACCTCAAATCACACTGCAAAGAATCTCTAATGATATCTTCTTTCTCATTCTTTTTAAGTAGATCAATTTTCCTGGTTTACTGGGGGAGTAAGGCAGATCTAGGTTTTTACAGATTGCTTCATGAATATTTCTTACTCCATGCTCCATGTCATTATTCTCCTGAGAATCAATTAGCCCAAATGTTGTTATGACAGTCAAAGAAAAAATTGCAATTTTAACGACAATTGATGGAGTTTTGTCTTTTCCCAAGCAATCCCCACAGAAATGCTGAACACTCCAAACCTAATCAGGCAGTGAAAGAAAATCTCTTTTATGAGAAAGATATCTATGTGATGGGGAGAGTTTTCTAGAAGAAATCATAAACCTTTTCCTTCTAGATGTACCCTGGCATTTTAAAGGAGTCCAAGTGAATGCATAAGCAAGCAAAAAAGCAGAAAAAGAAGATGCTGAGAAATCATTTTCCATGAAAATAATCAAACAGATTTGCTGAAAAACAACTCAAGATGTTCTCTAGAAGAACTGCAAAACCAAAATTCTGGTTTAATTTCAAGTCTAGTGTTCTAACAAATAACATTTCTCCAGTTTTTTGAGTCCTTTTTGGAGAAGAAATAGTAGAGAATATTTAACCAGATATTAAGAAAAGCTTAGAAATATACCCCCAAACACTTCAGGATTCTGATGCCCAGTTTTCCTTAAAACAACACCACCCATGTCACCCAGTCACCATGAACATTTACAGGAAGATAAATGATCTGGAAAGCAGAAACTCAATATGAGGACTTCTCACTCTGACAGATGTCTCTCTACAAGTGGCAAAACACAGAAGCAAATTGTCACATTGTTCATTAAGCACCTTCAGTGAGCTGAAATTCCTTGGAAAAAGGAATGACAACTGTGTGGAAATGACAAAGCTGCTGTTTCTTGTTGAACTGATCATTGAAGGACTAATTGAACTCATCAGTGAAGAAAGGAAATTCATGTAAAAATGAAAAATGGAGAAGGAAGTAAAGCACCCACCAGTACCAGCTGATCTAAAATCCTAAATTCCAGAATTAGTCAACATTCTGGGAAAAAAACCCTTCAAATTATTTAATAAAATGTAATGAAAAAAGCAACATGAAAAAGGACCAACCTATATGTGACCAGCATGAAGGTGATTTAGAAGTTTAAGCTGGATATCAGGAGAAGATTTTACCTAAATTCCAGAATTAGTAAATATTCTGGAAAAAAACTTCACATTATTAAATAAAACATGATGAGGAAAAAAAAAACCCAACATGAAAAAAGACCAACCTAAATGTGACCAGTGACTGGAAAACAGCATGAAGGTGATTTAGGAGAAGTTTAGGCTGGATATCAGGAGGAGATTTGCAGCCAGAAGTCATTGGGCACTGGAACAGGCTACCCAGGGAAGTGGTCTCATCAGCAGGCACATGATGTGATATTTGGGGTGATCTGTGAAGGGCCAGGAGTTGAACTTGATGATCCTGATGGATCTCTTCCTATTCAGCAAATTCTGTTCTGGATGCCAAATCATAGCAGAGGAATACCAATATGTGTATAACATTTATAAAATGGTGAGGAGAAATACAATAAATACCTGAAGGAAAGGAGCAAGCAGACTCAGAGAATTGAGAAAAAAACTCCTGAAATTACCCCTAATTTGGAAAAATTCCAGCATAAAATCAGTCTGAAGATGTCAACTACGAAAATACAATATATACTTGTTGGGGTCTCTAGCTGCTCACAGTGACCCCCAGATGTGTCACAAAGTCTCTTTTCCCAGCCCAGTGCTCAAAGAAGGAGTCAGAGCTCTTCAGTTCTCAGTCTCAAGGTTGTTCATTGTTTCTTATCTATAAAATTCTTTCTCCTGTCCAGCCAAGGTCTGCTCAGCAGGACAGACAGAGGCACTCTGCCTGCCCCCAGGGCTGTGTTACCTTTTTATATTACAAACTACGTGTGACATGTTTACAATTATTTCCCAATCCCTATCACCTGTGTTAGACAGTGAGCTTCTACTCTAAACCAATCCAGAAGTGCCACCATCACCAGTGCAGATGGAGGTAGAGGAGAAGAAGAAAGGCTGGACATGCCCAAATCCCTCCATCTTGTCCCCAAAACCCTTATACCAAAAATCCCCAAATCTACATTTACACCCTGTGATAACTTTATTATTACACTATTTAAACTGCTGTGGCTTTTATCTCTTCATGTAAAGGTGGCAATTTACTCCATAGGTCATAATGGAACCCACTGGTGTTGTGGGCTCTGTGCCAGGGTCTCTGAGCCCCCTGGCAGGGTCCCAGCAACTCCAGACTCCCAGAGGGATGTCCTGAGTTCCCACATATACTCACAGCTTATCTAACCTGCCCAGTGAACACAGGGCAATATTTAAAAACTTTCTTTCCCCTGTTAAATCTCCCAAACCTAGCTCATGTGATAACAGTCCACATTTGAACTGCTAAATTAAAAGGAGATGTGATGATCCAGTGTTATCCCTGGCACCAAAAGGATCCTACCCAGCCATGAGAGGAGAAATGCACGAGGCTCTCTGCAGTGGGGAGGGTCACTGGGTCCCCGGGTGTGAGCAGCCCCTGCCACACTTCAGGAAGTGTCTGTCACAACTCATCTATTTTCATGTCCATTATGGAACCCTCCTGGGGTTAAATCATGCACAGATACAAGACAGTTTCACCTCCACTGGAAGGGTTTTAAAAATGAAATTAGACATGTTTTTGAGGCAAAATATTTTGCAGTTAACTCCCCAGGTCTGCACATATTCCTACAGAATGTGTGGCCAAAGGAACCTCCTCTAAACCATTTCCCATCACCTCCTCTGAGCTGTCAGCTTCAATTGGACTTTTCTTGCAGCACTACTTGTCCTGTACTGAGAGGATAACAAACAAACAACTTAACTCATCCTTCTATGTTTATAACTACAATCTAAAAACCTGTATTTAGGATTTAACCTACTTGCTTTAAAATCAGAACTGTTTCCATACATATTATTCATTACTGCACATTTTAAACTGCTGTACCTTACCTATTCCCAGCATTTGTTTAATACATAAAATCATTTGGGCTGTAATTTCTTCTTAAGCATTTATTTTATTTTTAAATAATCTTTGCAGCTGGAATTGAGACAGGTTGAATTCTTCTGAACGGAATTGTCCAACAATCTCTGAGAGCATTTTTAGGAAGAAAACTGTATTCTGAATCAAATAAACTAAAAACCTGGAAAAGCATCTTGCTAGTTTGACTTAAAAAGCAGAAAAGAAATCAGATAAAAAGGCCATGAGAACATACAACCACTTTGCAAAAGTCTTGTTTAAAAAATCTTTTTAAAAACTTTTTTTAAAAAAGCTAAATGTAGATACAGTAAAGTTCAAAAAGCAATTGAACTCTCAGGGCAAATTGTCCACAAATACAGGTGCAGGAAATGGAAGAAATTGTGGGGATTTCCACACTAATGGTCACTACTGTGGCTGCTCCTTACACAAACTTTCTCTCCTGTGAATGCCAGTAAATGAGCAGAGAGAAAATGACAAAAGCATGGACACAAGAATGGGCATGTTTCAGAAAAGCAAAGCCTTTCACCCTAGCACTCACAAAACCCTGTAATATGAAGTGGATTTCTGAGTGGTCTCAGTTGCTTAAGTCAGGATTGGAAAATTCTTTGGTAAAGCCTTTTTTACTACTCTTTTTGATGGAACACAGAAATACAATTTCAATGTTTTCCTTTCTATGGTGACTCATGTTTCTCCTCTACTGAAAACTCTCGGGCACTGAGTTGGGGTTTACCAGAGATCAGCACTGCTAACAAGCTGCCAAAACCAGCTCAGCACTATACATTTCTGCAGCACTACATGATGGTTTTACACTAATAACAGAGTTGCTTATTTAAAAAACCAAACAAGCAGCAGTTCCAAGAATCAACATATTTATTTTGACAGTTGTTACTGTTCCTAACACTTCCCTAGCTCAACATGTTTCAGTTGAACCTGTAATCACTTTAAAATGATTCAATGTTGGTTGGTTGTGCTCCAACCACCTAGGATGAATGAAAGAAAAGTATTTGATGTTTCAGTGCAGTGAGGAATAATGTGATTTTAAAAACCCTCAGATCTGTCAGTATAAAGAGGTAACACAGCTAAAAGCTACTACAGTTTTGCTCAGTTATAGTATTATGCTCTACTGTCACTTGTAGCTGTGCCAGTATGTTTTGGAAGCATCATGAACTGTCACAGACATGTTTTATGAAAAATCCTTTCCTTGGGATTTTCCCTCCTGAGAAGCTGAGAGGCCTCAGGAACAAACTGCAAACAAAGATTCTCTGCTGCTGTGGGATGCAGCAGGTGGGGCTGGGATTGGTCTCTGTGGTTGTTTCTCATTAATGGCCAATCCCAGCCCAGCTGCCCAGACTGTCTGGGTCACAGACAAACCTTTGTTATTCATTCCTTTTCTATTCTTTGCTTCCTTCTGCTGAAATCCTTCCTTCTATTCTTTTAGTATAGTTTTAATATAATATATATCATAAAATAATCAATCAGCCTTCTGAACATGGAGTCAAGATTCTCATCTCTTCCCTCATCCTGGACCCCTGTGAACACCCTCACAATGAATAATGCCAAGCTTCACCTACAAAGATGGGCAGCAGTGCAACTGCACAGCCCTGCAGAGGAGAAGAGGAGCTGGTTCCCCACACTGATGGATGCTTACAGGCACAGTGGGAGTCATCCTGCTCTCAGGGTGTAGGGGACACAGTGCAAAGGGGGCATAGAAGGCAATCTTATCCCCCAAGGAGTTGCAGCTGGACCAATCACTAAAGATTGGAAGCAGGCCTGATCTTAACAGGCCACACCTGTAGGCAATAAGAACAAGTGGTATAAAAGAGTGGGGTGGTGGGATCTGGAGTCAGGGGAGTGCTGCAAAGACCAGGAACAGGCAGTGCTCAGAGGAGCTGCCTGTGAGAAACATCAAGGAGATATGGAGCTCTGGTGATATGAAATCCTTGCACTATAATGTTCTCAGAACTTGTGCTAGCTAAGACAACATCAGGGCACTCTGAACTGCTCAAACAGCTGCTTGCCCACCTGGCCTAAGAGAAAAGCTGTGAACCAGAATGAAATGAGCACCTGAACGTTTCCATTTCTGCAGCTCTGCACATACATGGTTCAGTTTCCACTCCACTGTACCCAGCTGGGAGCTGTATTTAATTAAAACCTGTCCTAAAGACTGGCTCCCTCTAGTGCAAATTGCCAGGAATCTGATTCTGGAATAGAAAGGCTTCAATCAGTTTTTTCAAATTGCACATTCTCAGATAGCAGAGCTCTTGTTTGATATTTCAGTCATTAACAGATCTTGCACTGAGTAAAACACCTGTGGTCAGCTTGAGTGTTTAATGGAATAAATACAGATTATGTTCAATTACACCATTTCTACTTTTCAGGAGGGATTTGACATCTAGAGCTCACTTCCAGCTAGAAAGCAAGTGCTATTCTAATACAGAAATATAAATAACCAAAACAGCCACAGCTCCTGACTGTTAAGAAAAATGGTGCTTTTGGTGCTCTTTTAATGACAGAATCTGTGTTCCCAGGGGTTTTTTGATCCTGTTCCAGCACTGGAATCTCAGCATACTGGAGAGCCTGTGCCAGTACAGCTGTCAAGAGCTAAAGTTTGAGCACTCTGGAAGAGATTTGAGCATAGCAAGTGGATTTTACACTCAGCAAACTTCAACAGGAACCACTCCTGTCCTGGCAGAGAGTTCAGGCTTCATTCAGACAGTTCTTCTAGAACAGCACAGCAAGGATGAACAGAAAACTCCTTTCTCAAGGTATTGACAAGGTTAAATATCTACTTCTTCCACTCCCAGAAGGCCTCACCCTATATTCCCTTCTCCTACTTACATTAGCAGCTGATCTGACTGGGATTTTTACATCCTTACCCTCCTCACTACCTGTATCCCCCAGGACAGAAAGCTTCAAGAAGAGTTTCCAGCCAGTCTGTGCTTTTTGCTCTGTCTCTATAGAAATTATACCCTGCAACACACAATAAACTGAAATATTTCTTCTCTCAGAAGTTGTTTAATGCCATTAACACAAATTCTTCACAAAATAGTAAGGAATAGCAAAGGAAATCTTATTTATAATAAAATAAAAATGAGTAAAATTTAGGACAAAAAATGCTCAGAAGTGGCAATCCCAGCTGAGGAACTGTAACACACAATCCCCCAAGCTCTTTGCAGTAGGGGTAATGTTTGAAACATCCAACTCTAAGTAGAACAGTTAGACACAGGGCATTTATTTTAGATTTCCAGTAACGGTTTTGTCAGACTCTGCAAGATCTTCCTCTCCAGATTATCTTCAAACATATCTGAGTGAAAGGGCAAACAGAAATTTGAAAGAGATGATTGATTCCTTTGTGGGGGACAGAGTTACCCACTGAGACAGGAACATATATGAATTCTGATTTGCAATCATTTCCACTATTTATGAGGTCACAGGACATGCTCCTGCTGAGCTCAATTTAGCAAGAGCTTTAGCAAGATCAATGCAGAGGGTATTACAATCACACTGACTTGGTGATGTCCAAACTACAACAAATTCATAACTCAAAGCTATAAATAGACTGAAAGCTAAAAATAGTGCACAGACAGATTAGAAAGCTAAGATGCAAATGGAAATTAAACAATGGCATCATTAGTTATGAGTTTAAGAAAAAGGGATGCAGTTCATGCACTTAGGCAGGCATGCCGAAGCCAGCAAGAACTTCAGGTGGCCATGAAATGCCTCATTTTAAAACAAAAAACCAAAAATTCCACCAAACTACAACAGAAAACCTCTCCTTTCTGTCACAGAAAGAAACATTTCTCCCATAACCACTGAGGACTATCCCAATGAATGACTTGCAGGGGATTTGAATTCCAGTCTCCTTTCTTCCTGCAAGGGTTGTCTAAAGATCACTGCAACCAGAGAAAGCTGATGGTTATAAATACAGAATGTTCTGTAAGATTGTTTCTCTTTAGATTATGCACATCTAAACAGGCTCAAGCAAATATACACAAATGTTTCATCCCCTTCCTTTTAATTCATCTTTTTTTAATATCCTTGAACTGATGTTTTATGTAAATTAATAAATTATTTGTTCTTCTTTCACCTTTACAGAGATTTAAAAATTGCAGTTTCCTAACTTTAACAACATGGTATTTGGATTGAAAGACCTTCAATGTGTTGTACATTCCTCTATTTTCCTGTCTGGGAAGCTTCCTTAGCTCTTCATATCCCAGACTTTGGCAGGAACCTGTCCATAGGAACAGCAACAGCAGTGGAAATGGAATCAAAACATTTCACCCAGTTATGTTGGGTTATTCTTTCCCCAAGTGTAGTCTGTGGTTTCACCACACTTAAGTATATTTTATTGGTGTTTGCAATGTGCATTTTAACAGAACTGTGAAGGGTGCTGCAGACCAAGTTGAGAACAATATGCTTTTTCTTCCTGGAAAAGCAGCCTATAGGATAAAACCCCATTCCAGTAATTTAGTTTAGCCCTACATATGAAATAACAGAAGCCAAGGTGCCTGAGCTGTTATTATTTTTTTTCTGATGTTTTTGACACCAATGTGCTGAGCTTTATGGCATTCACCACTTCAGCAGTGGTGAGTTCCCACTAGGTATAGTCACAATACTCCTCAATATTTTCATTTTGATGTAATTTGTGGCCCCAGCTTTTTAAATATCCGCTCTGTAATAATGTTTAATTTCAGGGGTCACTCCGCCAAGGAGTATATTAAAGCCCATAAAACTCATTTCCAAAGCTCAAATATCAAACTGTGATCAGGTTAGGAGGGCAGCATCTGTGAATATTTCATCTTTTATCATGCTGATAATAAGGAGATGACAGAGGCACATTATTACAATGAGAGAATTGCTCATTTCAGCCCTGCCTGCTGGAAGATGGGGTCTGCAGTGTGCATTACTCAATAAAATCAATTCTTATATGAAAAGCAAGTTTACTGAGCCACCACTGTGTCTTATTTGATTGTAATGAATAATATATGGACCCAAGAGCTTGCTCATCTGGTAGGGAGAGGGAAAGGAAAAGGCTGGAGTTTGAAGGGGCATTGCAGTGTAGACAATAATTTATCAAAATTGTATTTTATTGTTCAGAAGCAATGTTATGGGACTGAAGTCTGTTAGACTCATAATTCTGAAAATAAATCTTAAAGTTCCACTAACACCAAGAAGGGTGCTAGCCAACACTGAACAGTGTGAAACAATTCCATCTTGCCTTGGTTATTTATGCTCAGCAGATAGCGATCAACCAGCACGACAGTTTAAGGTTTGCACAATTTCTGCTGCAGTTTCTTGTACTTTCACTTTTTTTGGCCACATTTCACACTACTCTCTAACCAAAGAAGAAAAATTTGGAAAAAAAAACCCAGTCTATCTTATCATTAGTAAGATGGCAAACCTCTATGAAAAAGTAGCATCATACCTGCTTTGAGAGGGACTTAGGAAAAAAGGCTGACATTTACTCATCTCTTGA
The DNA here is from genome assembly GCF_022539315.1 of Serinus canaria. Lineage (NCBI taxonomy): Eukaryota > Metazoa > Chordata > Aves > Passeriformes > Fringillidae > Serinus > Serinus canaria. Next base: position 2,471,384 of record NC_066336.1, on the reverse strand, counting down.
ATAATGTTCTCTTATTATTTTTCCTTAAATGTATTTATACCATTTGAAAACAGCTTACCAAGAACAGAAATATGGATAATTTCACAGACCAACACATATGTTTTGTCCAAATTTTGGACTGCAGCTTTAAATCAATGCCTTATAGGAAAATGAGTCTCAGTATAACCACTTATTTATTATTAGCAACAGTATTTAACAGGGCCATTTCTTTTCAGAATTCTGAGAACAAATGGCCATCATTACAAAAATATGACTTTAAATTGTCATTATCACCATGCTGTGATAATGACCTATCATTTTGGCACTTGTAATCCAAGTCGTGCTTCCTCCAATCCCTTGCTGTACAACATATTTAACTCATTTACATATAAATATTTATTTTGCCTGCCTTCATTTCTTTCCCTTTTGCTTACACACCACCAAGTTCAGTAGAGTTTAATGGGGGAAGTTTATTCAATTTTTTAAATTGTTATTATTATTTGTTATTCTAAGCTTTTAAAACTGTCTCCCCATATTTTATTTTAGGGGTGCAGTTGAGGCAAACTGAAACAACATTCCCAAGTTTTTAATTTCAATATCGAAACAAACATTGTTCAGAGAGATCTGTGTGTGAAGTAAATGTCTGGAAAATAAACACCAAGGTACAACTTTAAAAATAAATAAATTAATTAACAAACCACAAACATCCTGCACCAGCCCCTACTGAGCAGGTTTAAGAGTTGATAGTCTGGGATTTGTTGTTTGTTGTAAAAGATCACAATATCTTAGAGGGGCTCTCCCTCTACCTTAAAACCCTTTAGAAATACATCATTTGATGTTGGAATTTTGCATGCATAACCTTAAATCAGTTTATTAAGAAGGCCATTTCATAGCAATTGAATCTCAACAATAAAGAGCTGTCCAACAGCAGGGAGAGTCATTTGTATCAAAACATTTGTTGCAAGAGCAATGTTTTCATCCTATCCTCAAAACTTCCTTCAAAGTGCAGGTCCTCCAAGCAAGGCATGAAAATAATTCACAGAATCACAGAATCAGTGGGGCTGGAAGGGACCCATGAGGGTCCCTCTGGTCCAACCCCCCTGCTCAAGGAGGCTCATCCAAGGGAACAATTCCTAAACCTTGAGAGATGAGCACCTGTGGGGTTTTCTGGGGGAGGAATGATGAATCTGACTCCTTAAAAGGTTAATTTATTATTTTATGACATTATATTATTATAAAGAATGCTATACTAAACTATATTAAAGAATAGAGAAAGGATACAGAGACAAGGCTAAAAGATAATAATGAATCTTGTGACTCTCTCCAGGGTCCTGACACAGCCTGGCCCTGATTGGTCATTAAGTCAAAACAATTCACATGAAACCAATCAATGACCAGTTGGCAAACAATCTCCAGACCACATTCCAAAGCATCAAAACACAGGAGAAGCAATCAGAAATTATTGTTTTCATTTCTCTCTGAGGCTTCTCAGCTTCCCAGGAGAAGAAATCCTGGCTGAGGGATTTTTCCAGAATATGTGACAGTGACAGGCATCCTGTCACCCAAGGTGTGCTGGTGACACTCACCTAGTTATTATTCCATTAGTAACACCATTATAACCGTGGAATATCAGAAATTTACTCTAAGAAGCAAATATCACTTGCAAGTGGGCTGTTACAGCTGAATAAGTGCATTTCTTCACTTCAATTAATAAAGCACATCTTCAAGGATGACTTTATTTTGATGATGAATGAAAAGAGGGAACCATTAACAAGCCCTTTAAAAGTTACTGACTGCACTAATACCTTCTGTAAATGGAAATAGAACTTTTAAATTAAGTGTTTAAGGTTATATACTCTCTAGTAAGTGCTGCTTTGAGCAGTTACAGTGAGTCTTTCTGTGTTGTAAAAAAGGTAAAAATAAGAATATAATTCCAAATGGCTAATTAGGCTATTTTGTAGGTCAAGTTTTTGAAATGGAATCAATGTGAATCTACCTTTTTATTATTTTTTCTACTTTTTCGTTTTGATCAGAAATGGGGGTCACTGTTTTAGTGGGGGTTACACTGCTTTAGGGAGAATTCAAAGAACAGGAGCAGGATGGTAAGAAATCTGCTCTAGGATGAGCCTGCTTGACCAGGGAGGATTAATTATCACCTGTACAGGCATTGGATAGTTCAGTGCAGAGAAAAGAGATATAGATCAGAGTTTTAGAGTTTTTACCTCTGAAACAAAATCTTCTAGGCAAGGAGAATTCACTCTGCAGACATTAGAAACATGTCTGCATTGTTTTCGAAAGGTTGGGGAGAGGTAAAGGATGAAGAAAGAAACCCCAACCCAAACCAAACAAACCAAGGGAAAAAACCCCAAACAAAAGCCAGAACACCACAATGCCCATCTTGGGTGCATTCTTTGCATTTTCCTAATACATGCAAGCTGCAGAACAGCCAGGTGTTATTATTCATTACAATTTTCTGTTACACTGTGATAAATGGCACCCCCAGAGCTGCTCAGAGGATGCTTATTACAGTCATTTAAGTAAGAGGTGATTTGCTCAAATAGGTTGTTTCACACAGCTGAACTCCATGCCTGTCCCTCCTACTCTTGTTAGTGCTGCAATAACTGAATTTTAACTGAGTGATGACTGTTCCATGCATGTACCTCACTGCACCCTATTTATTTTATCTTGCAAAACAAGGCTCTACTAATTCCACATGCTGGACAGCTAGAATCTCTTTATTCTTCATTCTGTTCAGAGATTTGACCTTTTTTGGTGTCAGGTTTAACAAAGGTTCTTGTTTAAAAGGCAACCATCACTCTCTAGTGACAATATCAGAGAAGACAACCTGCAGGCTGTCCCAGCCACTTTCCCGTGTATCAAAAGGCTTCTCCCACCCACATATTTCATCTTTTGGTGCCTTATTTATGCACAAGTGCACAATAGTGCCCAGACAGCTCAAGGGTTTGGGCAAACACCTGACAGGAGCAGGCTGAACTCCTCTCTGGGACTTTGGCCTTCCCTTCCCTGCTGGCACAGAATTGCAGATATTTAGAGCAGCTATAAGGACATTCTGCTTCAGTTCATATCAAAGTAACAGATATTTGAGCCTGTAAATAGTCTGGATACAATCAATGTGTGTAACTGGTTTTAAAGCACAAGTTGAAATTGGAGATAATCTGTTGAGCAAGTGAAAGCACGACTTCATATTTTCAGTGAAAAAGGAATGGAAGGCAAGAATAAAAAAAGTTTAAAAAAAATGAATTCTCCTTTTAAACAAAGTGCTGCAACCTATTCCTCAACCTATTCCTTTCTTCAAACTATTCCTAAAATTATTTTAAAAAACTTAAAGCAGAAATATTTTATCAATGGTCACAGATTTAAATTCTCAGTGCTGCTTTTCCACCCCAAGAACTTTTCTCAAATTCAAGAATTTCTTATAGATGCTCCTTTCTGAGTATCAGAATCGTTACTTTGCAACATTCAGAACCATTTGTACCATACATGACCTGCACAGTTTTGAGACTGAGAGTTTCATTAATGCACTTCTCACACTATTGAGGGCAAATCTCACACAGCTGAATTTTGTTTGATTGTACAACTACAAGAACACATTTTCAGGAGGATACTATTTCATTATGCATTACTGGCATAACCCAACAATATTTCCCAGTTTGTTTTGTTTAAAAGTGAAAAGCCCAAAAGTGAAAACCCAGGGAAAATTACATGTTAAATTTAGAATTCAGTGCTAAAGCTGTACAAAGTACCTGAAATTAAAGATCTTACTCCAAGATAAAGTTCAGACAGGAAAAACAGATGGGGAAATAGAATTATGTATTGCTTTTTCTGATGTGAAATGTATATTTTTTCAGATTTTGGCATTCAAATGCAGGTGCCAATGAGGTTCAGCTCCAGGGCTGCTGAAGTTGTTTCACAGTACCAGAAGTCCCTGTGCTACAGAGGGACAGATAAAAATATATTTTATAATCACACTGGTCATCAAATTAAGCCAGCACACAAAAGTTTTTCATCTGATCCTTTAGAACAAAAATTCTAGCTGTAAGCAAGAGTAGCAAGCAATAGAAAAGGTGAAGCAAAGCTCAGCATTTTAAAAAGAAATCCAAGGTACCTGTTGGCAAAATAGGTTTGCATAAAGCACCTGCTCTCATGGCAGTACAAAATCATCAGTATCAATGAGGATGTTAAAATTGGTGATGTGTGTGAGCTATAACAATGAAAGGGGGGATAGGCAAGCAGTTTTAAAGAGAAAAGTAAATTTGCTTGTTGGTAACAGAAAACAGTGCCCCGTGCATTCCCCTGCCTTTGGCATCACCCTGTAAATGAGTGTCAGAATCCAATCACAGCCCCAGCCACAGAAGGATTTCACACCGACTTTGTCCAGCATTTAAAATAAGTGTTTTGGAGAGCAGTAGTGAATTAAACTCCAGCTTTCTAAGACAAATGGGAAATCCAACAGCCAAACCATTTTCTGATGAGAATACATCAGAATTGAACTTCAACTACTTTCTAAAACAAAGTCTTTAAGATGCTAATGGCCATTGTTTTCTCACTTAGTAAGCAAAATCTTCTGCCACAAAAGGTTAGATGATTGCAAAGATTTAATTGAATGTCTAAAAGAAAGGAAAATGTTTCTTAGAAAAGCTAAGACGGACCTCTAACACCATTCCTACAGTAAAACACCCGGTAACAATAGAGATGTGATTTGCTGAAATTAAAATGCTATTATGGTGGAATTAGGGCTTCAATATTTTTAGCAGCTTAAATATGCCTTCCATTTTTAAAGGACATCTGATAACAGATAATTACTTTTCATCTCATAGAAACTGAGTTGTTTTCTTAAGGAAAAATACTTTTCTTTTTTCCCATGAAGGTTTAAACATAGCCATCATTAGTAGGATTTAGGTGCCTGCTTCAGCTTAGAGGATTTATATTAGCATATAAATGGCCATTGGTGGCTGCTGGATTTTACCTATTTCATGTTTCAATGTGGCATCAGAATGCACTTGGCAAGAAGCTCAGGGGGCAGTGAGATGTGTGCTCTGAGGAGCAGTTCTGTAAGGTGGTGGTTCTAGACCTAGACCAGGGGCATCTTGTTATTAAAAAAAAATCACCTGTTATTATCTTACTGAGTTTTGTGTTTACAATATCATTTAAATACTCTAATTAATGAGTTCTGCAGAGAAATCTGACACTGTTAGAAGAAGGTGCATTGGTTTTTGCAGCACTTCTTCCCTGAGAACATGAGACTATGTCAAGGCAGTGCATTTTCTCTGTGATAAACACAATTGTTTATTTATTTTATATTCACTTGAAATGCGTCCAAAATTATTTCTGTCTTTTTATTGATGGAAAAAAAATGGAAAAGCAAGGTGTGGCTATTACCCTGCCAACACTACTTTCATGCAACACATTTCCTCCTGGGAGGCAGGCAGGGAAGGAAAGCCACGAGCATTCCCTGTCCTCTGTTTCAGACTGACCTTCAAGACTCACCACTTTAAAATGTTAATCACCACGAGTGACATTTCTCGTGTCACTGAGTGGATTGTAGCAGCAGAGGGAGAAGTGTTCTTTTGAACAGCTTTCCTCCCAGCCTGGGAGGGGTGAGGGAAGGCAGAGCAGAGGTGAGCAGATGGCAAATGCTTGGTGCATTCTTATGAGGGGGGTGAGGAGGGCCTGCAGCAAAACAAACCTGCCTTGATGCATGAGGGCAATTGATAAAGGGACGGGGACTCCATGGTTTCACAGAATTCCCAGAATTCCCAGAATTCCCAGAATTCCCAGAATCACTGGGTTGGAAGAGACCTTCATGATCATCGAGTCCAACCCAGCCCAGTTAAGGTGTAGATTGGGTCTACTGTATGAAGATGCTCAGCAAAGAAAAGTATAGAATGCAATGTAACCTAAAGAAAAGTCAATAATGCAGTGTAACCCAAAGAAAAGTATAGAATGCACAGTAACCTAAAGAAAAGTATAGAATGCACGGTAACCAAAAGTATAGAATGCACTGTAACCTAAAAAAAAAAAGTATAAAATGCACTGTAACCTAAAGAAAAGCACGGAATGCATTGTAACCAAAAGAAAAGTATAGAATGCATTGTAACCAAAAGAAAAGTAAATAATGCAGTGTAACCAAAAGTATAGAATGCACTATAACCAAAAGAAAAGTATAGAATGCATTTGTAACCAAAAGAAAAGTATAGAATGCATTTGTAACCAAAAGAAAAGTAAATAATGCAGTGTAACCAAAAGTATAGAATGCACTATACCCAAAAGAAAAGTATAGAATGTACTGTAAGCAAAATAAAAGTATAGAATGCATTGTAACCAACACCAAAGGGTATCCAGGCCTGCCTGCAGCTGGAGCTGACAGCTGTGGGCACAGCTCTGTCACCCACAACCCTGGATTGCTGTGACACCTTGGATGTAACAAACTGCATTTTGAGGAGCTGCCTGGAGTCCCACATCTCTCATTCAGGCTCTTGCACAGGAGCACCAGGCAAGTTGATGTGAGCACTCTGAACCACCCAGCTCAGACCTGGCACACTGCTCCTTCACAATCCCCCCTGGCAGGTAAGAGGAAAGTGTTTACCTCTCTGTGGAGCTGCAACTGTTAATTTTATCCAGACAATTTCAGGGGAATTAAAACATTACCCAGGAAACATCATTAATGTTTATCAGTTTTAGCAGGTAACAGCATAAAAATAAGATAGTCACCATGAAAAAGTGACTAACTCCTGATAGTAAATGGTCTAAGCCCTGAACTTTTTAGGGTCCCTCTGTAACCACAGGTAATACAGGATGGAGGAGAGCCCATCTATGATTCTGTGTTCTAAACCCCAGGGGAGGTTTAAGTTGGGCCTTAGGGAGTTCTTCACAGGAAGGGTGTTTGGGCATGGGAACAGGCTGCCCAGGCGGTGGTGGGGTCACTGTCCCTGAGGTGTCTGAAGCCAGGCTGGGTGTGGTGCTCAGTGCCAAGGCTGACTTGTAGAGGCACTGTTAGGTCCCAGACTGGACTCAATCATCTCAAAGATCTTTTCCAACCCAGCTGGTTCTGTGATTCTGTGGTTCACATTCTTCTGGAGAAGCTGCTGGAGCACCTGAATCTCTGTCAGGGTCTGGCAGTCAAGTAACTGAAGCCAACCATTCATGCCCAGATGTTTTGTTTTGAATAAAGGAGCCATAAAAACGCATCTTGCATGCTCTTGATGCATCCTGATCCCTAACACATCAATCTCCCATGCTCCAAGAGGTTTTTTTAAAATTAGAAAGCAGCCAGTGCTGTGGGCACTGCTCTCATGGATGCCACCTCTGAATATTCTGCTTAATACTAAACCCTTTTAATTAAAGCTTAGAATCTTCATTGCTCACCTACTTTCCTTCTTCATTTTGGCCTTCATTTATGCAGCAACAAAACAATTAGGTCCACAAGGGAAAAAGTAAAACATAATTTCTGGCACCACAAGAACCAATATTTGAAATGATTGTTGAAGAAGTACAATAAGAGATTGTTAGATTGGGCTGATTCAAATAGTTATTAAAATTGTTAATGTTTAATTATAAGCAAAACATTGGAAGAAATTAGATACCAGTCCCATCACTTGTGAAATTACCATCTAACTCTCAGTTAATCAAGTCAAATAAAGGTCAAAGACCTCTATCTTCTAACCAACACAATTCTTGATTCATTACATTAGGCAAAAATTTTAGATTGCAAAACTCTGACATAATCCCACTATCCTACCTGCATCATCATCATTTTTAAATATGTTATTTCATTTCCAGGACCTTTGCACTGCAGTTTATACTGAATGGAGCAGGGCCAGCACCTTGCAAATGAAACAGAGACCCTAACCAGGCTCTCTTTTTGGTTAAAAGAGCTGCTGAAAAGAATAATTTTTCAAATTAGTAAAGACTACTTCCATGGTTTTTAAGTCACTAAACCAGAAAAAAATGTCTTTACAGTAAAGGGAGAAAGATGGAAGGACCCTACAACACATTACTTCTTAAAAGAGCAGCTGAACACCCCAGTATTGCAGGGGTTTAACAAATATGCCAGAAGTCTTCTCTGCTGAATAACACAAGGCTTGTCTGTTATAAAAACCAACACGGTCATGCATTTGTCTTTTATAAAAACCAAAATGGTGATGCATTTGTTTGTTTAAAAAACCAAAATGGTGATGCATTTGTTTGCTATAAAAAACAACATGGTGATGCATTTGTCTGTTATAAAAACCAAAATGGTGATGCATTTGTTTGCTATAAAAACCAACATGGTGATGCATTTGTTTGCTATAAAAACCAACATAGTGATGCATTTTTCCTCAAGAAGCTTTGTGAGCTCATTAAGCACTGATAAGTCCACATGACATCAGAGACACCACTGTTTTTTCTCTACTTCCAGATTCTGAGCCTGCACTGACATAATGATGAAGACCATCAGATCTGTGCACATCCCTTTACCAGCTGTACCCAAGGCAGTTTAAGGCACCAAACAAACCAACCAGAGAGAACCAACACCAGATGTCATCTGGATTTCTGTTTCTGTTTCTGGAAAACAGAAATCCAGATGAAAAATATAAGAATATTTCTCATGTATAAATATTTTGCCCTTTCCAAAAACTTGTAATAATTACCACCATAATTCCATTCATAACATAATTCTTGTCACACAGTTTGTTTAAAAATATGCCTGGCACTTAGGCAAACATTGGCTCAGTGATCAGAAGTGTGGAAGTCCCACAGGAGCAAGGATTGAATGAAGGGGTATATTGTATGACAATGCTTCTAAATGTTTCTAATGCTCAGCTTAACCCAACCACAAAGCTAATTTTGCAGCCAGAATTGTTGGTTCATGATCTGTCTATAGCCACATAATTAGGGAAGGAAACTGAACAATAATTCTTTAGCAAGGAGCACACCTTGAGAGGGGTGCACATGACAGCTGAATTTTTTTCTGTGGCAGGAGAACTCAAGGAGGTGTAAACATGGGAGCCCTTGGAAGCCAGAAATCACACTCCTCTCAGGCAAACTCTGCTTTTCCTGGTTTTAATGGGACAGTCTCCTTTGTGGGAGAAGCCAACAACAGGAGAAGTGTCTGATGGGATTCCTCTGCATCTTTATTTTCAGTTGGAGCAGCTTTGTTGCAGACCCTCTCCCTTTCATCTCACAGAAAAAATCTGACATGTTAGGACCTGAAAAAAGGGGATTTTAGTGGACATTCCCAATTCATCTGACTGGTAAATAAATAGTTTTTCTTTTACACTTGTGCTGATCACTAGAAAACCTTAGTCTGAAAGAGAGCTTTGCTCGTTTCCCTTCCTGAAACAGCTGAGAAACTGCAGACTTCACAACAGATTCTGTTCTCCAGCCCTGTACTTTTTGCAAAGCATTTGAAGAAAATATGCCTCAGATCAGAAAAATTTTCATTGTGATGTGAAGGGTTACCATAAAATCCTCTCAAAATATTTTTTTAAAGAGATTAGACTATTTGCAGGCTGCAGCCTCAGTCTGTAAAACCCTTTGATCCATTCTCCAGCAAGAACAAAACCTTTTAGTGCTAGGACACTTCTGAATTCCTCAGTTACCTTAAGCAAAACTTAATGACACTCTCTGAACTATCTGCTTTACTTCCAAATATTCTTCAAGGAATGGAACCAAACTTTAAACAAAATGGAAAACCCTTCTCTTCAATGAAGATCTAACACAGTGCCCATCAAAATCAAAGATTTTGTGAAAGCAGTGTGCCACTAAGTTATCTTTAGGATCTGAAAGTATCTTCATAAAAAGATTCTTCATTAAACATACATAAGCAAAAGCAATAAACTAGTAAATATTTGGACTAATGCATTTAAGAACATGCCACTGTACTTGTTGGACTATTTAGAGTTGATGTAATCACTTTTATGCTCTTAATTCATTCTCACTGGTGAAACAACAAGTGTAAACATTACCCTGTGAGCACACACCGTGGAAGCAGAGGAAAAATGGGAGCTGATTTCTGCCAGGGGAAGGTCTGGCTGCAGAGCTGCAACCTCACAGGCAGAGCTCCCATTTCCTCAAACCCCACCTTCCCCAGTCAAATAGAAATACAGTATTATTTGGTACCTCAAGGTAGCAAGGAATGAAATTCCACTTAAATACTTTCATGGCTTTCAAATTGGCACTTAGCATCTGGAAGAAACAAGATTACAAACAGCTTAATCACATACATGTTCTTGAAGAAATAAGGTTACAAACAGCTTGATCACATACATGTTTTAGGAGGGCAAACCATGGTGGCATTTGCCCACTTGTTTAGCTGCCTCTCAGCTGAATCTGACATTTCATCTGTTCGCTATTCCTGTGATTCTCCTTACCACAGGCTCATTTCCACTCTCCGCATGAAATAACTCACTCCACTTAATTTGAGAAAACAGACCAAAGGCACAGACCAATATAAAGAATAGCATTAAAATGTGCTTTAAAGGGACAAAATCAGAGGAGAAAAAAGCCTTGCCAGGAAAGAACCAAACTGTTGCTCAGCACATCCCATGTTGCCCAAAACATATAAATGGTAGAGCTATATTTCTATGCAGTCATTCACATGTAACTTGTGACTTTAAAATAGTACTACTACTACTACTACTTACTACTACTACTACTACTACTACTACACTAACAATAATAATAATAATAATAATTTAGGTTTGAAATCAAGTCTAGGTAATTTAACACTCTTCTGTGGGAAAAAAGTACCTGGTCTGCTTCTTCCTACTGGGAGGTAATTCAATATTTTATTGCAAAAACAACCCAGAAACCTATTTCACATTCTGTTGACTGACTGGATGGGAAATGTACTGCCAAGACAGACAAGTCTCCTGAGTGCAAAAACATCTGTAATCGTAATTAAACAATAAAGTGCTGGCAGCATCTGTTTCCTCCTATCCCTTCAGGGCTTATGTGTAGCATTTGAGGTGATCTCACCATGCTGGCCAAAAGGGTTAATTACTGTACATGGAGAGGGAGAAAAAGTAACAGTCTGAGGGGAAAGTATCACTGAGGAAATGTGCATTACTGGATCAATGGCCATTAGCTGGAGAACAGATTCACAGCAGGCTGTTAATGATCAGACAAAGATTACAGTTAGATACATCTTTCTGCTAAGGTCATCTGCTCAGAAGTAATAATAATGATGAGGCAGCACACACTGGAACGGATGTGTAAACAAAACACAAAGAGAAGGAGAGAAAAATTATGAAAATGGGGGGAAAAAATGGTCTCAGCTGATACTTACTCATTCCACTAAGTATTTTAAGTGCTGTGAGTCAAGGATAGCAGTGGGGGGAGATTCTTTCTAACCACACTTCTAGCAGATGAAGGATTTCCCCCCCCTTCTCTTTAAAAACTGTCTCTCTAGAGGTCTGTGTTGCAAAGCAGTGCTCAAAACTTCAGGGGTTTTAAAGGGTTCACAGGGCCAGACACATGTACTCCATTAGAACTGTTGAACTTCTAAAAACGTGTCATTTTGAATCGTGAAGATGAAGTATAACACGGTGAGATATGTTTAGTTTCCTGATGCCTTAAGAATATTTTGTTCACTGTATAGTGATCACACACTCATTTCTGCAAGGCATGCTGCCTCTTGTACATGTCAGCTGAAACGACAGCAGCCCTGCTCCCAGACAGATGATGAACCTCCTGCTGTGCTGGCAAACAGACACTCAACAAGACTTGACTTTCACTGCTAACAGGCATGGACAGTGAACTTTGCAAATGAAGCCTCAGACTGAGAGAATGTGTCCAAAAAGCCCAAAGCTTCAGTCTCCAAGCTGCCGTCTCTACCCCCTCAGCTTGGTCTCTCTGTTGGCCTTGTTCTTTCTGGGTCTTGTCATCAAATTGTGAGTCAGGGAAAGGCTGGGAATGGGAAAAAGGACACAAGTGGACTATTGGCAGCCCAAAATAAAACATTCTGGAAAGTCAACATAGTTTAACAGAAGCGTAATCTGATTTTCCCCTTAAAATAAAACAACAAATTGGCTTTAGTTTTGAAATATTTTACCATTATTTTGCATAAGAGCTTTTTCTGAGAGACTCTGCAATAGCTGAAATAACTTTGTATGCTGAACTTCATTTCACTACAGTAACCCAGAATTTTCTAGTTAATTTACCTAAATAATTACTTGGAAGGCAAGCAGGGAGACAATCCAGGACTATTTCCCAGAAGAGGATGACAGTGATTGTGCACTGATATTTGCATTACATAAAATATTTGTAGCCTGATGACTGACAAGACCTTCTCAAAACTAAAGAATACTCAAAAAGCTTCAACCCATACACAATAACACCAGCCCTCATCAGAGGGCTTCAAGCATCCACCCAAAACCAGTAATAGCCAATTTCAGAAGGCTTCAAGCATTTGCCCAAAAAGTGAAACACCACACAATTTCAGGAGGCTTCAAGCATTTGTCCAGAGTAACACCAGACCTCAGCAGGAGGCTTCAGGAGAGCAGCTGAAGAACAGGAAGGGCAGATGCTTGAAGCTGAAGTGGGATGATGTTACTCTGCATGAAGCCTGAAGCTTTAGTGTAGAAGCAATTCCAAAATACAGTTTGAAGATGCTTCAATCCAGAGTGAATGAATGCCCCCCAATGGGAAATCAGGGATTCTGGGAGCCTTTACTTTGAACATTGCAATGGTGGGGTTCTTCCACATGGAACAGCTCCACTCAGCCTTGTAGGGTTGGATTTCCTTCCTGGCCTGACAGCAGCAGCAGCAGCAGCAGCAGCAGAGATTTTAGCACCATAAAATAACAAGAGAACTGTAAGAGAAAGATGGAAGATTGTCAGTGTCACGTTTTCTAGAAAAATCCCTTTGCCCAGGATTCCTCTCCTGGGAAGTTGAGGAGCCTCAGAGAAAAGGAAAGCAATAATTATCTGACTTGCTTCTCCTGCGTTGTGTTCTTTTGGGATGTGTTTGGAGATTGTTCACCCCCAGGTGATTGTTCCATTGCATTCTGCTGGGAGTTGTTTCACTCTTTGGCCAGTCAGGGCCAGGCTGTGTCAGACTCTGGAAAGAGTCAGGAGTTTTCATCATTATCTTTTTAGCCTCCTGTCTGTATCCTTTCTGTATTCTTTAGTACAGTTTAGTACAGCATTCTTTAATATAATACAGTATCATAAAATAATAAATCAGCCTTCTGAGAACATGGAGTCAGATTCATCATTCCTTCCTCCATCTGGGGAACCCCACAAATACAGTGGAAGCTGACCAAGACTTCCTGCAGACAAACTCTCTATTATGACTGAATCTGTTCTGATTTCCCCTTTGTCTATCACAATGAACAACCTGTGCATGAAGATTATCTGATCACTTTAAAAAAACCCACATAAATTGACTGAATTTTTTAAGAAGCAGCAAACTCAAATTTAAAGCATTGTGTTTATCACCATAAACAGGGAGGGTTGTAATGAAGACATCAAAGATGAAGCTTCTTTCAGTGTTTTGTTCATTCTGTGCATTTGATAGCTTTCTGTGTGGCCAGGCAATCTGAAATGTACAGCTAGAGAAATGTGGAGAGGGGCTCCGAATTAAAAATGAAACAGGAATAAAATTCAACACAGATCTCCTCTACTAAGTGTACAATATTTGATTAATGAAAGGCCTCACCTCAGAGCTTCACAAAACAGTGCAAAATTAACATCCTCAAAGAACTCCTGCAGCATCTGTGGGAATTTCTTGGAGCAGCAATTCTATTCTTTTCTGTGGTCTCATGTGCTAGAGGGAAGAAAGTAGGCAATTATGAATGGATCAGAGGATTTCTTTTTATATTCAGGGGAGGGTAAATCCTGCTTCCTGTTCAGTGGAAATGCCTTGGCATCTGATGTTTCACAACTGCAATTTTATATGGGGTTTGGATAAAAGTATTCTGCTTATACTAATGTCATTTAGAAGAAAATAAAACAAAAAAACCCTAAAAAGAATTATACTCTTAAATCTTCCCAGACATTGAAGGCTCTTAGTATTATGAAATAAGACCTAAAGTTAAATTAATGCTATTTGCACCTACTTTCATAGAACAAATAATCTATAATTAGGTAAAGTGATGAAATGAATGTGTTAAGCATGCTGCAATAAATTTCCTTATATCTATCCACCTTACAGAATGCAGGACCTGGCTGCCTTGTCTTTGTTGTTTTTAGTACAATTTTACATCACAAATCCTAGTTTTGTCCATGGTGTTAAAAAACTCCCACAGATTATTATCTCTGTCAAAACCAACCTACATTTCTGTTATAATACTGCAAATCAGAAAGGATGATACAACAGACTTAAATCCCAAAACATCTCCAAATATTTTTTCTGCATTTGGAAATACCAAAAGTGCAACATTTGGAAACACAAAAAGTTCATTGTTACATGAACATTCAAACTTTCAATGCAGAGAGAAGGTAATGCAATATTTCTTCTTTCCCAACAAAAAGATAGATTAATTAGAGATATGTCAGTGTGCTGGTCTACACTCTTTCACTCTTTCACAAAAAGTGCAACATTTGGAAATACAAGAAGTGCATTGTTACATGAACATTCAAAATTTCAATACAGAGAGAAGGTAATGCAATATTTCTTCTTTCCCAACAGACAGAAAGATAGATTAATTAGAGATATGTCAGTTGCTGGTCTACACTTTCACTCAGCTACAGATAGGTGAAATCATCTCACTGTGCATGGATCTTCCACTACCACTGGAAAAGAAAAACCCCTGCAGTTAAGAAATGCCTGGCTAATAATATATTTAAAACCCCACCTGACATGATAAATGAAAGAGAATAAATGTATACAGCCAGTGAAACTTGCAGGGAACAGGGGGAGACTTCAACACTTCTGCTGACAGTGACTTTGCTGTCAGTGGCCTGTCTCTCTTGGAGGCAGCTGTCAATCAGAGCCCACCCTGCTCCCCCAGAGGAGTTCATTGTGCCTGCAGACAGCTGGGGAAGAACTGCTCCTAGGCGTCAGGGCTGCAGATGGAGTGGATCTGTCAATCATTGTCACTAATTATTAACTTCTGTCACTCAGAGCAAGGCAACACATCTCTGCCTGATCCTCTGTGATTTGATCTGCTGCGCCACCTCAGAGACAGGCAGTTCAACCTTTCATTGTGTGTCACACACTGAGCTCTGCTGGGTCAGCCCTCCTGGCTCCCTGCTCCTCCAGAGCTCTGCTGCAGCCTCACGGCGTGGCAGAGAGGAGCTGGGGCCAAGGACACGCTCAGCCTTCAAATGCACTGGTCACTCCTGCTATAAATGAGCACTCCAGTTTAATAATAATTAAGGAAATTTATTAAGCAATCAAAGCATAAATTTGGGAAAAGCCACGAGCAATTCGACTCTGAGCCAGGCGATCAGAGTTGGGGAAATCCAGGGTTTGGCTTCTGTTACACCAAAGTCCTCGTGGGTCTCCAAATGTCATTTCTAAGGGATTTCTTTTATCTTCTTTTTGTCAGGAAAATTCACCCACAAACCCCAGAGGTTTGTGTCCCAAAAGGAGACAGAGGAGTCCTGGAAGTTTATTCCAATCAAAGCAGAGGCCATGGGACATCTCCTGGGGTCTCTACAATTTTTGGAGGACGCAGCCTCCTTTTTATCCCAGTTTCCCAGCTGCATTTCCCTTCTCTCTTTCCCCATTTCTGAGGTACCTGAGAGGTTCAGACTTCCCAGAACACCTGATCCCAGAGATTCCCCTCTAATGTACAACCCTCCCTTCTCATTTTGAATTCTTACAGAATGGGGGGTTTTACTTCCCCATTGTTTCTTTCATCTCTCACTGTCTAATTTCATTTCTCAGCAAACCTAAAGTTTATGTGTAAAAGCAAATCTCTTTTTCCATTCATCAATCAGTGCAATCCTTCTCATTGTTTCTTTTACCTTCCAGAGCTGGTTTTATCTACCAGCAGACCCACAGCTGGGTTGGAAAGACAAATCCACCATTCCTCTCATTTTTGTCTTTTGGGCTCTGGAAGGGGCCCTTCTTTAGCACATTATTGTAGTTTTTTTCTTTCTTGCTGCTGTGTTTTTTGTAACTGGTGAATAACTGCCAAAATATTTTCAGGTGAAAATCTGGGATAAACTTCTGGCATCAAAATATCTAATTGATGATGCCTGCGAAAAATGTGTATTTTATGATTGGCCTTTCACAAATATAAAATGAATATGTGTTGTGTTAGAAAGTAGTGCTGTATTAATTCTTTTAACTAGTGTGTTAAATATAGTTTGAGGTTATAAAAAATGTTAAAATAGAAACTATTCTATGTAAGATACTTTTTTTCTAAAGAAAGGACTTGCACTGAGATAGCAGCCACAGGACACCTGAATCTTTCAAAGAAAGAGAATTTATTGTCCCATTATCAGTAGAAACGAACTTCTTCCTGCCTTGCTCAGCCCTGAAGACGCCGTCAGGATTCAGAGGAAGAAGCTGGCACTGCCCAGACAGAATCCTGTGTTTGAATGGAATTTATGCACCATGGATGAGGTGTGTGAATATGCAACAGGCTGTTGCTTTTAAGGGTTAATCCTCTGTTAACGTCGGGCCTTTTTCAGGCTTATTTTACCCAAAAAGAGGTACCCAGACATCCATAACTATTTGTTTCTATTGTCTCATATTGTCCTAATCCAAATTGTCCAAATTATTATTATTCTAATTATATTACTATTTTTATCACCATTTTAT
Source organism: Serinus canaria (assembly GCF_022539315.1). Classification (NCBI taxonomy): domain Eukaryota; kingdom Metazoa; phylum Chordata; class Aves; order Passeriformes; family Fringillidae; genus Serinus; species Serinus canaria. The sequence continues at coordinate 2,454,686 of NC_066336.1, read as the reverse complement.
TACAATTAAACTTTTAAAATTTTAAAAACAAGTGATTGGTGTTTTTCACACTGCCTATCAAATGCCTCCTGCTGGGGTCATGTCAGACAAAAAAATCCCCTTGAAATTTCCATCCCTGGAGACAATGTCCTGCTGGTGTTTGAATCTCCATCCTTATCACTCAGCCTGTTACTGCTTGGCTTTAATACACACAATGCTGTGGTTTTTCATTTCCTTTAGCACAAATTATTTATAACATATATCACACTCCTCTTCTGGAAACATTTTGAAGCTGGGCAAGTGAAATATGGGTCTCCTCAAGCCAGGTCCCATCAGCTCTTGGAGATCTATTTCACACCTAAGATAGCTCAGCTACCTTAGAAGGGATAAAATCAGCAGGATGGCTTCTGTGGCAGTGTTGGAAACAAAAAGGTTTTAATAAAAGGCAAAATAACAAAATAATACTATATAATATTATGTAATATTTTACTCTTTACAGAGAAAAACCGAGCCAGTTGTAAGAGGCCCTCCTGGCCCTGGTAAAACACCTCACAAAAACAATTAGTTTCTTTGTTCTCTTCTTTTTCTAGTGAATTGCTTAAGTGAATCTTTTTGGCTCCTGTCCAGTTGGCCATCCTTAGGTGTGAGGTGAAGTCCCCCAGGTCCTATGAGATGTCTTTTCACCTCATCGAGGGGAGAAACTTCTGGGCTTTTTTCCTTTTTAAGGGGACAAAGGAGAATTTTGTCACTCTGTCGACAGAGGACACATTCCTTTAGTGAAGCATAAAAATACCTCAGTTTAAGAAAGGGGAAGAAAAATCATCTAACTAGAAGCCAAGCAGGTCAGATTGTCACAGGATGAAAAGACTCAGAGAATTAATTTCATCATCATGTGCAAGGATCATCATGGAAGGAAAAGAAAATGACAAAAATCCTGCAGGAATGCTGGTCTGAAAAGAAAGGAGACAGGGCTGCATGTGTATGAACTAGACACAGGGTGAAAAACACAAATGCACAAATGCACCAGCACTTTTCAATGGTAGAGGGGATCCATTTTCAGCAGAGCACTGTCCACAGTCTCTTGGTGCTTTTGAACGTTTCCAGACAACCCCATTTAGCTGAGTACAGGGCACATTTAAAAAGTTAATGGGTGTTGGAATAAAATCCCAATATTGCAGGGTGGAATGTGCCTGGGCTCTTTTGGCCATGGTGCTGGACCAAAGGTGGCAGCTGTGGTGTTTCACCCCAGAGACACCTTGGGCTGGCTGGAGGTTGCAGTTGGGCACTGGGAATGAGTCCAGGCATGGTAGAAACTCAGTTTACCTCTGGTGGAAAGGGTTCAGGTGATGGTGAAGAGGAAAGGGAGAGGATTCTGCCAGAGGGTTAAATCCAGAGTTCATTCCAGGGTGACAGAGCTCTGAATCTTGGTAACAGCTCCAACAAACCCTGACCACATGGTCTCAGTGTCCTTTAAACCCACAGGGAGGGGGAGGGAGAGGACAGGTGAGCCACCAAGCAGGTGGGAGGGGAGGGTCTCAGGGGACAATGACACCTGGACAGGCCAATGACCCCAGGTCTGAGAAGCACCTTTGGAACTTCTGCCAATCACACGATGCCCTTGCTGGAATGTGGAACTTGATGGACATCACTTGGGAAAGGAGGAGAAGAAGTTGGCACACCTGAGGGACAGGATATTGCTCACACCACAACAAATGGGTTCAAGAATGGTTAATTCATTAATGGTTGGAATACAGAATTAGTGTATCCCATTTCCAATGTTGTCTGTCCTGAAGTCTCCTAAAATGTTAAACTTAAAGGTTTTAAAAATTCAAGTAGTTCAGAATTGCTAAGATTTTGTTTTTATCTTAAATTCTATTAACTCTTTTACCCAATATCACTTAGCCTGACTATACCTTAATAATTAGCTATGCCAGTTTATTTACTTTGCTTCTAATTAAAAAAAGTACCAAGAAAGTTTACATTTTAAAGACTTTTCCATACTAAAGGATACAGTTCCTAAACAGCCCCAGGTTTAGTGCTTCTCTCTCTCCCCCCCCAAAAAAAAAACAAGAAAAAAACCCTAATTAAAAAAACCCACAAAAAGAAAAAAATATACAAAAAACTCCAAAACCAAAACCCAAAACAACAACAAAATCCAGCAAGCAAAAAACAAAAAATAGACTTATTTACCTATTTACTTTTAAACACACATTGCTGTCTTGATGGGTCTCTTGAAGATCCTTCTCCATTTTTCTCAGAATACTTCCAACTGAAAACCAAAGCAAATTTCAAATTGGCAAAGAGAATAATAGCAAGGAAAATCTGAAAAGGGGAACCATTATTGGAAATGGCACAACAAACCATATATTATATGATTATATTCTTATGGAGGTTTATATTCCAATTTTATTTCCTCACACAAGCCCATTGAAGAGAACAAACATTTCAGTGCCTCTGATTATAGGGACCTTTGATAATGTAGAGTTTTCTTTGGGAAATAGGAACAAAAAGAGACCATGAGATTATTTCTCTCTGGACCCAGACCATCTGTTGTCATCACAGGTCAAAGAACATTTAATTTCCTTTCATTACCTTTGACAACAAGAATCCCTAACAGAATTTGAGTTGAAGAAACTTTTATAAAATATTGCAAATCAAATAAATTGCATCTGAACCTCTAAATGCAACACAGTGGAAAACACAATAGTTCCTTATTTTATCAGCTGTCTGGTCATATATACATCATCTATAACTAAAACCAAAAGTATTGAGAATGCTCTTTATCCAGAGTTAGCAAAAGGAATTATTTGACAGCTGAAAATGAAAAATCACTAATAAGCATTACAGTGTATTGCAGACTTTAAACAATGTGATTAAGGAAACTTTTGCAATAATAAGGAGTGTATGCAATTCTATTTTACCTTGCTAAAAAAATTCCTTTGGGATTTCCTACTCTGTTATACAATAACTAAACTGGAATATTATGTTAAACAAGCCTCACATTCTACCCAGATTCAGTATATATTTATAAAGTTCTTTCAATTTATTGCCCTTCACTAAAGTATCTATATTTTCCCTCAAATTATTTGCCCAAGGCAGTAAGTAGAGCAGAAGGAAAGTCTAAAAGCCCTAACTAATGCTTTGGCCACTTAGATGTTTAAGACATGCACTGTGAACACATTTAAACCATCTTACATAAACCTATTTTTAAGAGATGAAACTAGAAACTCTTCAGAAAGGCTGAGCAGAAATTTCAGGGAGGGAATACAGTGAAGAGATGGTGGGAAATAAAGAATTTACCATGATCTGCTGCTGTGAGGAGCCAGCAACAAAACAGAACCAAAAGGAACAAACAAATCCTGCAGTGGAATTCTTCATGGAAAAACCCAAAAATGAAAGATCAGCAGCACAGACAATAATTACATTGCCTATACTGTTGTCCTGGTGTTTAGAGAATTAAGAGCAATACAAACAGAAATCAGTCAAGATGTGCCCAAGAAGAAAGTGCAGATAAGAAGGGAAAAATTTGTCACTTGTGCTATCTGCTGTGGTCAGCAGTGATCAGACTCCTCCAAGTCACCAAAACATTATCAAGAGACAGAAATTAGATCAGATGGCTGCCACTGAAATGCAAGATTTGACAAGAGCCTCGCATCATCTAGGAAACACCACCCTTGATACTGTGTTCCTAAGTTATACTGAATTGCAGTTCCTTTAAAGTTTAAAGTTTGAAAATTAAGCCTGATTTTCAAACTGAATTTATGTTCCTTAATTAAATTACTTAGGCACTATTTGAAAGTATTCACTGAAGAACAAAATACTCCAGTATCTGCTGCTATCAATGTCTTTTGAACCAGCAGCTTCACTGCATCCAAAACAGAGACAATTTCTTAAAGCCTTTTAAGCCAAAATTCTCAAATTTAAAGTTTTCTCTAAATTTCTTCAGTCTGTGTATTGAAATCCGCAAATCACTAGCAAGTGTTCTGGCCATACAGCTGCAAATTGCTGTTGAGCCCTCAGTAAATCCAGATACAGAAATGCTTTCTAGAAAAGTGCAGTGTTCTGGTAAGTTACCATTCTAAAGCACAATAAAATTTTCAGAGGAAACCAAGTACACACATGCAGAAATAATGATTTCCAAGCTCTAAACATTTAAAGGGTTACCCAATAGTATTTTAAATACTTAAAGTTCAAAATTGCATGCATCTGAATCAGCATTTGCAGTCCGTGTGCTTTCACAGAGTTATAAAGCAACGATGCAAAATCACAAAAATGCATCCAAATCTAGTTCTTTGTTTTGCTCATTTTAAACCCAACCACAAGGAGGTTAAATTCATAGTTCTGTAGAACTGCTGTTTATGTTTTTTATAAACCATAAAACTTTATATTTATGGTTTAAAATCTGCTCAGATTTTAAACCCAGCCACAAGCAGGTTGAATTCATAGCTCTCTCTAACTGCTGTTTATGTCAAGTAGGCTGTCACAGGAACATGAGGTGAAAGTTTATCCTACATTTCAAATTTATTTCAGCCAGCTGAGGCAAATCAAAGTCTCCAGCACTCTCTCCTTTATAGAGTCTCTGGTTTAATCACATTTCAACTTCCAGTGCTGCTCTTCAAACCATTCCTGGATTCAGCATCTTTCAAATTCAATCCATAGAGAAAATGAGAGAGGAAAAGCATGTGTCTTGACCACTTGGTTTAGAAAACACTAAACTCAGCCTTGACAGTTCATGTTTTGAGACAATTAAAAATGGCAGGAACCTATAACTGCTGTTCCTAGCATCAATCATTTGATTGGTTTGGTCACACACACAGGCAGCAAGAACTAAATGTTCCTCTCTCAAATCTTCAGAAAAAGGAAAACACAGAACTCATAGAAGAACCATTAGTAATAAATTTATAAGTGGGACCTAATTCCCAAATGCTCCACTCAGTCAGCTCTGAGTTCCCTGTGTATCCAAATTTCCACTGGCTGAGTTCCCAGTGCTCCAGAACTCCTGCCTGAACCTTCTCCCTGCTCTATTCTGCACAAACAAACAAAAACCCAAAAAGACTGGCCTGCCTCAGTTGCTCGATGTAGTCAGCCATCCAAATCCTTACCAAAGTAGCATCTTAAGCCCAACGTTTGCTCTGGTATTTTCTCTGTGCTGTTTAAAGCAAGGGGGTGAACAGGCCCTTGTGGAGACAGTTCTGGTCACTGGGCATTTTTTGTATGGCACAATAAACTCGAAATATTTGAGATTGCACTCCCCATGTCAGTGTAGGGAGATGCAAAGGCTTCCCAGAGTCATCACTGCAGAAAGGACAGGATATTTGTTGTGCCACAAAACATGAGATGTGAGAGCTACAACGCTGAAATAGCAGCCTGCTGTGAACCTGCCTTTTGTGGCTTCCTCAGGCTTCAGTCTTCCCTTCCCTGAAGGCCTCCCATGCTTCCATTTAATATCAAATTTTGTTCTCTTTACCAACAGTTACAAATACAGATAGCTAGCTAAGAAGGTACAACATGGTAAAGACCAAAAAGGAACTGGAACTCTCTTCAAACTTCAAGAGGATTTTAGATGTTACAATAAAGAATCTGAAGCATTATTAAGTACCAAGGATGAATACCTTCATCATTGCAGAAGAGTTGTGTGCCAGTCACATTATGTAAAGATGCTGAAACAATCAGGAATAGGAAATGAGCACAAGGTAGAAATTCTTTAGAATTAGGCAAATATTATAATTCCTGTGCTGTCACTATAATGATGGAGAGCAGCACCAGAAGAATATTCATTCAAGTAATGCCTTTCCTAGGCTAATAGAAAAATATTATTCTAATGTTGAAAATGAACATCCTGCCCTGTCCAAATCAGAGAAACAATTTACAAAATAAAATGTCACATTTGCAGCAGTCCCAGGGGGACATTTTCTTATTCCTCAGAGAACTGAAGCTGGTAAAAATGATAATAATTTTTATTATTGCAACAACAACAACAACAACATTTCCTAGCGAATAAGCAGGGATGCTTTGTGCTCTCACAGAAATGCAGGGATAGTCCTAATGTTTGAGTCTGAATGTGTCTGTCAGGAAACAAACGCGAGCCTTCAGCAGCCTGATTAGTTTCACAGTCACTCCAAGGAGCTATCAGCTTCCCAGCGTGAAGTTCTCCTGCATCACTGCTCCAAGCCTTGAGGCAAAGGATTCTAATAATGACTCACAGCGCCGTGACTGAGGCCACACTTCTGCTCTGCTGAGCTGCTTGCTGAGAGGGACTGCAGACTCCCTCATTATCATTTTACAGTGCTTTTTTTATTATTATTATTATTTTTATTTATTTTTATTTATTCTTTTGTATTCCTGCTCCTGCCTCCCAATGCTTGCTGCATTGCAGTGAGAGTGCTAAGTGCTGCCACCAGGACAGAAGCCATATGCTCGTGGTTAATAACCTTCTGCTGTGAGGCACTCACACAACTTTAGGCAGAATAAGTCAAGATACAGTCTCTAGCACATCCTAAGAAATAGATGTAGAGATCCTCCTTCCAACCAACAGAGGTTACAGCCTCTGTTACTTTACACCTTTCTTTTTTTAAAATGGAATTATGCAGGATTCAAAATAAAACAAGCAAAGGAAAGTGACTCACTGATTTAGCTGCACCTTAGCAGCTAGGATCAAACCCAGATCTTTTTATGCCCCTACCTATTTCTTATGCACTGCTGGATCAGCAATTCCTCTCGTCACACAACTCTAGGCAGAGTATTGTGTGGAAGAATAAGTTAAGGTACAGTCTCTAGCACATCCTAAGAAACAGATGTAGACATCCTCCTTCCAGCCTCTGTTACTCTACACATCTCTCTTTTGTTATTGGAATTATGCAGGATTCAATATAAAACAAGGAAGGGTAGGTGATTCACTTATTTAGATTATTTAGGATGAAAAACCAGATCTTTTTATGCCCCTACCTTTTTCTTATGCCCTGCTGGAACAGCAATTCCTCTCGTCACACAACTCTAGGCAGAGTGTGACAGAATAAGTTAAGATACAGTCTTCTAGCACCCCCCAAGATATAAATGTAGAGATCCTCCTTCCAGCCTCTGTTGCTTTACACACTTCTCTTTTGTTAATGGAATTATGCAGGATTCAATATAAAACAAGGAAGGGTAGGTGATTCACTTATTTAGATTATTTAGGTTGAAAAACCAGATCTTTTTATGCCCCTACCTATTTCTTATGCCCTGCTGGATCAGCAATTCCTCTCGTCACACAACTCTAGGCAGAGTATTGTGTGGCAGAATAAGTTAAGATACATCCTAAGAATTAGATGTAGACATCCTCCTTCCAGCCTCTGTTACTTTACACATTTCTTTTTTGTTAATGGAATTATGCAGGATTCAAAATAAAACAAGCAAAGTGTCTCACTTATTTAGTTGCACTTTAGCAGCTGGAATAAAAACCAGATATTTTTATCCCCTCCACCTATTTCTTATGCACTGCTGGAACAGCAATTCCTCTGGAATGTGGTGAATGTTTGTATCAGTTACATCTCACACACACAGAGTGCTACCAACTTTCCATTTATTAATCATTTGGCAGCACCAACTCAACAAACATCATGGACAAAATTGACACCAGACTTTAAATATTTCATGCTGCTATGCCACTTTGATAAAATGCCCCACTATTTCAGGACATTTCTGGATTTCATGCAGAGTCATGTGGTGATGACACCATTTTCTCTTTATTCATTCTTCATGTAATTAGAAACCTCTTGTTATTTTAATGTTCTTTACATAAGATCTAGATTTACTTGAGTGCTAGCACATTTCATAATTACTTCTCTAGAGAGGAAGCTTGACAATTAAAAAATTAAATATTTAGAATATGCACATTTAGTTCTGATTGACTGAATGCCCAAGCAAAACCAGGAAATAAGAAGTGATTTTAGAGCAGATAGCAAATGGATAACATGACCAGACTATCACATGAGGAATCCTAAAGTTACCTTACAGATATGCCATCTACATGTTTAAAGCTAAACAGAAAGTTTATAAATCTTCTAGAGAGCTACATAATTATATATATATATAATTTTAATCTATCTGTCTATCTATCCATCTATTCACACATCATTCCACTATCAGATATTTAAAAGGAAATTCAGAGAGAGTAAAAGGTGGGAACTTCAATAAAACTGCAGCAAACTTTTCCTATTTTATCAAGAGTTACACGTAGCAGTTCCTATACAGGATTGAAAGGAAGGAATGATGCAAGAGCTGGAAAAGATGTGATCAGCTTGGTATGTCTTCCCAAAGCTGTGAGAGAATGTTGGTCTGAAAGGTGCAGAGCTGGACCACGAAATTCAGAGCTTCATTTAAATTTACACTGTCCTTATGCTATTTTCAATTAAGTTTTGAGGAAATGATATGGTCTTGACATTTTAAATAAGTATATTCTGCAAAAGGCACTATCAGAAAAAACAGAAAGAATGTAACACAGAGGAAAATGATTCCCCAACTTTTGACTGAAGGACTGTGCTGCAGACACAGAAGTAAAAGAAAAAAATATTTTTTTTTTGTGCGTGTGTGTGTGCTGAAAGCATCTTTTCCAAAGACAAGGCCTCCCCCAACAACTCTTACATTCATTTACTTTTGACACATTTCAGGGATCACCCTCTCTTCAAACACTGCTGCTTTAACTGCCACCACACCTGGTGACACATCATTCTCACACAAACACAACTGCTCCAAGAATAAACCTTAAATAAACCTTGAACTTTCTCCTGCTCCTTGAGTTTTCTGATTTATTTTCTTTTATGATAAACTGCTCAGATTATCAAGCATTTCTGAAAGTCAATGCAGGTTTTGAAACTTTTTAAATAATATTACCAAGCCATCTACTCCATTGGAAATATATTTAAATTAGGTAGACTTGAAAATTTTATAAAAACAAATAATTTAATAAAATCAAATGTAATCATTGTGATTTTTTTTTTTTCTTAACCTCAGTTGACTTCTGATTTTTTTTAACTGAACTGACCAACCAGCTGTGTTTTCCTACTTAGTCCATTCTGTGATTCTGTATGCAGGAGAAGCAGATTAAAGCAGTCACTCCCTAACCTAAAGCTGCTCTCACTGTGCTAATTGTCACTTATGAAAACTGACATCATTCTTTGTGACAGCAAAAGGATGTTTAATAATCTCATGATCTCCCCTTCAGAAGCATTAGCTTATAAGGGAGTTTTTTTCCAGAAAGCAATTATTTTAATCAATGCTCAATCAGGTGAGTTATCATCCCTTATCAATTGTCTTTAACAGCAATTAACTAGAAGTAGTTTCTGGACGCCCTAAGATCGATGCTGCCAAGAGGAGGGCACTTCCTGTTCAGCGAGAAAATTCCACTTTACGTAGCTCAGAAGCAGGAAAAAATATATATGTAATGACATTTAGAAACAAAAGAACACAGTGGAAAGTAAATTAAGTAAATTTCTTCATCGCTGTTAGAGGTTTGGATATTTTCTTTTTTTTTTTTTCCTTTTTTTCTCTCAATGGGAATTTTCTCCCATTTGGTACCTAAGAGATGGAAATGAGGATACTTGAGAGAAGTGGCCGAGGTGAGGGGAAGGTGCAGCTGGAGGCATCTCAGCCTGGGGGCGTTTGGGAAGGGCAGAAATCCTGAGGGACTCAGGGAAGGGCAGAGATCCTGAGGGGTTTAGGGAAGGGCAGACATCCTGAGGGGTTTAGGGAAGGGCAGAAATCCTGAGGGGTTTAGGGAAGGGCAGAGATCCTGAGGGGTTTAGGATGGGAAGGGCAGAAATCCTGAGGGACTCAGGGAAGGGCAGAAATCCTGAGGGGTTTAGGGAAGGGCAGAAATCCTGAGGGGTTTAGGGAAGGGCAGAAATCCTGAGGGACTCAGGGAAGGGCAGAAATCCTGAGGGGTTTAGGGGAGGGCAGAAATCCTGAGGGACTCAGGGAAGGGCAGAAATCCTGAGGGACTCAGGGAAGGGCAGAGATCCTGAGGGGTTTAGGGAAGGGCAGACATCCTGAGGGGTTTAGGGAAGGGCAGAAATCCTGAGGGGTTTAGGGAAGGGCAGACATCCTGAGGGGCTCAGGGAATGGCAGAGATCCTGAGGGGTTTAGGGGAGGGCAGAGATCCTGAGGGATTCAGGGAAGGGCAGAGATCCTGAGGGGTTTAGGGGAGGGCAGAAATCCTGAGGGGTTTAGGGAAGGGCAGAAATCCTGAGGGGTTTAGGGAAGGGCAGAGATCCTGAGGGGTTTAGGGGAGGGCAGAAATCCTGAGGGGTTTAGGGAAGGGCAGAAATCCTGAGGGGTTTAGGGAAGGGCAGAAATCCTGAGGGACTCAGGGAAGGGCAGAAATCCTGAGGGGTTTAGGATGGGAAGGGCAGAAATCCTGAGGGACTCAGGGAAGTGCAGAAATCCTGAGGGGTTCAGGGAAGGGCAGAAATCCTGAGGGACTCAGGGAAGGGCAGAAATCCTGAGGGGTTTAGGGAAGGGCAGACATCCTGAGGGGTTTAGGATGGGAAGGGCAGAAATCCTGAGGGACTCAGGGAAGTGCAGAAATCCTGAGGGGTTCAGGGAAGGGCAGAAATCCTGAGGGGTTTAGGATGGGAAGGGCAGAGAGCCCGAGGGATTTTGGATAGAAAGGGCAGAGATCCGGAGGGATTTAGGCTGGGTAGGGCAGAGACCTTGAGGAATTTTAGAAAGCGGAGATCCTGAGGGATTCAGGGAAGGGCAGAGATCCGGGGGATTTTATGAAGGGCAGAGATCTCAAGTGATTCTGGCTGGGAAGTGCAGAGATCCCGAGGGATTTTGGATAGGATGTACAGGGATTCCGAGCGATTTAGGGAAGAGCAGAGATCCTGAGAAGATTTCGGGAAGGGCAGAGATCCGGAGGGATTTCAGGAAGGGCAGAGATCCTGAGGGCTTTTGGGAAGTGCAGAGATCCCGGGGGATTTTAGGAAGGGCAGGGATCCCGGGGGACCCAGGCTGGCCCAGCGGGGCTCTGCTCCCCGTTTCTCTCCCCTCGCAGCCGGGGCAGGAGGAGGCAGCGCCGGGGCTGCCGAGCCGAGGATTCGCCGCCGCCGCCGCCGAGCTCGGTCCGTGGCCGCTCCCTCCCTGCCCCGGCTGAGGCTGCGCTCGGAGCAGCCGAGAGCTGGGGGCTCGTTAACACCGATCCCACCGGGAGGGACCCTCACGGTCTGCTCGGGGCTCAGGGGAACCCCTTACGCGCGCTCCACCCCTCCAAGAGAGCATCATTTCTGTGATAGATACATGTTATAATATAGATATGATATGGATGTTAGAATATAGATACATAATATTGGTTTTTCGCGAATATTAAAATGGATTTTGTATGTGTGGTGTTAAAGTAACTTTGTGATGGTGTTCGCAGGGGTCCCAGGATGAGGGAAGAGATGAGAATCTTGACTCCATGTTTCAGAAGGCTGATTTATTATTTTATTAAATATATTATATTAAAACTATACTAAAAGAACAGAAGAAAGGATTTCAGCAGAAGGCTGGCTAAGAATAGAAAAGGAATGAATATCAAAGGTTTGTCTGTGACCCAGACAGTCTGGACAGCTGGGCTGGGATTGGCCATTAATGAGAAACAACCACAGAGACCAATCCCAGCCCCACCTGCTGCATCCCACAGCAGCAGAGAATCTTTGTTTGCACTTTGTTCCTGAGGCCTCTCAGCTTCTCAGGAGGGAAAAAATCCCAAGGAAAGGATTTTTCATAGAACCATGTCGGTGACATAACTTTGTTGTAAAGATATTGTTTTTATTTCTGTTGTTAATTAAGTTTAAACATAGTAGTTATGTTTGCATTAAAATGCCTACTTGGATGGAATAACATCCAATGAACACAGGATGAGGACACCTGTACAGAGGTGCCAACTATCAGCACTCACCATCTGAAGACAAAATTTAAATTTAACAATATAAATGAAGGACTTCAAGAACCAAAAATTTCAGGGTTTTTTTTAACAAGGAAGAACTGGAAAACTCAGAAAATTTTCACTCCACACTGCTGATGGATGATTGAAGATGTGGCTTTATTAAGCTGTTGTTTGGCAATTATATTATCATTTACATAAGTTTTATTGTGCAATAAATTAGCAGCTTTTTGATATAATGAAAGTTTTATTAGGAAATACTTTCAATTCTCTGAGATAAGTTAGTACTTATCCACCTCCTGCCCAGAAACAGAGGACATATCAGCTGACAGTGGTTCACAGAAGATTTTCAAGTCACATATCATAACTTTTGTTCATAAACGTTAAAGTACATTGCAAATCCACAAACGTGTAAAAACTGAGACGAATTAGATAAACATTCTGCCTTACAGCTCTATCAGAGTGTGTAATATTCTTTCAAAGAGAACAAGACAGCCATCTAGAGGGCATGAAAAATAAACTGTCTTTAGATCACAGGGGAGCACTGAATAACCAGTTCACTCCCTGCAAGCCAAACAGAATGAAATGGATCCACACTACTTTTATCCACCAGGCGGTTTAATATTCCTTGGTATTTCAACATATTTCTTCTTTGACTTTCTCTTACAAATTTTAGATAAAGAATAATCAGTTAGCAGCCCCAAAGGGTGGAGAGATTGATGGTGGGAGAGAGGGATGGGCACAACATCACAATGGAAACTTTGTTGTAAAAATCAAAGTCAAGCAAAATGTGGACAGGCTGCAATAGCTTCTCTTTTATTTGCTCCCAAGTGAAATAAAAGCAGGGAATTAACATAATTCCCTTAATCTTTGTTATGTCATGGGGCAAAAAGTTTTTAAAACATTTTGTTAGGTAATTACAGATTTAACCATAAAATGGAAAGTGTCATGGAAAGTGAAAGCAGCTTTCACTTTCCATTACACCCTTCAGGCTCCTGTTCCCCAGTCTGTCCGGAGGTCCGGGGTTACCATTCCCAGCTGCAAAATCCAACACTTTGTGCGTTTCACACAGTCGGTGACTGCCCCACCCTGGTATTAAACACGGGCTTGCTGCAGGGCCTCTGCCTTCGAGGGAATTGACATCTCCTCCAAATTTAGTATCATAAGCAAGCTTAATTAGTGTCTCTTCAAGTCCAGCTTCCAGCTTGTTTATACAGACAGCACAAGAGATTTTTACCAAATGGAAACCTAAAAAAAAAAAAAAAAAAAAAAAAAAAAAAGCCAGCATAAAAAAGGCACCTCTAGAACTCCGTTTTTAAAGGCTGTGTCTCTCCTCCTACGGTTTTACCTTTCAGGGTAAAAAACTGTGCTGGGAGGGCAGGGAATAGCAAGAAAAGGAAAGGAAGGGAGAAGATGCCACAGGCACAGCAGCAGGGGTCAGTGGAACCGCATTTTTTAAAGCCTTCTTGCAGACGCGTTACCAGAGCGCCGTCTACAGCGAGCGGCCGCTCCAGCCCAAAACTCAGACCCGCGATTCGGCACGGAAGGGAACACAAAATCTTCCCTAAATGAGAAAAAACACGCATCCACAGGCGTCCCGTTATTCGGCGCGGAAGGGAACTCAAAATATTTCCTAAATGAGAAAGACCACGCACGCACAGGCGTCTCGCTGTTCGGCACGAAAGGGAACTCAGAATATTTCCTAAATGATAAAACCCGCGCAGGCACAGGCGTCTGTCCGTCCGGCAGCTCCCAGGGCTGCCCGCAGCTGCCGTGGGTGTTCCACCGCCGGCGAGGGAGGGTGGCCGGGGCTGAGCCCTCCCCGAGCCCGCCCCGAGCGGCTCAGAGCGGCACAGGCCGGGCTGAGCTGCCCGGAGCGCTCCCAGCCGAGCGGGGCTGACCCCATTGCCCGCGCAGGACAGCGTAGGAGTGACGGGGGTAGGATGGTGGGAATGGACAGAGACCGGAGATCTCTGGAGCCAGGGCTTGGAACTTGGGGTTATTGCAAAGGGCCTGGGGCAGGGCCCTGCTGGGAGCTGCCAGACACAGCTCAGAGCAGCCCCAAAGAGCTGCCCCGAAGAGATGGAAGTTCCCGTTCCAATACCATTAATCTTCTGTGCTGAATATTCCCATTCCCACTGACCAATCCAGTCCAAGATACAAATCCCACAGCATTTACATACAGCCCATAAGAATCATTACATTACCACGCTGTGTTCCATTTTAAACCCCAAAAACTCCTCTCTGGGCCCTCCTGCCAGGCCAGCAGGGTCTGCTCTGCCCCTTGGAGCTGCCTGCAAGCAGAGGGTGTTGTTTGATCCCAAGGGGATTCCCTTCAGCTGGCCATGCCATTGTTTTCCAGCTGTTCAGTAACTGAGGGATTCCAGAGCTGCTTTCATTTCAATCTCACTCATAGTTTCCATATTCTCAAAACCTTTTGCCAGGCAATATTTATAAGGCTTTCCTGTTTCATCTTCCCCACCAGGGCAGCAGCTATCCGTGACATACAGAGCAAGAGATGCAGTGAGGAGGGCTTTTGGGTCTGTGTTCCAGCCAAAGGTAGGAGTATTACACCTTCAGAACAGCAGTGATACCACCTTTGATTGCTCTGCCCCTCTTCCTGGGCTTGGCCTTTCCCTCCATCCCTCTCCTGTGCCACAGCTGGCATCATTGCCAACTGGAAACTCAGCCAGCCATCAGCAACACCCCAGTGCCCAACAATGCAAAGCTTTGAAAGGTACCTTGCAAGGGATTGCTTTATTCTTCAACAGAAAGAAATTTGATTCCTTCTCTCAGCAGATGGGTTACCATTTTGCCCATGCCCTCCCCTGTCAGCACCATTCTCCTCCTTAAAAGCACAGAGCCTCAGTTATTTGCAAATAAAGACTGCAGAACATCCACACCACTACAGGCTCAGAGGAGGAAAAAGTGGGGAAAAAAGGCAGAAAAGTGAAGCTTTGATTGATGGTTTCTTCTGCAAGTTCAGTGCTTTTATTTGAGATATTATGATACTGCCTTCCCTTTTCTCTAATAGCATCTCTCCTGCAGCAGGTCAGCACAGGAAGGAGAGACAAGCTCCTGCCCCAGGAAGAAAATAAAGCCTAATTCCTATCCTTCCTCCTCCCAGGCACCATAAAAATTTCAGAAGCCAAAAACCTGTCTCACTAAAGCAGCAACAGGTTATTGACACTCTCCTTGTACAACAGCATCTTAGTTCAGTAAACTAAAGAAATACTGTACTCCTCACTAGAGACAAATTCAACTTTCAGAGCTTAGTTCTGAGACAGTTTTTAATTAAAATGAAAGCTAAGGCTGACTAAATGGGAATGTAGTATTTAACTTTTTAAAGTATACCATAAAGACAACATGGCTTTTAAAGCTTTGCTTAACCACACAGGCCTTTATAGACTTCTGTCCATAAGGACAAGCAGAAACAAGTGTTACAGTTTGAATTTTTTTTTTTTTTTCATTTTATTAGCACAAAATCCTGTAGTGGGTGAAAAGAAAGAGAACATATGTGTGTACTTAGAACATGGAAAACTCACTGCACAAATGGGGGTTCTTTCTTCCTGTTATTTTGCCAATTACTTCTCCTCTTACCTTCAGAATCTGAACTGACAGTGCTTGCAAACTACAAAACCCAATCTTAAGAGCCTGCTGCACTCCCTCAAAAACAGCTCTGCAGTTCCATTAGCAAAAAGGGGCTCAGCCTAGATTTAAGAGAACAGACCTAGAGCACTTGAATTCCAGTTTCCTGCTGTAAAAAAAAACATTTACACAGTATGTGCATACACCCCAATGTTAATGCATGTATATTCATTTTTACATATATCAATGGAAGTTCATTCTTTAAGCACAGAAGCAGTCCCATGGTTATTTCTGACCACATAAATACACCAGCTGCAGAAATCACTTCAATCAGTTCTTCTTGCAGAAACTTTTACAGTGGGGCTTGTATAGTTGGTCCAATGGCTTTGCAACACCTATACACACATAGGACAGGTAACAGGAGGCAAGGTCTTTGTGGGCCAGTGGCTGAGCCTCCTGCACAGCAAGGCTGGTGTACAGAATGACATCTGCAGCACTAATACCAATAAATTAAAGGATTCACATATACTGCCCATAGTATGAAAGTCAGCAGAATTCACAAAATCAGAAAAACCACTATTTTAGTCAGATTGCACAGAGACAAACAAGCAGGTGTTTGTCATAGTACAGAATCAATGTACTTCCAAAGTCCAGTACTATTAGTAAATTATGGCACAGTGAACTTAATTGCCATGCACAGGTAACACCCTCAGACATTTTGCTAGGAATTGTCTTGATTATCAGTCAGAGAGTGGAGAAAGATCCACCATCAAAAGCCAGTAACTTTGTAATTTCTTTGCTTGGGAACAGCTGAAAGTGGCTGCTTTATTCCAACAGATGGCAGACATTTCAGTTTAGTTAGCCATGCAGTTGTTTCATGAATAGGATTAATCACACAGATTTATGACATCCATGTTTTTGCAAAAGAGAGCAGGTAGTTTATTTCTGATTTTAATCCTTCCCTTCCATCAAAGGGGACATACCAAGAAGTGTGGTCTGAAAGCAAATTATCACTATCTCTTAGAATGAAGCTCCAGGTCAGTTCTCTAAACAAACACATGATCACTAGATCAGAGCTCTCTATCTTGCATCCACTTAACAAGCACAGAATTCATGAGAACTATGAGCACACCAGCAAGAACAAGAACTACTTAATGGAATGATTTGAGACCAGCCTCAGCAAGCAAAAAGCTTGAGTTTCACAAGCCTTAATTTTGTTTTTGCATGACAGGAGGTAAACTGAAGCAAAAGAGGATATTCTACAGATTACTTTAAAAAAAAATTTAAAAAGTTAAGCAAGTGACTGTTCAGTGTTTCACACAAAACCCAACTCAATTATTTGTAAGTTTTGACCAGGCAATCAGTCAGACACAGACTGTTAAAAGAGGACTCCAAACTGAAAACCTACTGCATTTGCAATACAGCTGATTTCAAACTGGCATTTCTAACTCCACTGGCCTCAAGTTTTTTCACAGTAGTTTCAGTTGCCCAGCATGAGTTACAATCTGCTGTTCCACAGTTAGGACCACTCTTCTCTGAAACATACTTCAGGCTTTCAGACTACTCTTCTCTTGTTCCACAAAACTTTGGAGTGAAGAGCTGACAAGTCCATCCAAGGTCTTTAGCTTTCCTCTAGACCGCATTCCTAGGTGTGCCATTGTGAGTCACTGCTTTCATATTTGAGGTGCTTGATTGATGGTTGCAGATCCTGTGGGAGGCAACACCTACTTCAAAAACTTCATGAATGGCTTTGCGGAAGCAATGGAAATTGTAGTCTATCAAACCTGTCAAGGAGAGGAAAAACCATGCTCAGACTGGCATATTTCTGTAAACAGAGCTTCAAAATCAATAGAAATCTAACCAATAGGTGTTTTGCTGCTTCTTTAGTATAAATGCGGACTCAGAAGATTTAGCAAAGTTTTACTGATGTTAGTATTTGTTTGGACTCAGTTTTTTGAAAAGAAAGGTGCTCATTTGGAATGCAAGGTGTATATTCCTGATCAAACAGTAGGTAAGGGGCCCATTGCTCCAGACTACTGATCCCACTAGAACAGATGGTAGAGACAGAGCTCCTGTGTTAGCTACACAAGTCATTCTGGCAGGAGGACAGTGATTAAAGTGATTATTCCCAAATTTAAAAATACAACCTCATTATATCTATCTCCAAAAAATAAAAATTTCCCCCCATAAAAAACTACATTAATTTACTCACACAAAAATCAAGGTGACTTGCAAAGTCATATTGATATTTTCCAGCTGATAAAAAATATTAGATAAAGGTTGTTCAATGGCAGGGAAGTTCTTACCTTTGCGCTCAAAACTCTCTTCTCTAAGAATGCAAACTAATGCCAAAAACTTTGTTACTTCCTTTAAGTACAGGACTGTTGTGTTATTGAGCTTGATAATTGCCATTGACTCTTTATCATAAGCACTTCCAGTACCATCTTCTTTTAACCTAAAAAAGAACAAGTTAACCCAAGGCATAATCTAATAGGCATGCACATGTAACTTCCAAGACAAACAGCTGTTAAATGCAGTTACAAGAATATTACTCATACTGAACTAAGCAAATGGAGAACCTGCAATGCAGGTCTCAATACTACCAGGGACTAAGAGCATTATCACACCTCCAGTTTCTCAGGAGAGCCAGATCTGAACAGGGCAGAGGCCTTCATTTGATATTGTCTATCACAGATGAGCAGTTCAGAGCAAGCTACCAGCATGCATTCTTTTGATGTTTGGAGTGACATCTCAGTGAAATGACTTTTGGTAATTGAATACAAAGGCTTCCTTTGTGAGGCTGGGGCAGAGGATGCAACATGGAGCAGGACACTTTTGGTCTTAAGCTAAACCAGCATACATTTACAAGAAGAGACGAGCATGCTGTTTTCTATCTTCAGGTTATTAGTGTTAGTTAAATTACTATAGAAGCAAATGATGGATTGCAAGTTACTTCTAAGAACTCCCGAAAAAAAACCCAAATCAAACAGTTACACAGCCCTGGATCAACCCATCAGGAGACACACCATGGAATGCTGTGGTATTTTCCAGGCTACAACCACAGCTCTAAGGTAAATTACCACTTCTTCAGAACCATTTCTCAAGCCCAGTGGGAAGTATAATTCTGCTGTAAATTGTGAGATATCAGCACTGTATGCATCCCTCATAGAAAGTTAGCAGAGATGAGTTGATCTGGCAAATGTTACTCTGTTCAGAGTGCAGCAAGTCTCAAAGCAATGTCACTGCAAGTTACATTTAGGGCATGCCACTGACCCCAGTTATTTGCAGGTATTTATGTACTTGCTCCACCATGCCAAACAAGACACAGCACTGTTCAGATTTTACATGAAACACGATTTCCACAAATGTCAGACATCTGTCTAGAGCCATGAATGGAGGGAAACAAACCAAGTATAAATGCTGCCAAATAATTTGGATTTATTTTAGTTACTCACAGAACCAATGTGCTCTAAAGACCAACTGATAGCACTTTGCTGCATGACAAAGCCAGCAGCAATTGCACAATTTGCAACCTATTTCTACAGGTTTCTACACCTTCTGAGGACTTTTTTTCTTAAGAGTATTCATCACTTACCCATATATACAGGAGACATCTATCACTACATCAATCATGTCACAGCACAGCTCATATGACTGCATGTCCACAGGAGAACTGTCTGTTGCAATGTAGATTTTGCTGACTACATCGAAGAGAAAAGCTTTTTCAATGCCTGAATTCTTCAGAAAGAGAAAGAATTTGGGTGAATTTTTAAAATAATTGCATTTTTAAAATCTCAGCTAGAATTAATACATTTTCACATTCTTAGTAGCAGCAGATGGTTTAAATATAAGCAATTTAGAGGCTTAAGACAGATTCAAGATTTAGAGCATTTACTTTATAAATACAATACCCTTGTTGCCATAGTACATATCAACATCACATAGCTGATAAAAATAAGCTGTTACAATTCTTTTTAGTTGATTATTTAACTAATCACTATTAAGGTTACATTTCACTATGCTTCCAGAACCCATATTCAGCAATTTACCTTTTCTGTGTTTCTATTAACTCCAGAAGAGCCATCATTCACATCCTCCTAAGGGACTGGGCCCAGAGATGAGATATTTCATAGCAGTATGCTGACTCTTAAATTTTATGCTTGTAGTATCTTGGCAGTTCAGTTTCTGCATGAAGCATTTGCCATGCAGTTTAACATGCAGAGCAACTAAGTCAGCTGAAGTTCTGAAGTTGAAAATCCATGAAAAGTACCCCATTATGACAATGGAAAAGCACAAAGCCATCTGTAACTGAGCACTCTGGTAAAGTGCATGTGCTCATACAAAGTTCAGAAGCCTTCCATGGTTCAATTTACCATACATACTCTACTGGCAAAGCTTCTTTTCTATTTATGCACCAAATGCACTCCTTATCTCGTCCTAGCTAGTCTGAATAGCCAGGACAGTGTGCTGAGGACATCCAGACAATCTTTCTGCCATCAAGGTTACACTCCACATCCTCATGGCACTGGGCAAGGTCAACACACCCTTTATCCACTGGGCCAGGGTCTTACAAACAGTCCTCTACCAAACAATTATGTGGTAGCAAGGGGTGTCCAGCTCCTCCTGGATAGAAATGTTCTTTTCTTTGTTGTCCAAATGCCTGCAACTGCCTCACAGACAACCTAAATGAAATATCTCTAGGGTGATATTTTATTTGACTGAAAGTACAGAGCAGCAAATTTCTAATTCCATAAGAAACACAAACACTAAAAGAATAAGGGGGAAAGTCTCACAGGTCATATGAAATAGACAGCTAAGTGTGAGGCCAAGTTCATATTATCTGGCCAGTACAGCTACATTAGATTACTAATTGCCTGAACAAAGTAATCAGTACACCCTGCTGGCAGGAAACCTCCCTCAGCTGTTAAAACCAGGCAAAATACTCTTTGTCAATATTTAGAGAAAGGCCACAAAGCACACACCAGTACAATTCAGCTGTGGTAAAGAGCTCTTAATATAGAAAACCAGGTTACCAGAGTACATCTGCATGAGTGCCACCCCAGTCTCTCAAGGGCAGATCTAGCCAGCAATCTTTAGCAGAAGGACTTGCTTTACAATTCTGGGTATTTCATTCAAAGTTCTGTTTGATGAACACTTACTGATATGAAGATATTAAGTAGATTTTCCAGGGTTGGCAGCTGTGGAATGAGCTTCTGTACCACTTTACTGAAGGCTTCAAATATTGAATGGTCATAGATACTGGTCAAATAAAAGCTGAGATGAGGAGGGAGGACAAAGAAAGAAAAAAGAAGATTCAGGAGTGTTTCAGAATTGTAATAGAAATGTTGAAGTTACATTTTCTAACATTCAGGCCTGCTACTTTTGCCTGGGATGCTTTCATCACAAATATGTCTGGACATTGCACAAAGAACCAAAGTTCTGAGCAGCTGGAATACATGTGAAACAGATTTTCCCCATCCTTGAGAGATGGGAGACCAAAGATAAAAATTGGAACATCGTTAGAACACACTTTGCCCACACAATGCTTAGCACAGAGGTGTAAAAATGTTTAATCAGATTTCTTCCAGTCCCAATCCTGGCCTTCCACTTTTTTCACATTAACACTGAGAGATACTGGCTCCACAAGAATCAAAAGAACAACAAAACCACAGAAAAGATAACTTGTTTTAAAGATCTCTGTAGAAGACACCTTAAAAGTGAGCCAAATCTCAAACAACAGACTGAGCTTTTAGAACCAGTCACACTAATCACAGGGAAAAGTCAGTGCAAGCCAGGACTAGAAGGCAGAGAGGTTCCCCTCTCTTTCCCTGCCCCTCCAGCCCACATGAACAAATCTGTTACAAATCTGTTACACTGAAAGAGAAACTTTCAATTATCACTGAGCAGGGATAAATCTTTTGATTGGAATCTGATACACTAGCCTGCCTCTTTTTTAGTCAGCCTAACAGCTGAGGCCTATGCATAAATTCAGCAGTGTATCTTATTTATACAAGTTGGTTCAATAAGAAACTACCCAGACCTTGCTCCAGTATTACATCTAAAAGCCTTTAATCTGTATGCAAATCAGCAACAGCATGAATCACATATGCCAGAATCTTTAACTCACCTAAGGTGAAGTTTTTCAAGCCCAGCATCTGTAAGATCATCATTAGCCCTCTGATGAATATCCCTCTGAGTTTCTATTTTATGGTCATCTGATAGACCATCAACTTTATGAATAAAAACTTCAAAGTTCATTTCTGGGTTGACCTTGTAGGCTTTTGAAACTGTAATGTGGAGTCTTGTTAAAGCTTCCATGTAGTCATCCTGTAAATCAGTTTTGGCAGGAATGAATGACAAAGTTTCTGCCTGATAACTATTCCATTCTGCACAAAGACAAAATATTTCAGTGCAAGAACTTCACTTCTGTAACTAAATAGAAGGATGGGACAAGAGAACACCTTGATGTGCCACAAATCCAAGCAGCTTAGATTCTTTATGTCAATTAAGTTTCATTAGCTATACAAGGCTCAACTACACAAAACCAGACTCCAGAGCAAAAGGTGGGTTACACTTCAGCACAAGGCAGCAGAGATCCCCAAGATGCCCCTAACAACCAGGAAACCTCCCAGGGTGCAAGTCCTAGGGTTCTTAGAAGCTACCAGATACCCAGGATACCAGTACCAGAAACTGAGGTCAGAAGTGTGCTGTTATTAATTGAACTGTGTGTTATTAATTGAACTCCAGAGCAGAAAAAAAGGACAATTCAGACCACCTAACCAAGCAGGTTCTCCCTATTATTACAGAACAGGTAAGTTCAGAGTAGGAGCCCTTTTCCACTCTCTCCACCAGCAGCATATACCCAGTCACTTCACCAAAACAAAACCACCCACCAGAACTCAGACTGCCAATGCATCTCTTCATACACAGCAGAAGCCTTATGAACTTATCTCAAAATATAAATTACTTGCCTCTCAATCATTTCTTTCACACAAAAAGTAAAAATAAAACTTCCTTGAGATTTGTATTTACCTGGGCATCAATAACATATATTAGAGCACCTGTTCCTCTGAAGATCATCTCATAATCAAATGTTGGATCAAAAAAGTCCATCTGTCCAGGAAAATCCCATATTTGGAAGTTCACAAATGAGCTGTTGGAAATATCATCCTTGTAGATTTTGTTGGTACTTTCCAAGAACAGAGTCTCATTGGGTGACATTTTGTGAAACACCACCTGTGAAAAGAACACAAATCATAGTCTAGATTTTACCTTATTAGAAGAAATCAGTGAAAGATTTGTGACTCGAATTCTACAAACAGGTTTACCCATTCTAAAATGTATAGCTTCTAAATCTACAGCATTCTAAAATGTAGAGCTTTAGGTAAATAGACAGCTTCCTGTATCAGCTAAGGAAATTGCCTACCCCTTGGAAGAACCAAGCAACTGAACCCAGTGAAACATTTTCACAAATAACCCTGCTGGCTGAAGACACAGACATCCAAGATACTCTTTTCCCTGCAAGGCTAGCACAGTGTTTTCAAATTCTCTTCTATTCAGATCTGGCATAAAGCCAGTTAATTAAATAACTGCAAGCTTTTAAGTATTCTCCTTTCCAGTCTTAGAAATTCCTAAAGGAAACTTTGTTTTTAGTCTGGTGTCAAGTGTTAAAACACAACATAATCAGATGGTTCCTAAGCTACAACAGAAGACTACAAAAATAACAGCTCAGTTTTAGAGATCCAAAGAGTTAGGTAGTTTGCCATCTATTAATTCATTCTGAGTAGAGAATCACAGAATGGGTGAGGTTGGAAGGCAGCACAGTGGGGTTCTCTGATCCAAGCTCCCTGCTCAGGCAGGGCCATTCCAGAGCACATGACACAGGATTGCATCCAGACAGCTCCTGAGCAGCTCCAGAGAGGGAGACTCCACAGCCTCTCTGGGGAGCCTGTTCCAGGGCTCAGGCATCCACACAGCAAAGAAGTAATTCCTCATATGTAGGTGGAACTTCCTGTGAAAGCTCACTAAAGAAAGGAGGAAGGATTTCACACTGGTTGGCAAAAACAGTTTAGCTGCAGGATGATAAACACACTCATTGCCAGAACTCAAAAACCCCACTGGGATTTTAGCCCTTCCTTGTAGAGAAGCAGCAAAAGCAGTCTGTAGCAAAACCAGCCAGTGTCAACAGAGAACTCCGTGCTAATGCAACTCAAGCAGACAACATGAAAGTTACTCCAAACGATGCAGTCATACACCAGGACTGCAAAAATTAAAGCAGTTTCATATACAGCACGTGGTAAATCTAAAACCTTCACAATAGGGACTGCAAACTTGATAATTTTAGTTTCTTTAGATGTTTCATACAGCTACAGGAGTCATCCTTTAGAAACCTGATGCAACAAACTGTCAAAAAACCTGCAAGTCAAACACCTCCACACCCAGTACAGTTCACTGAGGTTCAAAGTAACACTTCAGCCTAGATTTTTAAGGCAAGGGAAAGAATTTATTTCCTTGGGACAAACATCTTAGGAGGCCAGGGTCTAAACAAGGTTTTAAACTGCAGGACATTTGTAGGGAGAAGTAAGAACACTTCTAGAAAAACAGCAGCTGTACTGCATTCTTCAAGGTTTGCAGCATAGTTTTAAAGGACTCTGAAATCAACATTTCTTTTGGAACTCAGCATCTCCCACAAGAGCAGGACAGAATTAGTAAATTCAGTTTAAAGCTGATAAGTCTCTGGGAAGCAATACTGTCACCTCCTTTTTTTCTCAAAATAGCACATTTCATCAGACTGATGTTCTCCACCTGAACTCTTTCCAGTTTCCTATTACATCAGTACAGTACAGTAAGTCCAGTTATGCAAGTCTGCACAGGAATTTGCTTATGAACTGAAGCAGTCACTGCATTCCCAAAATCTACCTACAACTTGCTACTGAATATTAATAGGTTAGACCAGTATGGAAAACCCAATTAACCAAAGGAGAAGAAAAGAGTCCCTCCCCAGGACAGTGTTTTTTTTTTCTTTTGTGAGAGATCTCCTGTCAATACTGCTTCAGCAGAAGCATGAAATGATTTAATAATCATATTTTTCACAGAAATTTTTAGATAATACAAAGCCAATGCTTCCCCCAATACTTGGGGAATGCTTCTAGATAATCACAAAGCCAATGCTTCCCCAAGTGTTTATCTTGCATATATCCCTGTTTTCTGGCAAGGGGATCAACAGCTAGTGACCAGACAGAAGGGCTGGGTCTGGTTATGCCCATTGTTGAACTAGACAGATTTAAGAGCAGGTACACTGTTAATAAGAAATTTCTTGATATTAGAGTTTGCTCAGGCAGCATCACAATGAGCTCCTAGGTACCAGAATCACAGCTTCTAATTCCTAAGTAAGATTGGTAACTGGCAAAAGATAAATTCTATGTCCTCTTACTGCATATTCAATATGACACTAATCCTTTCCTATATCACTACTGGAATAGGCTCTCAAAGAATTGAAGACCACCATAAAAAAGTCCAAAAGCTACATCTATAAAGAGACTTGTAATGTCTTGAAATCTGTCTGGAATCTGGAGTTCCTGTCTTCCTCTAGCTTTTAGGGCTCAGTTTTTCCAAAAGTGGATAACACAATCAGAGCTCTAATAAGAGTCTACAACCAATACCATTCACATGACTAAAAGAGTTAGAAAAAGGCTTTCAGTGAAAGCAGTACATTTGCACATACAGTGGGAGCATTTAACCTAAATAATGGGGAGTAACTGATAAGGGTAAAAAGCAACAACAGTCCAGCCTGCCACTGGATTTCAGCATAGCACCATGGAAAAGATTTCTCACTAACAGAGGCTGAAGTCAGCTTAGAACTCATTGGTTTGCTGCAGTCTTGGATCACCAAGCAGTCTGCATAAGATTGCTAAAAGAAGCAGATGCATACCTTCTGTACTGCAATGGCCAAAAAGGCTTCTCTGCACAAAAACTTTATAGAAATCTCTGCAGGTTTTCACACTTGCATCTGAAATAAATTTGAGACCCTTAAGTCTAGAGCTGAGACTTAGGCATTTCACTAGTAACATCTTCCCATAAAAATATCACCTGAAAAGTTCACAGGAGGGACTGCAAACAAAATTTGCACTGAGGGACAAGGATTGTTCTGAGTGCTACAATTCTAGCGAGCTACCTGGCAAATGAAAAGTCAGTTTTGTCTTATTTTTATTAAGAAACACTAGTGACTTCACAAAGCTACCAACAAACCTAAGGCACCGGAACTGCTGTATTTCCTCCTTGACAAGAGACTCTCGTTTACTCGGTCTAGAGGAAACCAGAGGCTCTTTCTGCTCACACAAAAGCAGAAGTCTCTCTCAAAGCATCAAAGGGCAAAACAACGGCTCAAGTCTTCCAAGTGGAAGCACTAGCTAAACACCACACACCTATACCATGTAAGAAAACACCTCAGGATAAATTTCACACCAGCGCCTTCACTTTTTACGCCTTAAAAGTGAAGAAATACAAAGGCTACAACCTATGCTACACAACCTTCCTCTCTAGGGCAGATGATCAGAGTCCATTCTGGAAAGTAAACGTCTGTAAGGAGGAGGCTCCCGTCGCTCCAACTTCGCCGCACGGGCCCACAACAAAAAGTAGCAATGGCCCGAACAGCAGCACGGCAGGGAGAACCAGCTCGGCGCCGGAGAGGCAGCGCGGCAGGCAGAGGCGGGGAGCCGCCGGCTGCCCCTCACCTTCTGGATGGAAGACTTCCCGCTGCGCCGCAGCCCCATGAGCAGAATCCGCGGCTTGGAGTCCGCCCCGCCCGCGCCGCCGCCAGGCCCGCCCGCGCCGCCCCCGGGCCCACCGGGCCCCGGGCCTCCCTCCAGCTCCGCCTCCTCCTCCTCCTCCCCGTAGCCGAAGTCCTTGGGAAACGAGTCCGCAGCCCCGAAGCTCCCCCCCACCAACGCCGGCTCCTCGGCTGTGCCTGGCGCGCCCGCCCCGCCGAACTGCAGCGCCATGTCCGCCCGAGCCCGCCGCCCCGCAGCCGCCAGCGCCCGTCCCGGGGCCTCCTTCTGCTGGCCCGGCCCAGCCCGGCACGGCCCAGCCCGGCCCCGATTGGCCGCTGTCAGGCTGCGCGCCGCCGATTGGCTCGGGCGGGAGCGAGCTGGGAAGGCTCCGGTCAGACGACCCGAGTCACCTGACGGCGCTGCCGCACGTGAGCGGCGGGGCGGGGCGGGGCGCGCGGCCGGGCGGAGCGGCGGTACCGGGCAGCGGGGGCGCGCAGAGCTCGGTGGGGCCGGGCGGAGCGGCGGTACCGGGCAGCGGGGGCGCGCAGAGCTCGGTGGGGCCGGGCGGAGCGGCGGTACCGGGGGCGCGCAGAGCTCGGTGGGGCCGGGCGGAGCGGAGGCACCGGGCAGCGGGGGCGCGCAGAGCTCGGTGGGGCCGGGCGGAGCGGAGGCACCGGGCAGCGGGGGCGCGCAGAGCTCGGTGGGGCCGGGCGGAGCGGAGGCACCGGGCAGCGGGGGCGCGCAGCGCTCGGTGCGGCCGGGCGGAGCGGAGGCACCGGGCAGCGGGGGCGCGCAGAGCTCGGTGGGGCCGGGCGGAGCGGAGGCACCAGAGGTGCGCAGAGCTCGGTGGGGCCGGGCGGAGCGGAGGCACCGGGCAGCGGGGGCGCGCAGCGCTCGGTGCGGCCGGAACGCGGCGCGCCCGTGCCCCGGCCCTGCTCCGCAGAGACGCCGCCCGTGCCGCCCCTCCCGCTTCCCCAGCCGTGGCAGGGGAGCTTTCGCGGAAGCGGCCGCGTAAGAAAATGTTACCTTGCGAAGCAATCGTCTTCATTAAACAGTCCTTAATTTTCTTCTAGCAGCCGTGGTGCAAGCCGGCACTGAGCTGGTTTTAACAAGTCTTTGTTATTTCATCACAATCCTCATTTAAGGTTTGTGACATCCAAGTGCTTTCAGAGGGAAGCAAATACAGTTATGAAAACTGTAAGTTTGTGTTACTTCCCAGGCACCGGCAGCTCAAGCCAGCTGTCCATGCCCTGGTATGGCTTGGCTGACACCTTTACCTGCCTTGCTGCTTCTTTAGCAAGACATTCCACTCACATTACTCAGAAACACCCTCAGCTGTACAACACCTTTCCCACAGCATTAGCCTCTCCCTACTTCCACATGGTGCAACTTAATGCTGCATGTTCTAGCTTACATTCAAGGGAACTTCTGTCCTTTGTTCCAGAGGGTGGGGAATTTTTTTTTTTTCCTTGTTTGGCTTTGGTTTGTTGGTTCAGGGCAGGTTTTTTCCTAATAAATGCTTTACAGACATAAAACAGTATTTTCCCTTCATTTTACCTCTTCTGGTTTATTTAGGTCAATAGATACAACAGTAAGGTAAGCCATTATTACATTCACTAGCCCTTGATTACAATGACTAACAGAAGTTCTGATCCATCCTATCGCATTTTCAAGATAGCTTAACTTCCTTATTTCTAGGATGGGTTTTGCAGCCAATAAATCTTATGTATAAGACAACTACTGCATTTCATTTCCCCCTTTATTTTTGCTATCATCAGCTGCCTGTAAGTACTTAATTTTAGGGCAGGAAACTAATACAGCTCTTTACAATATCATCACTAATTTTTAGGGTTTTTTTATAAATTACTACTTAGCATTTTAGAAGAGTCATAAAACCAATTCAGGGAAGGGGAGAGGGAAAATAGGCAAAATTAATAATCAAAAGTCACACTCTCATCCCACCCCACTGGGATTTTGTTTTCCCTGTTAGATGAATCAGAAAGAAGAACTCTCCACACTGTAGTCTTACATGTGCCACTCTAATTACACAGAACTTCCATCACAAGTAAGGATTTTGTGCTATGTTCAGAACTGCACAGGCAGTATCTGAATCAACTCTCCAAAGCCCAGTTTCTGAGATGGGGGCAGAGACACGAACTGCATGGAAAGAGTTATAACCTCATGCAGATTAAAGTGTAAGTTCAGTAGGAACTGCATTTCAACACTGTGCTAGATCCATCACTTAACTGCACTTGCTCATTTTATGCCCTTCTGAGTAGAGTGTTCCCCAGCAGCTTCAGCAGAAGTCTCACCCCAGTGCTGAGTACAAACACAAAGTCGTTTGAAGGTCCTGCTTTAATTTACAGTTGGTCCATCAGTGCCATGTCACTCCTTTCAGTTAACTGAAAACAAAGACAGATCCATAGTTCAACAGGACCACTGATGTGAAAATTACATGAAGCTGGCAAGCACAGTTATCTAAAAGTTAAACCATAATTATCATCTTTTCTTAGACACAGAAAGCAAGAACATTGGCCAGCATGCTTAACTCAGCAGTTGCCAAGGCATCTGCGTGCTCATGGTAATGAATTCTTTCTTTAAGATGATGAAGTAACAAAGTAGACAATGCAGAGTTCACACACAAGACAGCATTTCTCAGGAAGCCCTTTATTAAGTCAAGGCAATAAAGAAAAAACTACTGTTATTCACCATGCTTCTCATCTTGAGGTGGTTCATACTGAGCCAGCTGTGGATTTAAAGAAAGGAATTTAGTTAGTAGCAATATTTCATGTAACACTCTATATTAAAGAAGTGAAAGAAAATGTATGGTCTGGACTTGTTCAATTTTTGTGCATTTTAACTCACTCATCCTTATGCAAGTCCATTTTAAAGTCAGGCAATAAAATAACCCTTCTCCCAAAACATCCATTTCTCACACTGTATAACCATGCAGCCATAACAAGGAGATTTTTAAATGCACTTTGAAGCACAGAGGTCTTGCCCTTAACTTTTCCCTGTTTCCAACTCTAGCAGTCTTTCAGTACTTTCATCTTAAAGAGCAGTGGATAGTGACTGGGGTCCTATCAGCTTTGACTGGTTCATTTAATCATGTTTCAGTGATTCTCATTGCAATAGTATCCAACCTAACATTTCTTGTAATCATTCTAACTTCCATGATGCTTTCTGGAGAGTATAGCCTGGGCAACTACACACTTAAATATGACCTTTACTGGGAAAGTTACTGCCAAAGAAAGATACAAAGTTGTTCACATGACCTCAGTGGCATTAAGGATTAGTTCAAGCTTCAAAAACAGTTCAATTATTATGGCCATCTCTCTGAAATATGCTGCTTCAGTTTACTCAATTAAGAGTCCTTCCCTCTGCAAACTGCAGAGTGGGTTAAAAATAACCAAAGTACATATAAATAAAATTTTAAACCATAAATAAAAATTTAAAATAATAAACAAAAATATAGACATGTGTTCCTTCCTACCAGCAACAGTAAATTGCAGCACTCTGCTGCTAACAAGAACCACTAAATTTTTATTTTTTTATTGTTGTAGATTTTACTACAACAGATGACTAGTAAAGAACCCAAAGTCAGTTTTCTTTTCTACCAAGGACCTAACTGTTGGTTTTCCAACACACATGAATATCTGGCATTCGTGTGATGAATGCAACAGTAATTACCAATAAAAGCACAGTTAAAGACATGTATTTTATGTTAGAGGACTGCTACAAGAGAATGACCTGCATGCTGTGTGAGCTTCTACAGTCTGTCAGAATGATGGGCATGGCATTGTAGAGGAAAAAACAGGAAAAAACAAAACACACTAATACTGGGAAATATGTAAAGGAGTTATAGGAAAGCACCAATGAACCCATGATTCCAAAAGGCTTACTTTCCTGCAACAAGTTTTGACTTCTTGAAAAGACTGCTTTAAACAATGACCCAGATTACTCTACTCTTATCTATTTATTATCAGCTGCATTTTTAAGTCTGCTAAAACAAGTGGCTGGTCTATTGCTACTCTGCCTAAAACTCTGTTCTTTGCCATATTTCCTAGTCAGAAATAACAAATGTAGCTGAGGACTCATAATGGGTAACAGGGAAGAAGGAGAATTACTAGGACAGCAAGATGGCACTCTGGATAAGAAATACAAAGGGTAATGCCCAAGAATCCTTTCTCACAGAACTAAAGTGAGGTGGTTGTCTCCCAGGGGGTATTCACAAATAACAGCCACCGTCCTCTTTTAACAAATGCATGGAAACCTGTAGTGGCACATAAGCTACTAGCACATTAAGGATCTCACAGGTTTCCTTCTTCAGTGTTGTCAGAAAGCTGTTCACATCTCAGAGCTCTCTCAGCCAGCCTGCAGACCCATTAAAGAACAGCTCTACCCCAGCTAGCACTTCAGATTCATTGTTGTTTCAGATAAATACCAAGGTCACTTTAAGTAAAAAGCACAAATTATTGTTCCACATGGATCTAAGTGCCTGTGTAAGATCCTGCCATGTGAAAGTCTGTGCCAAGTGACACAAAGTAATACATAATATTCCTCCTTCAATCTGCCTTTTGAAAGTCTTTATACTGGATACAGTACCTTACTTGTTTTTCAAAACTGCCCTG
This sequence comes from Serinus canaria, assembly GCF_022539315.1. NCBI lineage: Eukaryota > Metazoa > Chordata > Aves > Passeriformes > Fringillidae > Serinus > Serinus canaria. Next base: position 2,423,820 of record NC_066336.1, on the reverse strand, counting down.
AAAGAATGATCTACATAATATCAGACAACTCAAACACATCCAGACAAGACTCAATACAACGTACTGGACATGATAATACACTTTCCCTAAATAAATAAAATCCCTTGTTTAGCAATATTTTATGTTACATTCCAGAAGAAGTGTTCCATAAAAAATAATAATCTTTACTACAATAAGTTCTATCAGCATTTCTCATTTGTGAGACTAAACAATGCAACAACATCTATCAGTTACTCTAATGGAAGAATGTTCTCTATTCTAAGTAATTAAAATATTTTTTTTGCATAATATGGAACTGTAGAGTAAAACCAAGTAGACTTTTACCTTGGTTTTCAGTTTTTTATTTTCTTCCAGCACAGCTTCATATTTTTCTTTCATCTCTGCCACTTCCAAGCGAAGTGCCTCTATTTCCGGATTCTCAGGAGCTGAAGCTCCCAGATGATGCTTCAGAAAACTGATATTTAGATGTTAAGTATTTGTTCACTTGTATAACTAAATTTTAGTTTTAACACCCGTGTTGAAGTTAACACTGCAGTACACGTGGTCAAAATTGCAGTAAACCATTGAGATTACTACAGGAAAAGAAGTTACCAAAATAAGAGAGCTTTTCAAATTCATAGCTATATTCCTTAAAAATAAACAAACAAAACCAAGTTATCAGTACAAATCCTTATGTGCTACTACCCCCTTCTTTTCTCAATGGCAGATGTTTTGAAGAATTAAAATAAATAACAAAAAAAGAAGCAATACCCAAAAATGGAAGCTGCTTAAAAACAGCAAGAAACAAAATATGCTAGTTCCCCCCTTCTTTATGTATTTAACAACAAACAAACAAAAAACAACAGAAAAAGGAAGTGTGAAGAAGCAAACTTCAGAACCCACTGCCACTGCAGGTACTCAAACCTAATGCTGCAGGTCACAACACTGAAATGGCCTCTAACTTAGCACCATAACTGCTGGCATACTGAAATACCCAGCTCTCCTGCATCTGTCAGACTCTGCCAGCTTGTGAAAATGCAATCACCAGGTAAAATACATTGCTAAAAGTCACGTTCTCAGTGCAAAGCTTCGAAATGAGCCTATCCAGTTCAGCCATGAGTCAGAAGCAGTTCTGTGCATGAAGTCTCAATAAATAAGTCAGAGCAAAGAAAAAGGATACTCCAGTGCACTATCTGGTTTCTCTGGCTCTTCATATAAGGCTACCAACACTGCAAATAGAAAATATTCAACAATTGCAAGAAGTTCACGCAACTCTAAGTTTTTCAAACGCATACCAGCAGTCAGAAAGCATACATGTTGCATTTTTCCATTTAACAAGATTTTCTCCTGTACACTTTGATGTAAGCAACAGGTCTGCTGTATGAGAGGGGACATCCACCTAGTAACAGCTGAAGAGAATTTTCTTGATCCCTAACCCCACACAGTCTCTGGCTATTCTAACACAGAACTGCTACTTAAGCTACATCTTTCAACCACAGCAGAACAGCAAACCTCTCCTGAGCATCTAAGGCTACAAAACTAAATAGCTGCTAAATGGCTGACATTGATAATCTTTAGGGATGGGGGCTCTAATGGCTAAAACCGCCAGACAAAAGCAGCAATACCCCGACAATTTAAATAAAAATATCCAGATACACAGCACCATGATAGGAGACTGTCACATGAATACCCAGGAAGTTCCCAAACATAACCACTCCCTGCTCCCCACAAGGGGCCACGTGCCAGTTTTCAGATGTCTGTACTACACAGCCAAACTGGATTTCAGCTAAGTACTTCCTAAGTTAAAAGCAAAATTAGGCTGCAAAATTGGGAGACTTGTTCTGCCATCCCGTAGGATGGTACTGCGATTGAAAAATCAAATGGTACTCACACACCAGGCCAAGAGTCTTAGTGCAGCAGCTATTCGCTTGACATCCTAGATCTGCTGCTCCCTCTTTAAACAGCATATTTTCAATATTAGCAGAATATTAATTTTTTTCAGTATTAATACATTTTTGCCATATACTGTTGGAAGGTTCTCAAAAAGATTTTAGAAGGATTTCAAAGATACCAAGCCACATGTGTCAAGTTTAGCATAATAATTTCCCCCAGTCTGATAGGGAGAGTCATTAATCCAGAACTTAGTGTTTTTTTCTAGAATGAATGAAACTAAGTTCCATCCAATTAAGCGTATGAAACAAAGTTTTCTAAAGATAACATTTGCTGTTATTTCATCTCAAGCACTGACTTCCCCCTGCAGAAGAACTTCACGAAAAGCACCCATTGAAAGAAAATAAACGAAGCATTGAAAGCAGCACGTTGGCCGAAGAAGAGATGAAGAGATGTCTCAGACACAGCCCGCTCGGGGAAGGCACCCGCCTTGCCGTTCTGCACGCACCTCCGGCACTCGCCCCCCACACGGTGAGCGTGCGGGGCGGGAGCGCTCTGCAGCTCCCGGGGCGCCTTTCCAGCGGCCCGCTGCCCTCTCCCGGCGTGCACCGCCGAGCCGCGCACCTCGGGCTCCATTTCCAGGCCACGCCGCACCAAGTTTTCCAGGCGAGTTCTTCTGCCGGCCGCCTCGCCGGACTGAGGAGAAAAAGCGATCGGCGAGGCGAGGCGGGAAGCCAATGGAGAGCGGCAAGGCAGCCCGAGGGACGACCGCGGCACCGCCGTGCGGGGCGGCAGCTGCTCCGTGGGAGCGGGACACCCTGAGAGGAACGGCACCCGCCCGCAACGCCCCCGAAGAGCGCCCGCCGGCCCCTCGGGCGGCACGACGCGAGGCGGAGACTTACCCTTGGTGAGCATGTCCAGCACTCCCGACTTCTCCAAGTACTGGCGGAACTGCTCCCGCTTAGAGTCCGCGGCCTGAGGGAGGACGCCCACACGGTCAGATCGGCGGCGCGCCCCGCCTCGACTGCGGAGGCGGCCCTTTGGCACGGGCCGGTCCCGCTCTCCGCCGCGGAGGCGGCACGAAGGGCCGAACCGGTGTCGGTCGGCGGCCCGCCGCTCCGCGCAGCCGGCACAGAGAGCGGCACCGCGCCCACGCCGGCGCGCTCCCCCCTACCTTGTGGTGCGCCATCTGACCCGCACGGCGCCTGCCCCAGCCGCGCGCCTGCGCCCTGCGCTTTAACGGCGCGAGCGCTTCCCCGCGGTTACCACGGCGACGGCGCCGCGGCAACGGCCGGGGCCGCGCCCCGCTCGCCGGGCCCCGCGCGCCGCCCTCGCTCCCCTGGGGGCGGCCTCGCTCCCCTCGGGGTGGCCTGGCGGCTCGCTCGCCGCGCACGAGGAAGCGAGGCCGGCGCTGTGCCCCCTTCCTTGCGCGGCTCTGCCCTGCTCTCCCCGCCGGGCACGGTCCCGGGGCTCTGCTCAGCCTTCGGGGGCTGTGCTGCCCGCTGGCCGGACGCTGCCACACGCGGTCCCGGCGCTTCCCGCGGAGAAGGCGAGCTGTGACAGCGGCAATCGTCCGGAGCGCGGCCGGCTGTGAGCAGGGACCGAGCGGCGAGCTGTCCTGCGAGTCGCTGGAGTTCTTTCTGTTTTCCATAGTAAGCCCTCTGGTTTGTGAAATTCAAAGTGTCTGATTAATAAATTTCTGTAGCTGCAGCTGACTGAAATCACAGGAGAAAGTTGCAGTAAGCCGCAGCTACAGAGGTGCCTACCCAAGAGGCTCTGAAGAGTGATACGTGGTGAAATCTTCGCATCTACAGGAAAGTCTTTTGCCTTAGCCTGTTTAAAAAAAAAAAAAAAAAAAAGGAAGCAGTTATACCTGTTTATTTTTCTGAAACGCGGTCAATCTTTTTATTGTAGAAATAAAAAAAAAACAATAAAAAAAGACCAACCAAATGATCTTGCACATATGATCTTAGGGAGTTTTCATGCTTTTTCTCCATGCTCTTCCGCAATGTTTTTATTTTTCAGTAGTTACTCTTCATTTGGCAAGGTGCTGTGATGAAACAGAATGCTTAACTCATTTCCAGACATAAAAAAGTTTATAAAATTTCACAGCAGCAGATAAATTATTTTTAACTTGTCTTGAACAACAAAAATACAAATGTCATATCCCATATGTGAACATCTAAATGCTAACCTTTTATTACTAGATAGCAGGAACAGAGTGCATTAAATATGAGGCTTTTTATTATGGAGAGATTAAATGCAAAACAAGCATTAGCAGTTATTGCCCACAGAATTTTATGCATCAAGAAATGCAAGAATAAAAGCCACAGCTGCAGCATTAACTTGCCTAAGTCACATTATACAGTAATGCACATTCCAGTATATTACACAACCTTCAATTTTTCAGGGTAAACACGATTATGTAGGGCTGTATTTATTTATACACATAGAAGTGAAAAGGATACTTGTGGAGAGAAATCTACAGCGAATAGTTTTAATAGTTCTAGTGTGTATTTCTTACATTGACAGGACCAGGTTAATGTTGCTGCTACAAGCAAAAGAGCCTTTTAGGTTTTCTGGCTCCTTTGCCAGTATTGTATAGTTTTCAGTCAGTCATGGCTGTCTGGTAAGCATAATGACAGTGCACCTTAAGAATTTAATTGTGCTGTAACATCATTATCCTATATCTCACAAATTATTTTTTCAGTACATGAACAGTGTGTCAAATCTGCTAGTAAAAAATACACACAAAAATATTAATGCATTACAGCTGGGACCACCTCACCAAGCATCTACTGTTTCAGTGCTGTGCAACTCAAATAAATGTATTTCACACATAGAAAGCTTGATTACAAATATACCATAGTATTTTGTTCATCTTTGCCTCCTTTATTATTAAAAGATGTTTCATGGAACTTCCTGTACACCATATGGACCTGAACAGCAAGTGGATAAATGTCCTAATGTTTTGTTATCCCCATAATAAGCATAAACACAAATGCTCCTCCTAAACAGGTAGAAGCTTTGCTTGATTTAGAAGTTTATCAGAATTCAGGGGAGAGACAAACAGAAAAGGAATAGTTTTAGTGTTTGATAAACCTTTTATATGTCTTTTGACATTGTAACTGAAATCAGGAAGGTATTACCATATTTGCTTTTTGTTCTCTGGTTTTGGTTTTGTTTTTTTCTGTTTTCCATAGTAAGCCTTCTGGTTTGTGAAATTCAAAATGTCTGATTAGTAAATTTCAGTAACTTGGTTTCTGATTTTGCTATCTTATTAGTTATGAAAAATGTCAAAAGTAAAGCTCACATCTGTAATTCATGATGTTTAAAAAAATTAGTGGTGTATTGAATTCTGATAGTATACTATAAGGAATTCACTTTGATTTTTCTGCAGAGGAAGTCAGTGGCGATACACTGAAAAAAACCTGTACCATGGAGCCAAAGAATTAATTATCTGTTTTGTAAATGCTTTTCTCTTTGTATTTACAACAGTCTGAACAGTGGAATAAGTTTGACATTCTGCTTTTGGTCAGCTACCCCATGTCTGTTTGAAATCTCAGACTGATTAGGCAGAGACATGTTTACCAATATATGCTTCTGAGAGCATCTTAGCCTAATTTCATTTACTGGACTTTGTAAAAAATATTGTTAGACTGTTAATTTTGTTTTCTACTTTTATTCACTTTAAATAGTATCAGCTGTGATTTTATGCCTGGCTTTTTCCTAATATGTGGTTGAGGGATGTATGTTTTCCTTTTTAGCTGGAGTGTGGAGGTCTATGCCACATTTGCATTACAAAGGAAGTAAAGAAACTTTAAAATTACTTAGCTACTATTCAAAGCGTTACACAACTTTTCTACTTAAGTAAAGAGCTGGTTAAAGTTGAATTATTTAACACGGGTCTGGGTTATGTCTCTGTTCAGGAATTATCCCAGCATTGGTTAGTGCAGCTAATGAGTTAACTCGTTATATCTGAAGATCGGTGGGGGCACGCCTGCTGCTGGCATTACTTGACAGTGACTGTTGCCTAGACAGAGAGAAAAGCTTAGGACTGTTCCAGTTTCTGCTTTGTGTAGATTCTGAGCTCACCACCCCCATAGAATCAGAAGTGTCTGGTCGGCTGGAATTTTTTCCATCAGCATTGTAAGGAATTTGGGCTTTGTTTGCACTGAAACTGCTTTGTCTTCTGTCACCGTTCTTTGGAAGAGAAGTTGTTGGTGCTCCTGTGCTCTCAACCATTGCCTGTTGTCTAGAACTGGTACTAGGAAAAGTTGTACCAGGTTGCAATGAAGTTTGAGATGGCATCTCAGCAAAGCTTCTCAAGTACATGTTTGCAGCATTATCTGCATTCTGAGTATCAATAAGAAAATGTTTCTTTTCAGCCTCTTCTTGAGCATCATGCATCTCAGTCCAAAGCTCACCAAGAAAGCCTTCACTATTATTTGTGCAAGCATTTTGAGTCTGACTGTCCAAAGCATTTGTAGTTGGCCTCTTCTTTGGAGATTTCTTTTCCTGATTGCAATGGGTGAAATTGCTGCTGCTTTCTGTACGGTTATTTTGCACAGACTGAAACACAGAAGGAGAATTTAAAACTGGGTAGAGCATAGTGTCAGCTTGCTTTTCCATCAAAAAGGTATAGCTGCTAAGAGCACAAGGAAGTGTTTTCTGAGGGGTGGTGGATATTCCCAAAGAAGAGTGGGGTATCACAGAGTATTTCTTAGATTTGTTTATGTAGAAATTCTCGAAGTCATCTTTGGTTTTATTCTGCTCACAGAGTCCCATTTTAATTTTTCGGAATCCTAAGTGGATAATTTCTAGAATATTTAAAAGCAATGATACAGTTGCTATTGATTGCATAAATAATATAAACACTGTCTTTTCTGTTGGTCTAGATACAAAGCAGTCAACTGTGTTTGGACATGGGTCTCTCTGACATTTATAAAGGGGATCTAAATGAAAACCATAAAGAAGATACTGCCCAATCATAAAGCCAACTTCCACTGCAGATCTTGTGAAAATATGTATCACATAAGTGCAGAGCAGAGAGCCTCTCAGGGGTGCTTTGTTCAGCTTTCTTTGATCCAGTTGTCGGAGCTCTCTCTCCAGTCTTTTACGATTTTCAGTCATTTCTAATTCAGTGCTTTCAAGTTCCACCCTTACCTGAGCTTTCTTTTTTTGCCTTTCTTTTTCCAAGGCTCTTAGTCGGTATAAGGCATGACCCATATACACCAAGGAAGGGGAAGACACAAATATAACTTGCAAGACCCAGTATCTTATGAGAGAGATGGGAAAGGCCTCGTCATAGCACACATTTCTGCAACCAGGCTGCTCAGTATTGCATATAAATTCTGATTGTTCATCATTCCAAACATCCTCGGTTGCCACTCCAAGGACAAGCATTCGAAATATGAAGAGGATCGTTAGCCAAATCTTTCCAATGATAGTGGAATGAATGTGGACCTCCTCTAAAATGCCTCCAAGGAAATTCCAGTCTCCCATGGTTATTCTGCCATATTAACACTGAAATGTATGAGAGAAACAAGTATCAAACACTGTAAAAGGTGCATTCCTTCCTTAATGTATTATGAAAACCATTGTATCCATGGGAACATGACCAGTTGCTCATTGATAATTAGGTATTATTTTCTTTCACCTATGAGATGGAGAACTGCATCATCTGCCTGTGCCTGCTTTATTATTAACATCCTGATAAGCACATCACTACAAGATATTAAACACCCTCAGTCTGCATCAGATCAGTAGAAACTGGAGTGCCTGACTTGTAGCAGGATTTCAAGAGCATTATGTGATCCATCTGAACATCATCCAGCAACAATGTGAGAGCAGTACATTTATATTTAGGTCACTTATCCAGGTACAGGAATATTTGCTTGTCCTCATTTTTGGATGTTCCAAGCCCCGTGTCACAGCTGTAATTATGGCAGTCCAATTACTGTTTCACAGAGAAAATTGGTTATATAAAGAAGCTCCAGAGGGAATAAATCATCTCATGGAAATGTCAATATTAATTAAAAAGACATGTTTAATCATATCATTTTGTGCAGACAATTGCTTTTTGCTTTTTGTTTATGGATGTCAACAATAAATAAATAGAATTGCTGTAATTGGTTGGCTTCCTCTGATCAATGATACCTGCATTTGAAATAGTGAATAGAGTGCCAAAGTGTCAAGCATTACTATTTTTGGCCACAACTCTTTGAAAAATAAATTATTTACACAAGAATTCTTTACAAGCACTTTCCTAAATGGCTGCCATATGAATACAGATAAACTGGTAACATATGTGTGTAATTGTACATCTCGCCTTTCTATCATATGTTTGTTTCTCCATTAACAGGATACTACATTGTGGTCAAAATTTTAAATTCCTTTTCAATATTTATCTTATTGTATACATATCCAATTGTAACACCATTTTTCTTATGTGTGGGGACAAGCAAAACACTTGTAGCTAAACACCTTTTCATTGTATGTACAGCACAATTCAACAGAATAGTATCATACTTTTGTATTTTTTAGGATAAAGGTGCTTTAGCATAGCATTTTCTCTTCAAATGGGATTAATCTTCACCCTATAGAACAGGAGTGCTAACAAGTCAACAGAAACTGGAATCTTATGGTTGCAATATTGATGTCTTTATGTTAAGCCTTCTAAATATAAAAATACTTTTGCAAATCAGTATACAAATTGGCAAGTTAGACATTTTGTAAAGAGACACAAATGAAAAATAAATGGTAAATTAAAAATAAAACATACCTTTCTTTACAAAAATATGTAAAACTAAACATCTGCGACGTCCAATAAAAAATTACAACCCCTGCCATCTTCCAGCTGTGTGAGTAAATTGACACATTATAAGCAGTTTATTTTGCTACAGTAGCAAATAGAGTGTGAGCTTTGCACATGGAATTTATATTTGCTGGGGCTGAAGGGAGGAGAAAATCGATCTATTGTTCAATCTACTACTGCTCCAAGCATAATTTAACTATGAACAGTAAAAGACTCTCATTTTAAAAAGCTAGAAATAAAAAATCTGCTGCTTTAAGTTCTTTGAGATTATCTTCTCTTTTGCCTCAATAGTCCCTTTTAAGTTCTAGGAACAATCTCAGCCTCAGAAATAAATAAAACATAGAATAAAACAGAACTTTCAGACTATGTTTTAGTTTACATACCTGACTAGCAGCAGACATTCAGCTTGTCTGTGCAGAAGAAGGTAAATCTTCCCAAACACTCTCTTTGTAAATTCCTGCAGACAGTCTGTTCTCCTGCAACAGCTTAGCACCACACTCCTGACGTAAAAACATCAGTGGATGTACTTTTGGCCATTCCAAACTCACTCCCTGCTCACAGACAGCATCTCTTCTATTCTGTGATTCTGCACTTCTCTTTCATTCTCCTGAGACCACATTACCTGTCATACTGACATCTTAAAAAGACTCCTGAACTTGACAATGGTTTTACTCTATTTTCCCCATCCATATAATTCAGTATTTCTTTTTGGGAGCAGATAATTATAATTCCTGTCTTAAATGTCAGACATACTAAAGATGTCACTCGTCTTGAGAGTGAGACTTATGTCTAGCCTATAAAAACTGACTAGGTGACACAAGTTCCATTTTTAATCCAAACCTTAAGCAACCCATCTGCATTACCTCAACAGGAAAAATAGGGAGAACAGGCTGAAATATTTTCTGTCATAAAAGAGTGCACAAACTGTCTGGTCTCAAAGAACATTTTGAGTACTGATGGTAAGCTGGGGAAACCCTTTCAAAAACTCTAAATACTAAGAAATGTTGGGCAGGGGAAAATACCTTATTTTAACAAAAGGAAAAAAGAAATAAATCTGTCTATTTTGTGTACAAAAATGCTTTCTGGAGCCAGCATAAGCAGTGCAGTGGCCAAGGGCACACCCTCATAAGCCATGCCTGGTATTCATGTGCAAGTCCACTGCTAGGACCAATATGAGTGAAGAAGAATATCTAGCACTAAATGTTCTTTTAGGTGATCCTCATCAGCACTCTGCAAAAGTGTAGTTCTGGTTCAAATGTCCTATAAAGGATGAATAAACTTCCTCTGCTGAGAACTCTAAAAAGCTAATCATTATCTTTTAATTTTGGTGCTGAAGATCAGTCAATAGGTCATGTCCAATTTCACACTTGACAGCTTGCCTGAAAGTACTCAATCATTTTGGCAAGCTAGCAGTCTCCAGCCAGCCATCTCTGTGAAGTACTTAAAGCAGGATTCTAAACCTGTGTCTTCTACTGAGTACTTAAAGTAGGTCTCTAAATAGTTTTCTGTTATTAATAAAACCCTCTAAGTCTGCTGAAGGGATCCACAGACACACACACACTCCCTGCCAGCTTGTGCAGAGATGCTGAAGATTTGTTTGAAAACCTGAAGTGTTTGGTGAGACTGAGCTGCCATGGTTGGAGATTTACTTGCTCAGTAAAACCTAAATATTAAAAAAAACCCAAACCATGTAACAATCCACAGTGTTCCAGGATGCATTATCTCTTTTAAAATGGTACTACAGTTAAACGACAACTTGACAGCTCACGAGGGAAAATAAATTCAAGTGCCAACAATAATTTTATAGTGTTGATGCTGCTTTTTACCTTAGTTTAGACAGCTTGCAACTCTGACTATTTACATAAACTGTTTATATCAACATTCAGAATTTAATAATTTAGTGTTGTATGGAGAGGCTATTAATTTTTCTACCAGGTCTAGAAGCTACCTCACTGGCTTTTTATCCACTGCAAAACATTCTCTACATTTTTATGACTATATTGATTTTTCTTAGCTTAGGGTCAAGCGTCACAGTAATCCTCCAATCATGAAATAGTCTCTGAAGATCGAGGCCTTTTCATTTCTATACATCAATAAGGTGCACTTTATGTGTACAATTGATTTTTATTTTCTGCTGTTATCTGTCTGACCCACAATGGACAGCTAGATAAGCAGAGGCCCAAACATCAGTGATGTGTCCTGCATGTTTTCAGGCTAACATGAGCTCACTCCCATAGTTTTCTTTCAGAAGTGAAGGGGAAACACAAATTATAAACTGCAACCATGAGAAATTTGGACAACTCTACTACTCAGTGTTGTCTTTAGGATCACCAAATTCAGCAGTACTGTGTTTGAAGGCAGACCAGAGATTGCCATATGAAGACTGAAGCACATACTCTCCAAATTACTGTCTTTTCTGTGCTGCCTTATAGATTCACTCCTTATTGCTAAGATACACATGCAAATCAGTAAGTACCTTATAGATTCACTCCTTATTGCTAAGATACACATGCAAATCAGTAGGTGCACATTTATATTTTCACTTTCACAAGCAAAATTTCTGAAGATGCCCAGGCCTATATCAGAAAGCTTAAGGGGTTTGTTTTACAGTATCTGTCTTTATTTTAGTTCACTGTTGATAGTTTTAAATTAACTTCTCTCTTAGTTCCTTAGCTTTAAAAATTTGTATGTTCTGTATACTTTTATATAGCTTGCTGTCTGTTTTCCTCTCTTAATCCCTTAGCTGTAAAATTTTATTTATGCATATACACTGGCACTGTAGCTTTCTGTGTGTGCTTTTAGTTCTCTCCTGACCTTGCTCCTCTTTGCATTTTCAAGTTTCCATGTCTACTTCATCAGGCTCCCTCTCTATTTTTTTTTCTTCTTTCCTGTCTGTTCTGTATCCATCTGCTGGGCTCAGGGTCAGTGTCTGTGGTTGGGGCCAGGGGAAGGGAGATGGGATTACCTGGGAGCTGCAGCATCTAGGTTGTACTCAGGAGGTGTGAAAGTGGCTGAGCCATGGATTAAGATAGGCTGCAGGAAGGGATGGGCTGGGGCAGCAAATGTGCAGCCACTGAGGCTGGGGTATATAAACCACAGCCTCTGGTCAGGGTGTTTTGCTGTTCCTCCAGCTGCTTCAGCTCCTAGGCTGTTTCAGCTCTTTGGGCAGGTGTGTCCTGGCATTCAGAGAATGGAGCTGCCTGTCTGAGCAAGGCTTCAGGACCAGTGAAGGTTCAGCAGCCTATGTAGTAGAAAGTACACTCGTGACACCCAAACCCCCAGTCAGGATCCTGGAGGGACCCCCCTGCTGCGTGACATCCCCCAAAATAAATCAACCAGCCTTGGTGGCCTCAGGAGTCTTCATGGTCTCAGTGGGTCTCATGATTTCCTTCCCATTTGTCAGAGACTCCCACCAAAATCGGGCTGAGCCCCTCCATCCTAAATGCCACCCCCAAGTGGATGAGAAACCTCCCTCAAACGGGGCAGAGATGCCCCCAAATGGGTAAGACAGACCCCACACCCCCCAAGTGGGGGGTATGGAGGGGAGCAGTGACACCTTGCAAATTGTGGGTGGGGGACAGCCCGGTCCCTCCCCCAATAAAGACACCAGCCCTGGTGCCTTCCACAGTCTTCATGGTCTTCGTGGGTGTCGTGATCTTCTGGGGTTGGAGAGACAGAGCCCCCTCCTAGAATGGGGAAGAGAGACCCCAAATGGGGCAAAGACCCACACAAAATGATGGGGAGTGAGAGGGACCCTCGATTGTCACCCCAAATCGCTGCTGATGACGTCACAAGGGAACAACTCAGGACTTATGACCCTTCCCGACACCCCCTCAAAGAACCCCGGCCCCCGAGTGACCCCGCCACCTCCACTCATCCTCTGGGTCCCCTGGGCCCCTCCGAAGCTCCGCCCCCCTGCCTTGTCACCCGTCGCAACAGTGACAGCGTTGGCGTTTTGGTGGCATTTCCCTCCGGGGCGGGGTTTCCTCGCCCAAGTCCCCCCAAAACGGTCTCCGCGCCCGTCCCGGCCCCATTTGCCCCCGGATCCCGCGGGGATGCGGCCCCAGAGAGGTATGGGGGGAAAAGGGGGATGGGGGCGGTTTGGGGGGGTGGTGTCGCGGGCCCTTTGAGGGGACACTGGCCTTTTAAGCGTTCTGGGACAAGGTACTGGCCCTTTAAAACACCTGGGAGAGGGAGCTGGCCTTTCAAGACGCTCTTTTAGGGGACACTGGCTCTTTAACAGCTGCTTTTAGGAGATACTGGCCCTTTAAGAGCTGCTTGCAGGAGACACTGGCCCTTTAAGTCTTGCTTTTTAGGGGACACTGGCCCTTTAAGAGAGCCAAGAAGGGTCTGCTGACCCTTTAGGAGACCTGGGGCAGAAGGGGGGACACTGGCCTTCAAGGAGCGGGGGGATTCCCGGGGCCTCCCCGCTGGATTCTCCCCGCGGGGGAGGAGGGGGTTCCCCGGGGAGGAGGGCGGTGACGGCGGGGGAGGGCGGTGACGCATGGGAATCCCCGTGACGTCACGACAGGGGGATTCCTGCCTCGCTGGGGAAGTGCCCAGGGGTTTGGGGGTCCCGGGGGGCCCGGTTATGACACGGCGGTTTGATGGGTCTTAGGAGTTCAGGGGGGACCCCCGAACAGGGTCTGGATGAGACACGGGGATCTGGGGGACGCCTAGGCATTTGGCGGGGTTTTAGGAGTTTTCAGGGTTCCCCGGCATCCTGGGGACCCCCGAACCCTCCCTTGCACACCCCCAGGTCCCCCCCGCGCCGCTCCGCCCCAGACGGTGAAGCAGCTGCTGAAGGAGCTACGGCAGCAGAAGAGCAGGGAAGGGGCGAGATCCCCGGTGGGTGACCCCCTCTCCCAGGTGACACCTTCCCTGGGGACACCCCCACTCTCCTCCCTGAACCCCCCGCTCTCCCCTCAGGTTTTGGCTCTGCCCTCCCCGCGCCCCTCGGATGGTGAGTGACCTCCGATGCCCTAGTTCCTCCCAGATCCCCCCCACACCCCCTGTGCCCCGTAAATATTCTCCATGCCCTCCCCCCCATCCCTACGTTCCCCCGTTCCCCTCCACGTCCCTTCCCCCAAACCTTCCCACTCCCTCCCCATGTCCCCCCCATTACCTGTTCTCCCCTCAGGTGCTCCCTGGCCCGTTGTCCCCGCAGTGACTCCCGGTCTCTGTGCGGTCCCACATGTGTCCCATGGCAGCCCGGGGGGGGCCCATGGGGGAAGGGCCTCCGCTCCCAGGGGGTTTCAGGTGAGCTGGTTGGAGGGGACAGTGGAGAAATGGGGCATGAACTGGGAGGTTAAAGAGGGGACAGTGTGGTAAATGGAGGTCAATGGGGGAAAATGAGAGGGCAGAGGGGGGACAATGGGGGGGAATGGGAGGCAAAGGAAGGGAAATGGGGGGGAGAAGGGGGCAGACAACTGGGAGGGGAATGGTGGGGCAATGCAGAGTGACATGGGGGTAATGGGATGGTTAAGGGAGGCAGTGAGAAGGAATGAAGGAAGCAATTGGGGGCAGTGGAGGGGCAATGGTGGCAGCAGTGGGGGGAGATGATGTAGATGGGGGCAATGGGGTGGCAAGGGGAGGAAAAGGAGGGGGGTCATTGGGGCAGGGGTAACTGGTACCAAACCCTCCTCCACCTTGACTGCTGCCCCCACCAAGGCTGCTGCCATCCCTGGCCCTGCCTGGCCCCATTCCACAGTGCCGTGGGGAGAATGTGGGGCCTCCCTGCTGGGAAGGGAGATCCAAGACCCGTATCCCGAACCCCAGGAGCTGGCAGCCGCCCGCGCTGCACTGGGGGGCCGAGACCCCCGGGAGCTGCTGCGGCAGGACGAGGAGGGGGACACGTGAGCAGGGGGGGCCATGGGAGGGCACTGGGGGGTACAGGGGTTATAATGGGGTACAAGGGTTCTAAGGGGGTACAGGGGTCCTAAGGGGTTCATGATGGGTCAGTGGGCTTAATTGCAGCAAATGGGGGGCGTCAATGGGGGGCAGTTTAGGGGGTCACTGGTGTGAAGGACAGTCAGTAGCAGTGCAGTGGGAGGGCAATGGGGTGAGTGGGGTCAGTGTGGTGCTCAGTGGGAGGCAATGGGACGAAGTGGGGTCTGTGGGTGAGATCAGTGTGGGGTAAACGGGTCAGTCAATGTGGAGGTCAGCGGGGAGGCACTGGGCGAGTCAGTGGGACAAGGCAGTGCTGGGAAGCCCCCAGGGGCAGTTGTGAGGCACTGGGAGGAGCTATGAGGTGACAAGTCCTTTTGTGGGGTCTGTGTTCTGGGTGGAACTTGGGGGGCGGGTAGAGGGGCAAGGGGGTCCCCTCTAACCCCGCTCCACCCCCAGGCTGCTGCACGTGCTCTGTGCCGGGGGGCAGTGGGCGCTCGCCCGGGCTGCAGCCGAGGCTCTGCGGGACCTGGGGGGACTTGAGGTGCGGGAGCACCTGGGCAAGGTGAGGGGGGGACACACCTGGGGGGCCTGAGGGGGCATCTGGAGGAGAGAAAGATGTAGGAGCACTTAGGCAAGTTGGGGCGGGGGCAGGGGGGTGGGGAAACTACAAGTGCAAGAAGTGTAAGTTTCCTCAGCCTGGGAAAGTTGAGGATATTGGGGGTAAAGAAAGGGTAATAAGTAAAGAAGGGGTAATTAGTGGGTCTTATTGGGGCAAGAAGGGGGTGATGGAGGTAAAAAGACAATAAAGGATCAGGGGGTGATGGGGTAATTAATAATGGGAGTGGGGTAGTTAATTCTGGGACAATTAATCACAGGGTTCTGTTGCAGCCTAATAATAGAGGGAGTGCTGAAGAATAAAGGAGCAATTAATACTGGGGGGTAATAACGGGTGATTAGTGATGGTGTAATAAAGGGCTATGAAGGGGTAATAAATAACAAATAATTAATGAGGGGATGTTAAAGGAATGATAAGGGGGGGCAGAGCAGTAGCAGAATACCAGGGTTATAATTTGAGGGTTCAGGGGTGCTTGATGCCCCCCAACCACTCCTGACTCCCCCAGATCCCACTGACATTCCTTTTTTCCCTGCAAGAGCCCCCAGGCCCCCTTTACACCCTAGACATCTAACTCCCCCCAGGAGTGACTGAAGCACCCCTGACCCCCCCATTTGATGCCCCCAGACTCCACTGCTGGTGGCAGCAGCAGCTGCAGCCCCAGAGATTGTGCGGGACCTGCTTGTCCTGGGGGCCAATCCTGATGCCGCTGACCACAGGGGCCGCACGGCCCTGCACCTGGCCGCAGCCTATGGGCACCCTGAAATCCTCCAGGTGAGACCCCAACCCCATGGGGACCACAAAACCCTCCCAAAGGGGACCCCAAAGTGGCTCCAGAAGGGACACAGTTGTCTGGGGAGACTAGGGAACCGGCCTAGTAGGGTTCCCCAAATCCCTAGTGGGGGACCCCAAATCTTTGCCCTTGCCTTCCCAGGCCATGATGTCCTCGGGGGTTCCTGTCAACGTGGAGGCCAGAAATTTTGAGGGTCAGCAAATTTGAGGGGGGGCAAGGGTGGTGGAGGGGTTTGGGGTGGGCGCCTGGTTTTGGGATGGGAGTGATTCTTGGGGAGTCCTTGTTTGGGTGGGACTGGGGAGAGTTCTGTTGGTGGGTCCCCAGTGGGAGGGGGGGGACTCAGGGGTCCCTGATTTGGGGTATCTCACAAGTCCCCTATTTCAGGGTGTCTTGGCAGAGTCCCACTTGAGGGGTACTCAATACAGAAGGGGATGCTGGGGATCCCCATTTTTTCGTAGCTCTTGGTGGGATGCATCACTGTTTTGGGGGGATGGGGGATGTCCAGTCTAGGTGTCCTGGGTGATGGTGGGAGGGTCCCAGGGGGTGTGTCTGTACTTTAAGGGGGTTCCCTAGGAGGATTCCCAATTCCAGGGGGGGCCTGTTTGGGAGAGGGGCCCTTCCTGACCCCTCTTGGTTCTCCCCCAGGCCAGACCCCTCTGCACTGTGCTGTCCTGGCCCACAATGCCTCACTGCATGGAGGGCACAGCCCCGTGGGGGGCTCTGGAGGGGGGTCCCCCACTCCCCAGGACCGATTCCGCTGTGTTGAGCTGCTCCTGCAGATGGGGGCAGACAGCAGCAGCCAGGTACAGACCCCCAAAGATCCCCAGGTACCCCACAACTCTCCAGGTGTCCCTCAGGTCCCCTGGGCTCCCCGCACAGAGCCCTGTGCCCCTCAAAGATGACTGTGTCCCACCTCAAGGTCCCTGTGTGCTGGGCAGATCTGAGCTCCTGGCCTTTGGGGTTCGTTGGAGTACCTTGGGAGGGCTGGGGAGGGGTGTGAGACCCCCACAACACCTGTGTGTCCCCCAAAGACCCCTGTGTCTCCCTTCAGGGTCCCCATGGGCTGGACAGATCTGTGCTCCCAGGCACTGGGATTTCTTGGGGTCTCTTTGGGGAGGTTGAAGAGGTTGTAAGGGGGGTGGGACCTCCTGTGGGCCCCCCCTGACCCCTGTGTTGCCCCCAGGACACCAAAAGCAGCCTGACAGCACTGCACCTGGCCGTGCGGGGAGGCAACTTCGCCCTGGCCCACCTATTGCTGCGCCAGCCTGGCATGGCCCCCCGCCTTGTCAACATGAAGGTTTGAGGGACTTGGGGGGCTGGGGGGAGCTCTGAGGGGCTCTGGGTTCCCCCTATGGCTTGCAAGGGCCACTTGGGGCTGGGGAACCTCTGTGGGGCTCTTGGGGCTGATTGGAGGGGTCTGTGGAGGTCTGAAGTGTTCCCCTAGTGGCTTGCATGGCATGAAGGGTTTTTGGTAGGCTCAGAGGGATCCAAAGGGCACTGGGGGGTTTGGGGTGTCTGGGGAGGCTGGAGGTATCAGAATCAGATCTCAATGGTCTCTGAGGGGGCTGGAGGGTGACTTGTGGGTACCCTGAGCCCCCTCACATCCCTCAGGCCCATGGGAACACCCCCCTGCACATGGCAGCAGCACTACCTGGGACCCCCAGCCAGGAGCCCCTTGTGAGGCTGCTCCTGGCCTGGGGTGCCGACCCCAGCGCCCGCAACCTGGAGCACGACCTGCCCCAGAGCCTGCTGCCCCCGGGGGCCCTCGGAGACCAGGTGAGACCCCAGATCACCCTCACACCCAGCACTATCCCCTGCACCCCATTGCGCCCTAAAACTTCCTGCTGATGCGGGGAAATGCCTGGAATTGCTTCTGGAACCCCAAACTCCTACTGCTTTGCCTCAGATCCCTTCTGCTATGTCCAAAAGTTCTGCTGCTTTACCCCCAAACCCTGTTGATTTATCCCCTCATTTTCACAACCCCCCCCCAAACCGTGGGGTCCTGTCCCAGGACCTTTGGGTGACATCCCCATAGTCTGGGGTAGAACCCCGTGTTTTGGGGACTCCCCTGAACCTTCCCTCTCCCACAGCTCCGCCTCCTCCTGAGGAGCCGCCGGGGGTCCCATCGCCCCCCACACACCGCCGAGTGACGTCAGAGGGGCGGGGTCTCCCCGGGATCAGATGGGGACACACCCCCATATTGGGGGATTTCCCCATGTTAACTTTTCCTGATTTCAATGAAATTGCCCCCCAAATTTCTGTGAAATGAGTCTGAACCACATTGGTTTGGTGGGGGGAGGAGCACGGAAGGGGTCCAGCTCCCCCCTGCCTTCCCCCCCAGCCTCATTAATGGGGGCTGCTAATGAGGGGCGTCTCCTCTAAATTGGGGGATTTGGATGGAGCATACCAAATTGGAGGGGAAACCCAAAACCAGAGAATTCTGGAATTAAATAAAAACTTTCTTAAAATCTGAGTCTGTTTTTTCCCAGTGCCCTCAGTCTCTCCTCAGTCCCTCCCAGTGCATCCCAGTGACCACAGGAAAAGGAGGCGATTCTGCAACAAAGGGCTTCAAATTGAGAAAACCTCCTTTTCTCTTCCTTTAAGGATTAAGTCATCGAAAAACCCTCCTTTGATACTATTTAAAGGCCTTAAATTAAGGGGGTAAATGGTGGGAAGCATGAGGGGAAAAGAGCAGGAAACATCCTTATGTTAAGGGAGAAGGGGTGAGAAATGCAAGGGAAAGGAGGGTGATAACCATGAACCACTTGGGGTGACTCCCAGAGCGCCCCCAAATGCTGAGGTGTCCACCTCCCCGGGCCTAGGGGTACTCTAGAGGAACTGCTGAGAGCACATCCCTCAGAACCATCAAACCCCTCACTGAATCCCCTCACAGCCAGACCATCCCAGATCTCCCAATCCGCCTTCAAACCCTCTCAACATCACCCGAAGCCATTTTAGCCAGCTACAGCTCCCCTTTAGCACTCTCTCACCTCACCCAGAGCCCCCGAAAGGGGACGGTGCCCTCTCTCTGAGCGCACAGCGCCACCTCGTGGCCCCTGCCCCCGCCGCCGCTCAGGAGTTCCAGCAGGGGGCGCTGCGTGCCCGCCCAAGGGCCCCCCCAGGGCGGGACCGTCCGGTCACGGAGCTCGAACGGAACCCGCGGCGGGAAACGCGGCAATGCCAGCCACGGCACATGGGGACAGCTGATACCTCTGTAACCTCTGTAACATCTTTACAAGATGCTCATCCAGCTTGGGTTCTATCAACATAACCTGAATCATAACTTTCTGTCTAGTATTATGGTTCACTGGTTGCTTAATGATTAAATAAATAGAAACTCGCCAAGTGAATAATCTCAAAAATAGACAAGTATAACTATACTAGGAACCAGCAGGATGCGCTAATGAGAAATTGGCAAATGTAAAGCCAAATAGCAGCAAAATGGAGAATTTAAACGGGTTGCATCCAGCAAGACCAAGGAACACCATAACAGTGCATGCTCTGAAGACAAAGTTGAGAAGTTCAGATGTGAGGAAGACCCTGAGCCTTCATCGAATAACACCCCCAACACCATCTAAACTGAGGAAGAACAAGTAGAACTATTGCAGTACAGAAGAACTGTTGCCTTGCCTAGAACTTCATTGACTTTTCAAGCCACGCCTACACCTTCCTTTCCCTGCCTTGCCAAACGCTTCCTTGCCATACCTTGCCTACCCCTCCCTTGAACTGTCTTGACTTTATTTACCCCTCTCTGGCCTTGTCTTCCCATTCCCGTAGTGGAATGACCCTGGCTGGATGCCAGGCTCCACCAAAGCCTGTCAGTCCCCTCATGAATGTGAAGTGGGGAGAAAATGAGTATTTCATTAATTGAGATAAGGACAGAGAGAGGTCTGCTCCAATCCATGGGTACAGCACCTCATATCATCAGACACACTACAAATTCTTGGTAAAAGCTATTTACCAACTTCCCCGTTCCCGTGTCTGGGCAACAGACTCTCCAGTTCTGCTACCGACCCCGGGCTGTTAACGGGAGATTAGAGTAACAGCAATCTGGGTTAAAAAACTGGCTCTGGCTGGTGTGCATTATCATATTTCATGTCCCTTAGCCCTGCAGTCAGTCACCTTTATGGCAGAGGGGCTGTCACTCCCGGGCTGTGCCGCTGCCCCTCTCCCGGAGCCCGCCAGAGCCCTCACGGCCGAGGGGGCGGGGCCGGCGGGAGCTGCAGCCCCGCCCCTCGGCGCTGAGGGCCGCGCGCACCGCCCCCTCATCACGTGGGGTGCCCCGCGCGGGCGCGCGCCCGCTCCCGGCCCAGCCCAGCCCCGCCCCGCCCCGCGCGGGCGCGCCGCCGCGTCACGTGCGCGCGTCACGTGACGCCGTCCCTGGCCGATGAGGTCAGCGGCGGCTCACGTGACCGGTGCCTACGCGCAGTGGGGCCGGGTGCAGATGGCGGACGCGGAGGCCGAGGCGGCGGCGCGGCCGGAGGTGCCGCGGGTGGTGCCGGCGCTCCGCGCCCGCCTCTGGCAGCTGCAGACGGAGCTGCGCGAGCAGGAGGTGTCGGAGGCCTCGTCCCGAGCCTACTGCCGAGGCTTCTGCCAGGTAGGAGGCGGGCGGGGCGGGCCGCGGCGCGGGCGGCAGGCCGGCTGCGCGCAGGGGGATGCGGCCGGGCAGGCACCGCGCTGCCCTCGCTCTGCCGGGGCTGGCGGCGCGCAGGGCTCGGCGCTCCGTGCCCGGCTGCCCAGCGGGGCTGTGCTCGCCCTGCCGAGGGCGCCCCGCGGGCTCTGCGCCGCCAGCCCGGAGCAGGGGGGACTGCTCGGCTTTGGGCTTTGGCATCGCTGCGGAGCGGGGCTCGGCTGGGTCTCCGGGGCACGAGCAGTCCTGGCTCGGTTCCGAGATCTCCGGTTGTCTGTTTCACTTGTCTCGGGATCAAATCTGCGTATTCGCCTTGTTTGAGATGAGCCGTGGGGTGCAAGGAGTGCTTGCTGGCCTGTAAGGGCCTACAGGGCTCTTCAGTCTCTGAATGAGCTGTGGTTTGGATATCTTGTCTCGAATACTTGCATATTGCAACCCAGAGGGAGATCACCAATTTCTGAATCGAGGCCCTGAGTTCCAGAAGAAGAGCTGAACTTGGTTAAAGCCACAGTGCTGGAGATACCTAGTTCTATAGTAACCTCTTCCAGTTGTTAGTTTTTGCCACCTTCACAACATCATTTACTGTGAGCTCTGAGGTTGAAAAATTGTTGTTACAATATTGGTTGGAGAGTTGTCCCTGTTGGGTCTAGAGAGACTGTGGGTTTTAAAGTAAGAAAGAAAAAACCTCTTTTTTAAGCTAGTTTACAACGCCTCAGCTGATAAAGCTGTAGTGTTTGATGAATGGTAAAATCAGAGAAAAAAGCTTGTTGGGTTGTCACAAATTATGTATAAGTGGTGTTACCCTTCACAGTCTTCCATTTTGCATCCACAGGTTGTGAGCTTTGCCATACCATTCTGGGAGGATGTTTAGCTCATCACTTACTGAAACAAGAGAATAAGTGTATTTTCTAGGTTTCAGAGCTCTTTCAAACTGCAGGGTGCAGCTGCATCCTGCTGTGTTTGCCTCAAATTCAGTATATGTGACCTTGCACTGACATGGAGCCTGCTACAAAGCGTCACCCTGCCCAAGTTCAGGATCTGCTGAAATTGTTTCCAGTGGTGTACATTGTGTCAGAACATTGAGACAAATATTCAGCTGACCCTTAACAGTGGTTGTCAGGATGACTGTGTGAGAACATGTCCGGTTTCCCAGATTAGTTGGGTACAGAAGAAGCTTTAAAGATGCTTGATCAGTGCAGTGTTGTGAAAGACAGTTCTGCTACCTAAAATAAACCAAAAGTAACCAACAACAACAAAATAAGACCCCAAACCATGCCCCACAAATAATGTAGCCCTCTGGGTCCTTGTGCTATTATTGTAGCCTGGGTTTAAAATGTTGTGATAGCACAGATAAGAATGGAAAAGGTTGGTTTTGACTTGCCACCAGTCTGGGACTTTCTGGATTGTCATGCCTGGACTCCAGGGGATGCCATGGGGGACATGGAGCTGCTGGTCCATCCTGAGGCAGCTCCATCCTTCATAGAGGATAAACTTGTGATGTCTTTGTGCAGTCACACCACTGTGGGTGGGGTGGAATTTTATGTCTGGGTTTCTCCTGGCAGGGGGTATTTGTGATAACTTAAATAACTTAAGGTCTGCCCATAAATGAAGTTTAGGGAGCTCAATTTTGTATTATTTACTTGGAAGGTACCACTGAAACTTTGTCACAAAGTTATTAAGCTACAGCAAAATGTGCCTAGAAAGAAGCTGAATTTATCTGGACTTAGGTTTGGTTTTGGGAAGTAGCTGACATTAGGAGAGCTGAAATGTTTTATGTTTGCCATCCTGTGAGTACAGCTGAGGCAGGGGCCTGGAAGTTGCTCTGTTTTGCTGTGAAAATTACCATTGCTGTCAGGCAAACTGAACCAAATTAGGGAATTTCCTTTGCTTTGAGCTGTCTGAATGCTGTTTTACTACTGATAAACTTCTGCTGCTGTGTGCAGCTTTCCAGTAGCTCATACAGGGAGTGATGCTGGATGTCACAATTTCCTTGAAGATCCCTGTTTTCAAGCAGGGTACTGTTGTCCAGGATAACAAAGAAACTGCTGAAGCCTAAATAATGGGTTGACTCTGCAGCTTTATATTGTATAGGCATTAATGCTTTGCACATTCACCTTGGGAATTTTTTTTTTTTTTTTTTTTTTTTGTGGAGAAGCAGTATGTACCCAAACAGCCAGATAGAACAACTAAGGGGAGTGTTTGAGGCTGTGCTGTCATAAATAGGAATAACAGTTTCCAGTGAAGGTGGAGGTTGTAGGATGTCAAAGCATCCCGTCTGCCAGTGCCCAGCAGCTGTTGGCTTTCTGAAATTTTTGAAGGTGACATGTTGAGTGCAATCAGATATGGTTAAGAAGATGAGAAAGTCTTTTTCTTAAAAAGTCTCAAAGCTGTACCAACAGGTCAGGAGACTTTGAGATCTTCATCTTTAAATTGGGTCTGAGCAAAAGCATTACACTCCCTCAAAAGTGCAGCTAAGCTGGTGTTCTGGCATTGCAGAGTGAAAACCTGAGCAGTGTGGAGAGCCTGGGCTGGCCCGTGTGCTACACATCAGGGGGATGTGGGCTCTGCACTTCTCACCCCATTCACCCGTCAGAGATGTTACTGGAATGGAAGAGGAGGGTGGGATGAAGTGTAAATGGGTGTGTGTTAGCAAGACTTTAAATGGCGTGGATACTCTCTCAGGTAATTATACTGTAAGGTAGTCATTGCTTCTAAATTGTTACTTGAGAATCCTTTAAATATGCAGGTTATCTCATTCTGTCAAATTAATCATTTTTCCATAACAGTTTTTGTAAAGACTGTCAGGAGAAATCCATAGTGGACAACTAAAGAACTATTGCTTGTGAAACAGCACAAGGGCTTTGAAGAACTTCTCTAATGCAGTCACCACATTTGGCTTATTTGTCAGTGTGCTAATACTAACAGCATCATAATGTTCCAAACTAGATCCTTGAAGTCTGAGCTGTTAATAAATCTGTCACCTTGAATCTGTTTTTTACACTGAAACCATTGTTTATGTATTTGACAAGAAGTTTCTCAGAAAGAGCTACTCAGTGAATTCCTAATGCTAGCTTTAAGACTTGGATCCCAGTGCTCAGATTGCACTTGAGCAAGGCTACAGTGTTTACTAGAAAATTTATTTAATCTTAGAAAGTATTCTGCTGTGTTTTATGGTTTACATAGACCAGGTAGTTTATGATCAAAGTGTCTGTCAAAATAATTGAGTACTAAATTTGGCTGTTAAGACAGATTGGTTTAATGGATATATTTTTAGAAAAGTGCAGGAATTGGTGTGTTTGATCTGTTTCTCCAGTCACTGTGATGGTAGTGTTACTGCTGCTTTACTAAACAGCTGATTTATGATAGTCATCACTTGACTCTCTGGGGATTGCAGCTTGACAGTCCTTGAATGTGATTTAATGCTACAAAGCAATGTATGATTTGAGTTATGTCATCAAATCCATTAATCTGTTAAATAAACTTGAAGACTGGTATTTCCATTACCTGCTGCAGCTCATGATATTTGTGCTGTGCTTAAGGATGATTTCTGCAAACTTCCAATTCCCTACCCCCAGCTTAAGTCTTTATAACTATTAATATTATGTGGGGTTTTTGGGAAAGTTTGTAACTTCCATTCACCCAGAAGTTCTATTCATTAATTGTTGGAGAACAATCCACTAAAGAGCAGATTACTGATTCTTAGCTGGTATTTTTTAATAGATTTCCTAAGTGAGACACATGATTCTGCTAGTCTGCATTGGTTTTAGGTTAGGACTAATATAGTACAGCTATAACACTGATGTAACATTGGGTACTGGCCCCTTATTTCCTGCTGTGATGGAGGGTAGGTTTTGGTCATTATTATGACTGCCTGTGGTTTTAGCAGGTTGTAGAAGGGGTTGTTCCATAGTGTGCTGTTTCCATTCACCATCTGATAAGATCATGTGGCCTTTTTTTAAGGTGTTAAAATAAGTTTGTTGTGTCAGAATGACAGCTGTAAGTGATTTGAAAACTGATATGGCCTCACCATCCTTGTAAGGACAATTTGACTCGGTTTGAATGGTAGGGTGAAGCACTCTGAACTTTTTTTTCCCCCATGCAGTCTTCACAGAACTCACAAAATCACTGGGTTGGAAGAGACCTTTAAAGATCATTGAGTCCAGCCCATGCCCTAACACCTCAACTAAACCATGGCATCGAGTGCCACATTGTCACCCTGATTTTTTAAGGTTTTCTAAGCCTTCTGATGTTTACATTCTTGTAGCAAACTTTCTCACACACTTTCTGTAAATAACTTATTGCTTTACATTCTTTTATAGAGGAATAGAAATTTGATGGACTGTTGGTTTGTCCAGTGTCATTGGAGAGGTGGCACTTTCACCCTCCAATCCACTGTCACTTTTAGAAAACTTTAAATGTTGGAGTCAGAAAATAAACTTCCCTTTTCTTCACCTTGAGAGCAGCAGTGTGTGCTCGTGTTGTTTGGTGTCCTATAACAATACCACATCCAGGGATGGTGACTCCATCACCTCCCTGGGCAGGCCAAGTCTTGGCCCTAAGGATTCCAAAAAGCACAGCCTATTTCATTGGTTTTGTTTTCTTTGCAGCTGGCTTTAACCGAGATTGTTCCCTTGTTTAGTCTAGGGGGAGTAGAGGGAGCTGGGAGTGCACAAGCATCACTGCTCTGCAGGTGTACGAGGGTGTTCAGGGAAGGGCAAGCAGTCAGCAGAGCTAAGGTGTCCTCAGCTCAGTGCCTCACTTGCTCTCAAATTGTACTTCCTAGCATGGCATGGTAGTGTAGGGACCTTTTGTACTTTGGGATGTACCGGTGTTGTCCCTGTGTTGATGTGATTTCTGTTAAAACTGGCTGCATTTCACATTGCTGCTTTAGTACTGTGCCCAGGTAATGTGGGATTGCTGTGGCCAAGGAGTAAAAGCTGGGGTAATTTTGTGTTTGAAAATGCCTACACAGTGATCTGATCTGGGTTTTGGATCCATTTCTGGTGGCTTCATGTTTGCTGGGTGGGTAATGCATGGATGTTTAAAACACTACACCTGTAGTAATGTTCTTAATCTTGAGTTTCTGCCTAATTTTTGTGCATTCTCGCTAATAATAAAGATACCAGTGTTACATACATGGTTCTGTCTCCATGGTAGTTGTACAAAAGGAGCCAAGTGTAGGACTTCTCCCTGAATTTTCTACTTAATAGCTCACATTTCTGCCAATTGCATCTAGCTTTCTCCCCAGCAGAAATTCTGATAACTTTATCAAAATAATAAGCTACAAAAATATATTTCAATAAAAAGGAGAATTTCTGTTGAGGTGAAAAGCTACTACTTTAAATTCTTCTTCAGGGTAAAAATGTCTCATGTCCAGAATGATTCCACTGTATGTGTGTGATATGGTGTATTGATATTTGTTTTTAAGCAAAAGTGTGTTACATACATGGTCTGTCTCTATGGTAGTTGTACAAAAGGAACTAAGTGAAGGACTTCTTGAATTTTCTATTTAATAGCTCACATTTCTGCCAATTGCATCTAGCTTTCTCCCCAGTAGAAATTCTGATAACCTTTTCAAGATAATAAGCTAAATAAAAATATATTTCAAGCTAAATAAAAATATCTTTCAATAAAAATGAGAATTTCTGTTCCAGTTAAAAGCTGCTACTTTAAATTCTTCTTCAGGGTAAAAATGTCTCACTTCCAGAATGATTCCACTGCATGTGTGTGATATGGTGTATTGGTATTTGGTTTTGAGCAAAAGTGTGTTACAAGAACTGCTAATGCTAACTCCTTTTGTTTCAGACACTGCTCCAGTATGCTGGCAGTCGGGGTGCATCGGAACATATTTTACCTTTTTTGGAAGTGTATCGAATCTCCATCCAAAGCTTTGCTAATGCAAGACCTTACTTGACTACAGAATGTGAAGATGTTCTTTTGGTACTTGGCAGGCTAGTGCTGTAAGTTTTGAGTTGGTATATTATTTTATTTTTTTAAAAGAACTGAACTTTATAAATTAAAGGGCAAGCTGTTGAAATTGTTTATTGCTTAATTTGACAACTGTGTTTGCAATTTATCTAGTACATTTAGTACATTTTTAATTACACCACAAAAATGTATTTGATCATTTAATTAATTAACATGGACAAGTTCTTTATTCTTCTGTATTTGGATAATCATGTAGGTATTAGGAGGGTTCTGTTCTTTCTTAAAACATTCTGCAAGTATTATTTTCTGTAGAAGGGGCTTAGTGTAGTTCTCATTAAACAGAAGCTTCAATATGAGATTTCACACATGGGTTAATAAACCTTGTCCCTTGCTCTGCAGTTGCAGCTCTGTGTGTCCTGTCCCCTGTAGTGCTGGGACATTCTGAATGTGTCCCTTGTTAAAAAGGACAAGCTGATTTGTGTTGATGGCAGTGCGAGTTGTGCTGTAAGACTGCAAAGCAGACTAGACATGACTTAAAGCACAGCAATTCCTGGAACAGAATAGAGAACATTTTACAGTCCATCAGCTGAATTGGGATAAGTTGTAGTTCCTCAAAGTCTGTCCTAAGTGCAAAGCAGTTTTTGTAATTGAAGAGTGTAGAGTGAAGCTTTTATGTGCACTGGGGTATAATCAGTATAACCTGAGAGTGATGTGGTGATGTGCTGCTTGTTCCTTGCCTGGTGAGGTTTCATCTGAAGAGGGAGGGTGAAGATCTAGAACCTTCAATATGAAGATCATCATAGAATAAAAGTGATTCTGTGACAGGTTTTGGGTGTTTTTTGTTATCAGTCTCCTACTTGTTTTGTGGTCTGAACTCAGGTACTCTCTTTAAGATGGACTTTAGCAGTGAACTCCTTGGGCAAATGCTTTATTTTGTATTGGACTGACTTGAAAGAAAAATGAACAGCTTAGAACCAGATTATCTCCAAATGATGCCTTGAATTATCTTCTTTTTAATTTTGAGAAATATGTGAACTAGGAGTGGTTTGGGTTTTTTGAAAATGTGTAAAATCTGGAGAAGTGTGTCTTAGGTTCTTACAATGGAAACCTGGCAAAACAATTACATTGCTTTTTCAGACTGTCCCCTTAAGGATAGAGAATTATTGTCTTCATCATACTATCACGAATTAGCCTGTGCATTTGTTTGTTTCCTACTTAAGTAATTTTAAAAGTTTGTCATTTAGGGTTTGCTTGCAGGGCATCTCTACTTGGACTATTTTCTGTATATTTTGCCACTGTTAGATATCTTGGGGTGTAAATCCCAGTTCTGTATCGAAATTGCTTTTCTCTTGTTGGGAAATATCAGAATATTCTGCTTTTGCTAGTATCTTGTTTTCTAGCTTTCAGGGGGAGGATTTTGTTGTAGCCTGTATATTCAGAAAACTTTTTGTTAAAGGACAGTAGAAAAGCTGACTTGCTGAAATCTTCTCTTTCTAATAACGATTATATTTGAAAGGAATCTAAAGAATGAGGAAGACAAAGAGTGAGGTGGAAGATAAGGAGGATAATGGCATACCCGAATTCACTCTCCCACAGTTTTTCATAAGTTTCCAAGGGAGTGTGAGAGAAGTTAGAGCAGGGAATTAAAGATAAAAGTTGAGGTTCCATGAGGAAGGAAGACTGTTACCTAGTTAGGGACATGGAAATGTTCTGTTCCCATGTAATTGTGATTTTTGAGGAGCCAGTTGGGTTACCCACAGCTGTGATACACACTGGGTCTTCAGACTGGAAGTGAAATGAGCAAACTTGAAAGCAGAAGTGCTCTACTTCCTATTGAAATCCTCCTTCCCTTCCATCATTCCTCCTGGAGAAGAGGAAAAGAACTTCCTTCTCAGCAGGGTGAGCCAGTAACAGCAAAACTCTGTGCTGTGGTTTCCCCTGCTGGGCTCCTGTTTGTGCTCACAGTGCAGCTGCCATGGTGTGGGGACTGTGCCCCCCATGAGAAATGTGATGCTCATGCAAGGTGAGCTGTTGTTGGTCCACTGTTTCCAACCTCGGGAAACAAAAGGAAAGCTTGGGGTGGTGCTCTTGTAGATTGCAGGTGTGACAAACAATTGGGGGGATGTGGGGTGGGAAAAAGGAATGTTCTTTTTGGCCATGGCCATAAAGTGTTTTACCTTACATTCCCCTCTCCCCCAGCATTACTATTTCAAAGGTAATTCTCTCTAGAGGAATTAATAAAGAGCCATATCAGAGATGTCTTTCACTGACACTTAGCTGGCTGTCCTTGTGAATCTCAGGAGACCCTTGAAGCTGGTTATTCTCTCAAGCTTCTGTGAGTGCTTTATTTCTGAGGCTGCTGTGAGGGGGAAGGTGTCATGTTACCATCAGTATGAAAATTTTACTTCTGTCTGAAAATGGTTTATTTGATTATAAGATGAATAGATTAAAAAAGAAGAAATATTTGGTCATAAGTCACATGGTATTTGCCAGTAACTAAATTTTAACTGCTTTCCACTTTCTCCTGTGTGCTGTGACAGCACTGAACTGAAAGGGAATTTACCACTTCTACAGCTTTGAGAAGGTGTTAGTATGGTTTTTTCCAACCATAAAAAGTGAAAGGAGATTTGAATGACATCAGATTTCAGAAACAAAACTGTATTGAACCAATCTGACCAGTCTGCCTCAAGCTTGGAGCTCTAGCTCATCTATATAATAATAATAATAATAATAATAATAATAATAATAATAATAATAATAATAATAATAATAATAATAATAATAATAATAATAATAATAATATCTGGCAGATTGTTGTTTCAGGAAGAGTGTGCTTGCTTCCCTCAGCACTCAGTGAGAAGCTCAGGTGACAGTGAGCTGTTTGTGTCATAATCAGCCTAATCCACTGCTGCACGTTGATTCACTAGCTTGCATTTACCACTCTGCTGTCTATCATTAGGAGCTAATTCAACTCTTAATAAGCACAGGATAATTCCTGGCAGCAAGTGCACAATGCAGGCTGATAATCCAGTGTATAATGAGTCAACTTTTTGTCTCTGAGAAGATTAGCATAGAAAAGTGTTCTAATACAATCTAAAGATGAACACAGTTCTGAAGGGTTTTAAAATTTAATTAAAAAGTTTCTGTGAATGAGATATAACTGAAATGAGGAATTACTGAAAAATTATATGCAAATAATATGTTGAGTTTTGCATAGAGTTATTTGTTCCAAAATAAAGAAATTTATATCTAAGACACCTTTTCTTAAAAGATATTTTGAAGTTAAATTAATTTATATTTAAGACACCTTTTCTTAAAGATATTTTAAGTATTTCAGATGGATAATATTTTTTTTCTAATAATGTAAATGTTCAAGCACCCACTACAGTTTATTTGCAAAAACTGTTATTGAAGTGTAGAACTGAGTTTTGTATAGGCAGGCATTGTGGTGGTACTGGTGGAGTAGGGTTAGAAAGGCTTGACCTCATGGCACGATCCTGGAATTTTGATCTGTGGCCTAGCCATGACATGTAAACTCCATTTATAGCTGCATTGCAATAAAGAGGGCAGTGGGATTCCAGGGGCAGAGGTGTGTTTTAAAGTATTGTGTAATAAGGACTAAAAGAAAGAATTAAGCTAAATAGTGTGTTGTTCCCCTTGGCAGTGGGAAGTTTTTATGCACCTGTGTGTTTCAATCAGTTCTTACAAAAAACTTAATTAATGGTCATAGAATTCTAATTATTCTTCTGCCAAGGAAGTTGTGATTGGAATATCCTGGATATTGCTTTTACAATTGTGCTGTAAGTTGTTTTACGTAGTAGTTTATAATCTGGAGCTCCAGATTTCTTACAGAGTGACTTCCAGACCAGAGTTCTCTGTGGTGGGATCCTGAGAACTTGAAGACTTGCAGCAAAAGAACTTTTTCCTTTTGGTTCTGATCAGTCCTGTACAGACAGTAACTCTGGAGGCATAAATTAAATCCTCTTGTCTTCCTAGACTGTCTCACTCTGTGTACACAATGCTTTCAAAATGTAATTGCAGATTTTTTCACTGTCCAAGTAGCAACTTAAGCATTAAGTTTAGAAAAATGATGTTTAAAAGCTCACTTTGACATTTTGTTCAAGTCTGTTATATTACATAACCACTATCCTACATATGAAAAGAAATGTTCTAGAAAATGTAATTCTAGGAGTTGAAAGTGAACATAGGCAGGATTGATTAAGTCTGAAAGTGAGGTGTGCATCAAAAGACTTTACAAAAGCACATTGACCATGAAGTTTGCAGATGTGTTACTGGCTGTAGAGTCTGTGTGAGGTGGATGAAAACAGAGCACACACACAGGGATTTTCTTGGCTGGTTGGTTTGTTGTTGGTTTTTTGTTTGGAGGTTTTTGTTGGTTTTCTTGTTGTTGTTTTGTTGGGTTTTTTAAGTTTTAGTGGGTTTTATGTTAAAATAGAGTTCTGGTGTTTCATAAGGTTGGTTTTGATAGTCTGTTAGCAGCCACTTGGGTCTAAACATTTGGGCTGGTGAATTAACTTGTTCTGCCAAGTTGGACTAGAAGGCACAACAAAGTCCTGGTTATTTTATTGAGACCTGTGACAGTGGGAATATCTGGTGGTCCTGTTGCCAGCTTTTTCATCATCACTAAAGTGTTGTGCCTGATGGTGTGAATAATGATGGAATGACAGTGGTGGAGGCTGTTGTATTTTCTGCCAATCTAATAAAAGTGCTTAGAGCTTTTTGCAGCAACCTCTATTTCAAGGAACCAGGATTGGGAGTGAACTGAAATGTATAAAATGTGAAAAGAATGGTCAGATACTTATTCAATATTCATCTATTTGGTCTTGTTGATGTGTATGGCTGCTGAATCTGAGTAGGCATATCGTAGGTGACTGTTGAATGCATTTATCAGGAGTCAGGAGGAAGGTGGACATTCTTCTTGAGTACTAAGCAAGTCTGGAACTCATGTTTGCTCCATGGTCATCTTTTCCACTTCCCCAGGCTCAGTTCTTCTGTGTATCTGTCATAAGACTGAATGTGTTGCCCTATCATTCTTCTATTTAATATTTGAGAGAGGATGTTTTGAAGAAAAAGTAGCAAGAGTTGACACTATCTAACAGTGTAGATCTAGCTTATAAAAAAGCTTATAGTGCTTTTTTATAGGTGATATCCTAGATTAGTTTTCTTTCCTTATATTGTCACAATTTATGAAAATGCTTCTGCTGTGTGTAAGTCTTGTGGATCTCTAGGCAGAGTGTCATGGTGAACACTTTCAGTTTGACTAGGTCTAATGGTTCAGTGGGGTTTTAGGCAATCCAGGTGTCCTGTACAAGGCTGGATAGCTCCTGTTTGAGAACAAGACAGGCAGCAGTCCTGCCCTGGCAGGTTGCAGTTTGTGCTGTAGGTATTAGAATGCTCCCCCTGTTGGTACCAATGTCTCAGAAGGTGTTTCTAGGTGCTGATGCTCTCTTGACATATCTTGTCCAGTTCCATTTTGGTGCTGATGCATGTGTCTTCTGTCAAGCTGTTTCTTAGGGATTTTTTTCTTATCTATGTCAGTGCTGAAATGTTGAGTTAGGTGAAGCTGGCTTTCATTCTCTCTCTAGCAGAGGCCATGCTGGACTCCAGTGAGCTTTATTTAGAATGATTATTAGGTTTCCTTTGAGAAGAAAGAATAGAATTCTGTGATGCAATGTTCCTAAGCTATATTTAATGGACTATCTTTATGATGAGAGTAGCTGCAATCTTAAATTAGAGAGTTTGCATGTAGTAAAAGGAGCACTGTTTCCATATGATGAATCATGCCTGATTTACAGGCTGTTTCAGGCCTTTAACTGATTTGCACAATCTAACATGTTTCAGTGTTACTGTCATTGCTTAGCTGAATACCAAGTAGTATGTGCCAGAAATGTTATTTAATGTAACAAGAGAATTTGTTCAGGTAGCTTGTTTACTTGCCTTTTGCTTTTCCAGGAGTTGTTTTGAGCTACTGCTTTCAATTCCTGAAAGTGAATTGCCACATGAGGTGTGGTTAGGATTCCATCAATCCATTCAGGTAAGTGTTCTGAATTTCTTTTTTGCAATTTAAATATTAAAAAAAAAAAAAAAGAAAGGCTGCAGTTGTATTCCTTCTCTTCTACCCTTCCCCTGAGTTCCACTTGTCCTGCTTTGCTGTTACCTAGGCAGCAAGAATTTCTGAGCAGCAAAAGTCTGACTGCAGCAACCATATTGGGAGTCTTAATGCCCGAGAGCATATTTATAACCACACAGTGATGGCAGCTTGAGCAAGAGAACCTTAGGAAGTCTTGATTGAATGATTTGTATGAGAGACAGACTGAGTTAAATGAAGTGATTTTACAGCTCTGAAGCATTGCTTTGATGATAAAAGAGCTTTTGTGGAGGCCTGAGTGGCAGGTTAGTGTCTGTACCTGATTTGAGAGAGATGGAAATGGTAGGGCAGGTCTTTAGTCCAGCTGGTTTTTAGAAGTGTTTCTTTATGGGTGGTGCTGAAATAAGCTCATACTACAGCACTCCTGCACTCGAATCAAGATGGCTGATGTGGACTGTGTAGGAAGAAGAGATGTGTTCTGGGTTTGAGTCTGGAGGTAGTAGCTAGCTGTCTGCAGGAACTGTGTTCCTCCTCATGGAGCTGAAAGACAGGAGTGGCATTGCTGTATCCATATTGATGGGCCTTCAGGACCAGGGACTGCTCTGTTTCTGCTGTTGCCTCTTCTGCTGAAGTTGGAAGCTAATCTCAGTTATAAGTTACTGAAGTGAGGATTCTGGCAGGAGATAATTGGAAGTGACTTAGACCTTGCAGCTGTCTTTACTGCATGACCTTATACCCCTTTGACTGGGGATTTTCTCAGTCCCTGAGGCTTGGCTACTGCTGCATTAGCTCTGAAGATGCTAGTACTGAGCTTCTATTTTTGTTTTCCCTGCAGTCAAGGAAACGAGAGGTGTGAAAACTTTTCAGTAGACTGAAGATGAATAAACCTGTCACTTTAAACTGAGAGAAGCAGTCTAACAGAGCTTTGTAGTCCTGCTAGTAGCAGAAGGGACAGAGATGGTCTGTGCTTGAGTGAGCCAAGGTGTGGAGAAACCTCCTTTTCCTTAAATATCATGGAATATTTATTATCATGGGAACCTAGAAACAGTTGTGTTGGCATGTATTTGGTAATAGAAAGAAATGCAGTTTGAATAGTTTAAATCCTATTGCCTTAGTGGTGACAAGGATCTGTCATTTCTTTTGAGTGCATAGCTCCTGTGACTCCCTTAGTGACTGTAACAGAGCACAATGGGCACTGCAGCACTCCAGAGCCAGGGTTGAGGGTGTAGCAGCTCATTTTGCCAGTGTCTGTTTGGCTGTTGGCCAAAGGCTGGGCCTGTGCTCCCAACCCTTTTGTGGGGATGCCACAGATAAGGGTGGTCAGCCACAGTTTCATCTTTTATGATAGGGCTGATGCAAGACATTGAAACTTAGTGTTTCCAAAATAATTCTTCTTTAATTTACTTACACAGTCATTTAGGGTAAAGAGGAGTGAATCAGAATCACAGAGGACCAGGTTGAAAGTACCTCAAGGATCATCTGGTCCAACCTTTCTTGGACAAAGGCAGGGTCTATACAAGATAGCCCATCACCCTGTCCCGCTAAATCTTTAAATTCTCAAAAGTTGGAGAGTACACCTCTTCCCTGGGGAGATTATTCCAGTGGCTGAATCTTATTATGAAAAAATTTCCTTGTTTGCCCAATCAGAATTTCCCTAGGAATAACTTGTACCCATTACCCCATGTCTTTTCCACGTGAGTTCTTGTAAAAAGGGAATATCCATGGATTTTTGTGGCTACCCGCTAAATACTGGAAGATGGTGATAAGGTCTCCCCTAAACCTTGTGTTCTTATCTTACACTAAAAGGCAAATATGTTTGTGACTGAGATGGCCTAGACCTGAAACAAGATGTTTGGAATACAGGAGGGCATAGACTGACTTTTTTTCATTATAGCAGAGTTACAGTGTAGCTCTAGAAGTTGCTAGCTTTTAACTGGAGGGATCTGCAAGGAGAATTCTTGTTACCAAGTTTAGTGATTTCTATGGTGTAACAGATCTGTGCATTTCTAGGATTTTGAAATGAGCAATTGGACTTTGATATGTCTGTCAGTAGAGAGCAGATTTTTAGTCTGATGAGATGGCTCTATTTAGGCTGAATATTTTAGAAGAGAGCTGTTAAATTCCAGTGGTAGAAGGGTGTGATGTCCTGCTCCAAAGAGGGACAGAGCATCCAAGATTTGTAAACCCTTGTGACCTTAAGAATCTGCAGAAGTCAGAGGATGCACAAAACCAAAATTTTATTCGTAAATTACATGCTTGGCATGGAAATTGGTGTATTAGTGCTTTACCTACTGTGTAGGTACACAGCAGGGGGGTTGGATAAAGGGTTAAGGTAACTTCTCCAGCCACATTTTATTCTTTTTCACAATGTGTTATTAGCATCAATCTTTGTGTGTTATTACCAGCAATCCTTGGTTGGGTCCTCAGCATCTCACTCTTGGTGTTTGAGACACACATGTGAGCCCTTACCTTCTGGGGTTCTACAAAGGGTGGCACAAGCTCAGATCTCTCTTGTCAGCTTTTAGAACTAAAGGAAAAATTCAAGATATGCTGCTGCCAGGAATAGTAATATATACTTGGCTTTTTTTAGTGACTTTTTGAAGCTATGGCTTCCAAGTTTAGCACTCACCTAATGCTCCCCATAGCTCAGATCGTGAACTGATTAAACATGGTAATGTTCTGAAAACTTGCTGAAGAAGTTTGTGGAGTTTTACAAACAGGTGTTTCTAATAAGATGTGGAAGTAGCTCTCTGGCCGAGTGTGAGAATGACAACACTTGTACCCTGCCTCAGGGTACAGTAGGAGCCCAGTTGTCACCACAGAAGGAGTATGTGAGTCATATGAAGGGCAGTAGGGACAGGAATCACTTGTAGGCTGTCTTGTAGGTTTAAAGCCTGTGTGTGACTGTGATGTGCAGATCTCCAGGCAAATCCAGTATGAAAACATGCAGAGTGGTGTGTTAACACATGCCCAAGACTCATGGATGTAAATGTGCTTATTGCTTTCCTAAGAAAACACACAAGCATGGCTTCAGAGGACTGGAACTCCTAATATGGGAGGTACTTTTTGGATCTGCCTGCAGTAATTGTTGCTCTATAACAATCTGCACAGGTAATGGGAGTCAGTGAAACTTCAAATAAATTTTCATCCCACGAATGTGAAAGATGAGTGAGGGCTTGCATTTCAAAGCATCAAGGTGTGAGGACTGTCCTAGACCTGAAAGTGGAGTGTCACAGATGTCCAGCTTATAGTGGACACACAAAATGCTGTCAAAATCTTTATTTGGTGTCTGAACCTGTTTGTTCTGGTGTCCTGAATAAACTGCTGTTATGTTCTGCAGTCACCCATGAGTCCAGTTTTCCTCAGCCCTAAGCAAGATCAGAGGCAGCTTGGGCAAAATGAAAACAAGATGTGAGATTGTATGGCAGGAGTCTCAGCATGGATTTATTTAGTGGCAGCAAGCAAGAAGATGCAGGGATGAGTGGGGGAATGCTGTAAAAGATAAGTGAAAGGATTTGGGCAGAATTACAACAGGACTTGATTCAAGTAAACTCTATTACTCTGGGGGAGGAGCTCAGTGCAGAAGTACTGTGTGGATTGATATAATCTAGTCGGGTGAAGAAGGTAAAGCCATGCATTCAAAACCATTTTCAGTGGGAGCAGAGATGTGTTGTTCTGAGTATTAAATATGGATTGTGGAACAGGGTTCCCTTCAAGCCTTACAAAGACCATTAATGCTTTATTTAGAAAAACTGTGAGTTGAGGGAGAGCATTAGCCAAAATCTTCTGTGAGGCTGTAGTAGATGCTGATTACTCTAAACTGCCAGGACTGAAAAATCCTGATGTCTTCAGTAAACTGTTTCAAGGCTTGTCTTTTCTTTTGAACTTTGTCCAAAGGCTCTTACTGTATTATTCTTTCCTGACTTCATCTAGAATGAAATGTTTTATGTCCTGCTTTTTAGAACCTGTTTATGGTGTTGTCATAACTTAAAGAGAGCTGCATATGTAAATGTTGCATTAAGTTTCTTCAAGGACTTTTGATGTATTCATAATAGATTTTTGCATATATTCCCATTAATATTAGATTTATATGGTTCAGCTCAGCACTGTAGTGGAAGGGGAGTGTACTGACAGTAGTTAAATATTTATGCTGCATATGTTGGTGAATTTTATGTTTGGTGTTTTGATATTGATACCCTGAATCTCAAACACTGTGACTCAGCAAATCAGCTTGCTTGTATCAAAAGCCTTTTCTTTCTCACCTTGTCAGGTCCTTTCAGCCCTCAATACAGAGGTGCTGAAATGTGATGGATCCCCATAGCTGGGCTGGGCTCTGCTGGCACTGTGGTGCATCCTGAAGCCCTCAGTTAGGGAACAGTTGCTCTTGGGAGGACATTGTTTATGCTGGATATCTGGATCATTGAATGTCATAATCTGAGGGACAGTGGCATTTTCAGTACCTAACCTGTGTCCAGGTTGTATGATTTTTAAATTTTTTCTGTCAGCCATGTGATTGCAGTAGTGATGGCAGATGAATGGGCTGCTCTGCTCTTCTGAGCTCCTCAGTGCTTTTATTGGTAGTTCCACACCTTTCTAGGGCATAACACTGGTGCTGAATAAAGCTGATTAAAGTTCATCGAGTTCAGTCTTCCAGGTGAAGTATAGGATCTTAAATTCTGATGGTTTTTTGGAATTAGTCTTTGACCTGATCTCTAGTTGAGACTGAGGGAGATTAATGCTGTAACTTTAGTGTGAGGGAAGAGAATTTACCATGGATGCTCTGCAACCTGTTGTGGTGAAAAGACTTAATGCTGTGTGGCATGTAGCTGGGAAGGGCCTGAAGTAGAGGTTGTTGAAATGGGCTTCTATTGATTTTTTAGGTAAGATCCAGTATCTTGTTTATCTGCACACCTGTAGCTCTTTTCTTAATCATCCTCAAGACTGAAGATAATATACATGAACTTCCCATAGGCAGTAACTACAGTTACAGAAAGTGGGCTGTGGTTAGGTGTTTCATGGATGCAATTTTTGATCAGTTTGCTGTTTTTAAAGCTGTCCTGAGGCTTCAACTTGAGCATCTTTTGGCAGTAGCATTGTGTTTAGCATTGTGTGTCATTCACCTGGCTGGTTCTATTGGCACCTCATTTAGCTCCGTGTAAAGAGGGGAATTGATCATGTTTTAGATTTAAAAAGCAAAACAAAAAATCCCACTTCTTCCCTGAGGGTCTTTGTGGTGAGTTTTGTGCACTGTTCCAGCATGCAGTGGAAGTAAAGACTTGAGAGGAAGAACAGCTTAAGGATTGCTTAAGTGATATTCTGAAATCCTTCAATTCAAAGGAAAATTCACTTCAAATTCAAAGCCTGAAACCTTTGTGTGTCAGTCTCTCAGTGCTGATTGCTAAGAGCAGTCTGAGCTCTGGTCAAGAGCAAGTCAAGTCCCTTGTGTCTTTAGGTCCAGGTGTGACTCTCCAAAATTACTTTTGGCCTTGTGAGTAGCATTTCAGGCTCAAGACCAGAAATCAGTCTTTGCAAGCATCCTGCTTGGCTAGCTGTGCATCTGCCCATTAACACCAACTCCTCTATCTGCACACCAACACCAACACCTGATTTTTGAGGTGGTCTTAACCAATAACTCACTCACTGTTTTACTTCCTTTATAATCACTTTTAGAAGTAGTGTGGTCTTTAATGATTTCAGTTAGCTGGTTGCTATGAGCTAACAGTTGGAACACAGTTACAACAGTTATCTAAAACTGAAATTAACTTTAGGGCAATATCTACAGAAAATCTTTGGTACTGCTAAGGAAAAGTTACCAAAACTGCTTGATTGTTGCATTCACCTATGAGACTTCTAATTTTATGGTCCTTAGAAGGTGGAAGTCTGCACTATAGTTCTGCATTTGGAAAGAACTCCTGATGTGTGGTTGTTTTGCTCACTGGTGTTGGTTTGGTTTTTTCCTTGCAGTTGGAAAAATACTGATATAGGGCAGAAACACTGACTTCCACAAAGTGTGCCTTCAGACATAGTTTGAAATTTCAGTGTGTTCAATCTGCAGCTCTCTGAAGGTTTCTGTTGTGGCAGAGGCATGAGTGTGCTGGAAGAAAGCTCAGTTACCTGATCCACCTCTTCACTCAGAGTAAGGGGCTTTCTGCAGTCAGGTTGCTTAGGGTCCTGCCCCACCACATGTTGTCTTTAAGCAATGGAAAATGCACAAACTTTCATTAGTCCTTTCAAAATGAGTGTTCACATATGGAAACACTTCCTGCACACACACTTAGAGAATTTCCTTTCCTGTGACTCCCTCCCTAAACAGCTCCAGCTACCTTCTGGCAATATAATGAAGATTAAGACAGCTCTAAGATTTTCCTTTTCATCCTCTCTTCTGCACTTGGTGGTCTTTGCTGGATGTGGATTACTGTGGCAAATGAATTGTACAGGACAGTTGCAAGCCAGGTGTTGTACTGCAGTGGAATTTCAGAAGTGCCAAACAGGAATAAACACTTCAGGAATCTCTTTGTTATGCTCTGTGTGAGACTGTTCAGCATAGCTAGAATTGTTTGCAGTAAGGTCTCACTGCTGACCTGCACTTAAATTACAGACCCTAGAGACCTGTGGTGCCAAACTGGAACCTAGCCAGCTTGGCTATTGGCCAAGGGTTGGGCCTTTGTGGCCAACATTTGTTGTCACTTTGTGACAGTGACCAACCTGTTCTGGTTGTCACTTTGTGACAGTGACCAACCTGTTCTGGTAGTTGGGGCTGTACCATGTGCAGCCCTTCCATTTGCCTGCATTGAGCCTCAGTGAGTCCCTGTCAGGGATGTTCTGTTGGATGCCCAATGGCTGCCTGCCCAGCAGGGTCAGCTGCACTCCTCGGTCTGTAGGATCTGTGGGCTGGCAGATAATGAATGTGCTCTGTCCATTATTCAGACAATAAATGGGTTAAAAATACCAGCTCACTGTTGACCCTGAGAAGTGATACTGGGAGACAGCTGCCAGTTGGGTTTGTACAGTTTGTCACAAGCCTTCTAAGTCTGGCTATTGAGCTGGTTTTTTTACCTGTATTTTGTCCACTTTTCCTTATTTTAAGAATTTTGTTTTCAAGATTCTGTGGGAGATTGTCAGAAGCCTTGCCAAGTATGACTAATGTCATCTGTAGCTTATCACAGTAGTCAGATTACTGGATGTAGTTCCCAGGAGAGTTTGTCCCATGTTCTTTTTGGGGTCAGGCTATGCTGACTGGCCTGTAGTTCCCCAGGGTTTCTTACTCTTGGTGATTTCTTCAAGTCACTAGAAACCTTTCTCCAGTTAAGAGTACAACAGAGGCTATCAAAAGCAAGCCTGAGGTTAAAGACTGTGTTAAAAATACGAGCAACTTGACACACAGCTCAGCAGAAGCCACATATTGAACTTAAGGTCTGCTGTGAGAAGCATTTCTACTGAAGGTGTAGCCACAGATTGCTTGGTTAGTTGGCTTTGTTTATCAGCATTAGGAAATTCTGAAAGATGGTATTTCATCCTTTCAGTTCAAGTCACCCTACATCTGTTTCTCTAATAGGGACATGAAATGCCTGGAATTTGTTTCAAGCTGCTTTC
The DNA here is from genome assembly GCF_022539315.1 of Serinus canaria. Classification (NCBI taxonomy): domain Eukaryota; kingdom Metazoa; phylum Chordata; class Aves; order Passeriformes; family Fringillidae; genus Serinus; species Serinus canaria. The sequence continues at coordinate 2,383,579 of NC_066336.1, read as the reverse complement.
TTTCTCTGTTAGACTAGATTCTTCCCATGTGTGATGTCTTTTTTTAATTCCTCCTTTACTCTTCAGATTTCCAGAATTCAAAGCAGCAGGGCCCTGATCACTCTGGGCAATGAGCTGTGTTTAGAGGTTTTGTGGGTGAACCTCAGCTGGTCCTGGAGAGTCTCTGGGTCAGGCTTCACAGCATCAAATCTGCTGGGATCAGATATCCCTGGTCTTAAAGTAAATGCACTGGACATAGATTAGTTTCTAAGAAATTTGCATCTTCATTTCCAGTAGAAGAAAGTTTTCATCTTAATGATGAAAATATCCCATGGCATTCTTCAGCTAGTCACTGCTGGCTCTCATGACTCTCAAAGTGAATTGCCTGGCTCATCTTTAGTGTAAACACTAAATAGCCAATTTTAGATTCTTACCATTGTGTTACTCATTTTGAAAATTTTTTTTTTACAATAGCATTATATGCTTTGATACAAAATCATCCTTTGTCTTTTATACAATTCCTGGTTTTTTTATGTATATACACATGTACATGGAGAATCATGAAAATTGCAGAAGAGTTACAACTGCAGAATAGGTTTTTTGAATAAAGCCATTTCAGTCAGCTCAGTAGTCTGAAATTGGAACGTTTAGCAGTAGGATTAGAGAAGTGAAAGGACATTGGACTACTAAAATCCCAGTGCAAACTTGTCAAAGCAGTAATGAGAGGGATAGTGTGAAAGTATTAGCATGTGGTGAAATATTAGGATAGATACTGTAAAATTACATTGGCTTAATTTTTAGCTAAGACTCTTAATGACTTTTTTTTACATTTTATAGGATTCACATGATGCTTTACTGGAATTTGGGAATAACAACCTCCAAATATTGGTGGATATCACAAGGGAAGGGGTATGGAAAAATCCAGTTCTTCTTAAAATTCTATCCCAGCAACCAGTAGAAACTGAGGAAGGTAAGAGTGTGTTTTTAGAGATGATGTGTGGTTGTTCAGAAATTACTTGGGGCAGTTTTGGTGGGTAAGCAGTGACTTGAAGACAGAAGAGTTGCATTTTAAATTGTCTTGTGGGGTAGTGTTCATATGTTGCTAAATAATATTTATTATGAAACTGTCTCACTGGCATTTTGAATAATGTTTCCAATTGTACAGCCAGTGCATCTCTGCTTGGACTGTACTATCCATCAGTTTGAATATTTTGAAATTCCATTTTTAAAAAGAATTATTTCTTTTTCGCTCATAAAAATACAGAAATTTTTCTTCCTGAGATGCTTTGTTTCTCATAACTCTGTGCTTTTAAATGTTTTCCTGAACTCTTCATGGGGAGGAATTGAGTATGTCCATACCCTTCAGAGGCATAAAAGATTCATGTGGAGGGGCAGTGTGGAGTGTTACTAACTCTAGGTTGGGAGGCACTTTGTGTTTAGACAATGGAAAAAAGATCTTGATTCAGAAACTGCTGAGAGGTGAGGAACAGGAGGTGCTAGTGTCACTTTATGTAATACAGTCTTTCTAATGTCTTCTAGTAAATTCTTCCTTTACTCTGGATTTTTTCCCATTAGTGGTACCATTAAGTACTTGTAGGTATTTTATCTGTTTCATTAACAGCGCACTAGACTGCAGTTTACCTCTGGTAGTCTAAAGTTAAAAATAATACAGAAGGGAGGAAAAGTTTAAAATAAAATCTTAAAAATTAAGGAGGAAAAAAAGGTATTTTAAGTTTTCTTCTGTAGCAGAATCCTTTGTTCTGGCTTTGGGTAGCCTCTCTGAGTTGAAGTATGTCAGTATGTTAATAAATAAATAGAAACATGTTACAGTTATTGAGACAATATGTTGCTCCTTGTGCTAAAAAAAGAGCAGCCTGTTTGGACTGCAGTCTTCACTAGCCTTCATGTCAGGTATTAATAGCATGGCAGAAACATTTGAACTGTTGTGGTTTAAACTCAGCTGGAAGCTGAGTTGTGGTTTAAACTTAGCTGCTCCCTTTTCCCCCACCCCCTCTGGTGAGAGGAAGAGAGGGCTGAGTTGAGAGAAGAACAATTTATTTGTAAACAGCAGTGAGATAAGAAAATGAACAGTGACAGCAACAATACCAATAACAACAGTTGATAAAAGAAGTGATTATATTCAAAAACACTCTGAGAAACTCTACACTTTGGCCACAGCAACCCCCTGCAGCACTACAGGCTGGGGACAGTGGCTGGGCAGAGAGTGACCTGGGGGTGCTGCAGGACAGCAGCTGGACACGAGCCAGAGTGGGTCCATGTGGCCAAGGAGGCCACTGGCACTGGCCTGGCCGGCAGGAGCAGGGAATTGCTCCTGCCCCTGTCCTCAGCAGTGGCTGGGCTGCACCTGGACTGCTGTGTCCAGTTCTGGGCCCTCATTGTGATCTTCAGACGTGTCCAGAGAAGGGCAACAAGGCTGGTGAAGGAGGAGTGCCTGATGGAGCTGGGGTTGTGTAACCTGGAGAAAAGGGGGCTCTGGGGGGACCTTTTCACTCTCCACAGCTTCCTGAAAGGGGGTGCAGTCAGGGAGGGGTTGGCCTCTCCTCCCAGGCAAGCAGTGACAGGCCAAGAGGCCACAGTTTTAAGCTGCATCAGGGGAATTGTAGGCTGGACATTTGGAAAAAATTCTTCACTGAAAGAGTGATTGGGCACTGGGATGGTCTGCACAGGAGGGATTGGAGTCACAGTCCTGGAGGTGTTTAAAACCAGACTGGATGTGGCACTCAGTGCCATGGTTTAGTTGATGAGGAGATGTTAGGTCATAGGTTGGATTTGATGCTCTCAAATGTCTTTTCCAATATAGTTAATTCTGTGGGTTTGTGACATTCATTGGAGCTCTTTTGCACAGGTGCATTTCTAGGTAGTCTGGAATACTCCACAGGCACAGCTAAACGGTCTGAACGTGACGGGGGAATCCTGTATTGGACAAATCTGGCAAAAGCACATTTCTCAAGTAAAGTGTTAGACATTTTAAGTAAAGGGTACTTCTGAGAAGTTGAATATCTGCCTAAAATATTGCTTCTACCATGTGTCTGGCATTTGTGGCAATCTTGGAAACCTTGGTTTGTTTTTCTCCTTGCTCTGTCTGAGCAGCTGGAATTAGTCTCTTGGCCTTGTGTAGGACATGGTTGGAGTTGGTATTAAGCAACTATCTCTAGATGTCCACTAAATTAACTTAATCATTTGTTACTTTCAGAATCATATCAAGTAAATGCTAGTTTCTGTAATAGATTACATGTCACTGATGAGTTCCAAGGTTTGTCTTTGTTCTTTCACTTGTGTCACTTTGATCTGTATGATGTTCTGTGCTAGCAGGCTCCATTTGATAGAAATAGGAGGAATCAAAATGAATTTCCTGCAGGTCCCACAAGGGATGGCAGTTCTGCTTTTAGGCTTGGGAGTAGGGGCTGCAGAAGGAGCTCCAGTGCAATGGATTTTCAGTTGCCTTAGTCCAACTGCCATTTTAACCTTCAGGACAGCAGCAGCTTCACAAAGTGTCTTTTTCAGTCATCTGAAGCTTAATTTCTTTGAATAGTTTGGATTTTATGCTTTTGGGGGTTTTGTGATGAGTACCTGAAAAACATGCCTAGTTTTTGCTGCTGTGAGCCAGATGTGAGAGTAGCTCAGTGTGCCTAGCTGAAGCTGTGTTTTGTGAGCTGGTAGTTCATGTTAATGGTCATCAGGTGCCTACTTGAGTGAACAGTCCTGAAGGTGTGTCAGGTTCCTGCCTTTCTTGTTAGAGTTCTTCATTTTAATTCTGGTTTTTAATGCACTGGCCTGGAAAAGGAACTGACATAAAATATAAATGTGGTTTGCCAAATTTTTTCCAGCAAAGTTTCATAGCAGCATTGCAGTGGGTTCTGCTGCTTCTGTGGCTGTTAATAAATTGCACTGCCATGTGCTAGGCTGATGGTTCCTAATTTTTGCTGTCAGCTGGCTGAGGATGGTTTGTTGGGGCATTAATATTTGCTTGAGGAAAGGGCTTTAAAAAAATAATTTCAGCTTAAGCCTTTTAGGTGACTAAACAATACCAGCATCCTGATGGGACCATAGCTGATGCTGTTCAACAGTTGTGACATCCCCTGTGGTTGTGTGCCTCAGGCAGTTAGCTTTAGTACTGATTCCAAAACTTCCCCCCACTTTTGTCTTAACAAACCCTGAACCAAAGAGCTTGGGGTCAGCTTGTTGCTGAGTGCAGCAGATGAATGCCAACAATTTGGAATGTCTGTCTTGGTGAGAGCTGGTTTGTAGGACAGCTGGGATAACCATGCAACAACTGCTCCTGTATAATACACAGACCCCAGCTGTGCATACTTAACACATCTTACTGCACATCAGCACCTGTCCTTTTGTCCTGTTCCACTGGGACTTTCAGCAGAAATGCTCACCCAAAATGCTGTTTCCCTGACATGTTCATCATAGTGACCACAGAGCCTTTTCATGCTCTAGTGCCATCCATCCTTTATAAAGATTGTATTCATAATATGGTGGTGTAACTTAAATTATCTTTCACTGCAAGTGTTTTGGGTGAGAGAGGAATCTCTTATTGTTCCTTTTTGGTCCTGGCTTAAGAGAGCTCTTAAGATGTGTGTAGAGTTGGGAACTGCACTGCCCTTTTGGCTGAAGGGTTTGGAGAGGGAAGGGTTGCAGGGTGTCTGTGCTGATTTTTATAGCAAGCTGTTTTAGTCTTGAGAAGTTTGATAGAACACTGTGACAGAACACATAACAGCAGGAGAGCTGGGAGAGAAGGAACAAGGAAGTCTGTTCATGGACATGTATGGAAATGTAACAGATTTAGGACTGAGTACAAAATTAGGTTCTCTGAAGGAAAACAACTTTTCTCATTTTGCTGTCTATTCCTCAGTTTTTGTTCCTTTTTCAGGAAAAGAGGAAACTTTCCACTTTAGAGTAAAGCTAAGTGCTAGGACAGATGTCTGACTAGTGACTCATTTCTGCATTTTGCTCCTACCATCATCACTTACATCTGCATGACAGAGGAGCTCAGTTTGTCATTTGTCTCCTTTGCAAAGTTCACCACACACTCGTTTGGGTGTGAAAGAATTGGCCTGAGGGTACAGACCTGCCACCCTTTGTGGGGGGAGCATGTGCTTACTGACTGCTCTCAAAGACTGCAGCGAATCGAGACCCTCTTGTGCATTCTGGCAGAGCATCCACCTCCATCAAAGCTTCTCTCATTTGTGCTGCAAGATAAAAGTGTAACTGTTAAACTGAAAGAGTTTCATTTCACTGACTGCAAGTAGTCTTAAAATATTTCCCATGTCTTGACTAGCTGGCTCTGACACTTTAGTAAAACTTCATTTAAGCAGCTGCCAAGTGCATGTCTAGCTGTGTAAACAAAAGGAATCTAAAGAATTCTTAGAGGAGGTAAAAAGAGTACTTTTTTTTCTAGTATGTCCTTTATTCCTCTTATGGATCTGAAAAAAAAAAGTATTCTGTGAGCCAAGAGGTGTAGAAACAGGGACTCAGAGAATTGCTTTGAATTGCTTGTGGGCACTAAAGCCCATTCCTGCTAGGCCCATGAACAGCAGCTCCACTTGAAGAGGGGGCTGATCTGATGGTGGGTGAGCCAGCTTTGTGGGAGTTTTCCGTCAACAGTGATCTCCTGGCCATCTGTTGTGGTAGCATCAAATAACATCAAATATCCATACTGAAGCACTGTTAGCTTTCCTCGATGAGTATTCAAGCAGTGTCATACAGATGCAATTTTGAAGGAAGAGAGGAGGTTTGTTTCCTAGCAACTGGAGATCTTACTGCAGGCTGCCTCTTGGTCAGGCAGTTCTTTTTGCTTTATCCATTGAAGTTCCTTTCATGTGAAGTGTCAGCTGGATCAAGAGTTTAATGCTCAGAGGTTTTTCCTGTGAATAACAGAAACCATTACCATAGATTTAAATCTTAAAATGATTTTCTAATGGACCACTAAGCTGACTCCTGCAGAATACAAGTAGGGTTCACTACAGGTGAACTACAGGTGTGGTATGCACCTGGCACCTGAAATGAGTTTTCTGTTCAGGTGCACAGGCTGTGAGTTTTCTGCCAACTAGTGTAGTGTCTGTTAGAACACATTTTGCTTGTTGGGCAATATTTTAAGTGCAGAAAGCATGAAAACTTTCTTGTTCTGTGCCATCCTCTCTTTTAGAAATGTACATACCATTGGTTTCTTAATTTCTCATCTTGCACAGTAATGATAAGATGCTAACATAGTGGAAGAGCCATTGAGTAGAAATATTTTCTCAAGTTATTAGTCTAAAGCCAGCATTCTTTTTGGACTAAGCCAGAGTCTCTTGCAAACACCAGAGGTAACAAGTTGACTACAGTTGCTGCAGAACACCATTCTAGTTTGTGTTTTATCAGAATGTCTCCTGCATTTCCATGATTTCTCGTTCAGTTCATCAGCCAGTTTGTCCCTTGGTCCATATGCATTACTGCATGTAGTGTAAGCATGTGTTGAACCATCTCTCTTAATTCACAAGAGCTTTTTGAATGATGTGCAGATCTGGAGACTCGTATCAAGGCTTTGTGAAGATATTTATGTTAAGCTGGAAATAGCACCACAGATATTTTGAAGCATATGATTTCATCATGTTGATTTTGCACAGCCTGATTTTTGGTAGTGGGGGTGGGGGCATGGAGGTGGCTTCTGTTAGAAGCTGCTGGAAGCTTCCACCCTGTCCAGCAGAGCCAGTCCCTGATGGCTCTGAAGGTGGATGTGCTGCTGGCCAAGGCTGGGCCAATTAGAAATGATGGTAAGAACTCTGTGATAACAGATTTAAGAAGAAAATCAAAACAATGTGGGGGCAATTTGAATTCCAGCTAGAGAAGAGGAGGAGGTGAGAACATGTGAGGGAAACAACATGAAAACACCAAGGGCAGTGGAGAAGGAGAGGGAGGAGGTGCTCCAGGTGCTGGAGCTGAGATTCTTCTGCAGGCTCTGGTGAGACCATGGTGAAGCAACTGTGTCCCTGTAATCCATGAAAGCCATGGGGGATGCAGAGATCCACCCTCAGCCCCTGGGGACCCACAGGGGATGCAGAGATCCACAGAGGATGCAGAGATCCACCCACAGCCCCTGGGGATCCATGAGGAATGCAGTGATCCACAGGGGATGCAGAGATCCACGCTCAGCCCGTGGGGATCCACAGGGGATGCAGAGATCCACCCCCAGCCCATGAATGCAGAGGGGATGCAGAGATCCAGGCACAGCCCATGAATGCACAGGGGTTGCAGTGATCCACCCACAGCCCATGGATGCACAGGGGTTGCAGAGATCCAGGGCACAGCCCATGGATGCACAGGGGATGCAGAGATCTACCCCCAGCCCCTGGGGGAGGTGCCCATGCCGGAGCAGGTGGATGCCTGGAGGAGGCTGTGATCCAGTGGGAGCCCCCATGGAGAGAGGGGGCCCTGCTTGCAGACTGGAGCAGCCTGTCCTTGCAGGACTGCAGCTCGAGGCAGAGTGACCCACACTGCAGCAGTTGTGGGAGGGACTCACATTGCAGCAGCTTTGGCAGGACTGCTGGTCATGAGATTGTGCTGCCCGTATCCAAAGAGAGTAAAACACAAAACAACAAAGTTGTTTTATGCGGTGCTTTATTGAGGGCCCTGGGGTCTCTGAGGACTATCGTCCCAAAGTCAGAGTCCCAGCTCTAGACAAAATCACAGGATTTATATGCTTTTTGTTTATACGATTACTTCATCCTTTGATCTCTTTGCTTCATTTGTTCTAGGTGACATCTCTAAGCTACTCCTTGATTAACGGTTACATTGTATCTCTAACAGAACATTCCTTAGGGACATACATCATGTAGATGACAATTTCTTCTTCTACTGCACATTCTTTAGATAATCATGCTCTACTGATTTCTTGCAACACTGGTTCTTAGTTCACATACATTGTGCCAAGGGCCTGCTTGGGTTACAATCCGTAGCATAATTATGTCTAATACATAATTTCGCTATTCTTATTTGAATATTAGAAAAACTCACTGCAACAATTGGACCCACGCTGGAGAAGTTAATGGAGAACTGTCTCCTGTGGGAGGGACCCCACAGTCTCACAGGGGAAGGACTCCTCTCCCTGAGCAGCAGAAGAAAATCCTTTCATCCCTGATGAACTGACCAAAACCCCCACACCCTGTCTCCCTGCACTGTCAGTGGGAAGGAGGGAGGGGTTGGAGGGAGAACAGATGGTTTTAAGGGCTTCTTTTACTTCTCATTATGCTCCTCTGATTTTGTTAGTAATAAACTCACTTTGTACTGCTACGTTGGGCTTGTTTTGCCCATGGAGTATTTTCTCCTGGTTCTTAACTCATGTAAGCCTTCATTAAATTTTTCTCTCTTCTGCCCAGCTGTAGCCAGGGAGTGAGAGTGAGTGACTTTTGTGGGTGCCTGGCATTTGGCCAGTGTCAAACGAAGGCTTTATCACCTGCATTTACTTTATCAAAGCTTTTGATGCTGTCTCTCACAGCATCCCTGGATTAAATGTCCAGGACACAGCTTGATGAGTCCATAGTAGGTTGGGTGAGAAGTGAGGTGACAGGAGTCAGATGCAGAGTTATAGTAAATGAGATTGTCAGGCTGATGAGCAGTCTGTGGTGGGGTTTCCTTAATGTCTTCATAAGTTATGTTGGTGTGGAAGTTGAATGTACATGAAATAAATTTGCTGATGATGCTGTGTTAGGATCTGTGATCTCCTTTGAGAGCAGAGGCCTTACAGAGAGATCCAGAGAGCTGGACAGTCACCAACCATATGAACTTTACCAAGAGTAAGTCATGAATTCTCCACCTGGGACACAGTAATCCTGGTTCCATGGACAAACTAGGAGATGGAGAGCAGTCCTGTGGAAAGAGATCTGGAGGGTTTGGGTTGATGGCAACTTGAATATGAGTTATGTGTCCTGGGGTGCATCAGGCACAGCCAGGCAAGGGGGAGGTGACTGTCCAGCTCTTTTCTGTGCTGAGGTGGCTTCACCTTGAGTCCTGCTTTGGGCTGAGCAGTTTTGGGTGCTTCAATGCAGAAAGGACATCAGGATTGTGACCAAGGTGGGGGGAGGCCTCGGGGCTCCTCCTTATGAGGAGCAGCTGAGGTCTCTTGGCTTGTTGAGCCTGGAGAAGAGAATGCCCAAGGGTGACCCCATCCCTGCCTGCACCTTCCTCGAGAAGGCTGTGAGGGAGAGGCTGTCTCCTGTGGCTGGTGAGCAGCAGCAGGGCAGGAGGACATGGAATGAAGCTGTGTCAGGGTAAGCACAGGTTAGACGTGAGGAAAATGTTCTTTACCCTGAGGGTGGTTGGGTACTGGAACAAGCTCCCCAGAAAAGTGGTCACAGCACCAAACCTGCCAGAGTTCAGGGAGCATTTGGCCAGTGCTCTTAGTCATACAGTTTAATTTGAGGTAGTCCTTTGAGGAGCAGGACTTGTGGGTCCCTTCCAACTGAATTCTGTTTCTGTGATAAACACCTGGGAAGAGAATGAAACTAAATCTGTGAGATATTTAATCTAATTAAGTAAATTTTGCTTGCTATTTATGAAAATAATCTGAATTTTTACCTTGAATTAGTTCACCAAGTCTCATAATGACTCGTAGTCCTGCTTGTTTAACATCATAAACCTAGAATGTTTTTAACACAATTCTTCAAAAGTCCCACAAAGATAATATTTTCACCCTCAACTTCATTTTATATATTTTGGCATTACATGGGGTTTTAACAGCTTGGGTGGAAAACTCTGCAGTTGAAAAGCATGTAATGAATAACTTAAATTTTTTGATTTTTGGAATATAAAACTACAGTTTAAAGGTGATAAATCTGAGCCTCATTTAAACTGCTGGTGTCTGTCTGGTATGGTCAGTGTCCTTTAGCCATTGCTAAAGGATTTACATCTCTAGTGGTGCTGTCTTTTGGGGGGTGGCTGGTTGTGGGGGGTCTGTTTTCTGTAGCTCAGCATTCTCTTCCTGCAGAGCTTGGGAGAAGAGAGTGCATTGCTGTCACTTGTCACCATGCCCAGAGTTTCCTAAAAACACAGTCACTGCACAAATTTGTGAGGAATTGTGAATGCAGTGAGACAATTTCATGGAAGTGTCATCTGTAAATTGGTCTGTTCTCAAAGGATTTTTTCTTTTCCTAGCTAATAAATTGATTACACGAGAAGGGCCTTCCTTTCTGCAGATGCGAATCAAACATTTGATGAAGTCAAACTGCATCCCCCAAGCCACTTTCTTGTCAAAATTGTGTGCAGATTCTCCAGAAATTGCAAATGTTTCATCTTTTCGCCAAGCCTACATCACATGTGTGTGTTCAATGCTGCCTAATGAAGACTCCATTAAGGAGGTTAGTAACCTACAGTTCCTTTTTAATATGTATTTATGAAGCATTTTAGAATTTATTGATGTAGTACTAAGAACTGAAGCTGAAGAGTGAAACTGTTGGAGCAGAGTTCCATAGGAGGAAATTTTGAAAGATGATTTTGAAGGATTAGACAATGTGTGGTCATCCCTTTCCAGGAATTGGATGTGATTGGGCTGGCTAAGTCAGGTGTGGAAGTTAAATTGCTGAGCTCCTACAAATTAAACTACTTCTATCTATAAGTGATAGCATATATATATATATATATATATATATATATACATACATACACAAAAGTGTATATATGCATCTGTATGTGCATACTTCTATAGAGGTATGTAAATACATATATATTATGTGAATGTCTAACTCTTGTGCTTTTCATAATTACTGTTTGTGTCTTGCATCCAAGCTGACACCCTGGTTTGATACACAGGGTTGATAACACAGAGATGTTTCTGTTATTGCTGAGCAGTGCTCACACGGAGCAAAGGAGGCTGGAAGGAGACACAGCCAGGACAGGTGACCCCAGCTGACCAAAGGATATTCCAGACCATGACACCATGCTCATTCCATACAGTGAGGGGAAGGAGGAGGAAGGGGAGTGGGTTGAGAGATGGAATTTGTCCTTTCAAATCTCCACTATGCACAATTGTGCCTTGCTCTCCTGGAGGTGCCTGCCCATGGCTAGCAGTGAATTAATTCCTGGTTTTGCTTTGCTTTTCTGCATGGCTTTTGCTTCACCTATTCGATTGTCTTTACCTCTACCCACAAGTTCTCTCTTTTTACCCTTCCACTTCTGTCCCTGGTACTGCTGGTAGGGGAGTTGAGCAAGCAGCTGTGAGGGACCTGGGTCCAGCTAGGGTTAAACCATGACAAGGAGACAAATCCCAAGGAAGTTCTGGAATATCCACTTAAGGTAGTACATATCTGTGGATCAAACCAGGGTATCAGCTTGGATATAAGCCACAAACAGTAATTGGGAAGAGCATTTACTACTAAGACAACATTAGGTTTTAATAGATTTTTTCACTGGATCTATTCTGCATCACAGAACAGACTGTGTTCTAGCAATATGTACTTTAAACAGCTGTTGATATTATAAACATTTCAAACTTCTTGCTCATCATGAATAACAATGACAGAGAACAAACAACAGGAAGTTTAGCTGATTTTTGCAGACATCTCATTCATCAGGAAGAGTAGAAGCAGAGATATTAACCCAGTTTCCCACTCAGGCTTGACACTGGAGTTCATTCAGCTATGCCAGCATTTTCTAGGGTCCACTGACTGTGGTGTTCAGCTTGAGACCCAGAACTGACCTCTTGCAGCAGACATTTCCAGAACAATTCACAAGCTGCAAGGCCTTGCAGATGTGTCAGTTTTGTATTTGATAAAGTAAAATACAGCAGATTTTGGAGGGGGATGGAAGGAGGGAGTTGTCACTAATTCACCCCTGGCAAGAGAGAAACCTCAGAAAATGATTTAGGTGACACTGCTTTGCTGTTTAAGGGAACAGACCCTAGCTGGACCCAGGTCCCTCACAGCTGCTTGCTCAACTCCCCTACCAGCAGTACCAGGGACAGAAGTGGAAGGGTAAAAAGAGAGAACTTGTGGGTAGAGGTAAAGACAATCGAATAGGTGAAGAAAAAGCCATGCAGAAAAGCAAAGCAAAACCAGGAATTAATTCACTGCTAGCCATGGGCAGGCACCTCCAGGAGAGCAAGGCACAATTGTGCATAGTGGAGATTTGAAAGGACAAATTCCATCTCTCAACCCACTCCCCTTCCTCCTCCTTCCCCTCACTGTATGGAATGAGCATGGTGTCATGGTCTGGAATATCCTTTGGTCAGCTGGGGTCACCTGTCCTGGCTGTGTCTCCTTCCAGCCTCCTTTGCTCCGTGTGAGCACTGCTCAGCAATAACAGAAACATCTCTGTGTTATCAGAAATCCCAAACACAGCCCCATACCAGCCAGGAAGAAAATTCTCTCTACCCCAGCCAAAATCAGCACAGTACTCTAAACACTTCTGTTTCTGTCATCATGCTTTGAAATGTGGCTGTTCAGAATCAGCACCTAGGGATGAGGAGAGCAAGAGCCTGGCTTTTTCACAACTCTTGATCTTTTTGGAGCTGTGTTCTAATTTTCAAAAGTAGCACAAGAATCCCTGTGAGTGCAGAGACACAGAATGGGAAGTTTTAGATAGATGGTTGCCTGCATGCAAGTATTTAGCTAAGCTGCCCAAAGTGGAAGGTTGTCCCAAATAAAACTGATATTGAGAAGGGCTCAGAACTAACAGGTGAACTTCTCACACCATTTTGTAGCTGAAATGTGTGGCATGATCTCTGGATATAGGAGATGTAATGTTTGTTTGTGAGACTTTGATATAGTAAATATGCATTTCTTTTGTAAACATACTAAGAATAAAGTGCCTTTTCTTTTTAATTTTCTTTTTCTTTAAGATTGCAAAGGTGGATTGCAAAGAGGTACTAGACATCATATGTAATCTGGAATCTGAGGGACAAGAAAATACTGCATTTATTCTTTGTACAACATATCTTACCCATCAGCTTCAAACAGCAAATGTGTATTGCTCTTGGTAAGTATAAGCTGCTTCTGCTAACTGTTCCTCTCTAGCTAGAACTGAGTGAATATAGTACAAAAATATCTAGAGAAGGTGGATTTATCTTTTACTTGAGAAGGGCATCAGACTGAAGCTCTTCCTAGATGATTAGTTATTTTATCACAAGTTGTTATGCTAATAGAGCAGTTAGGCAAAAGTAATGTTTAAACAATTTAAAACTGAAACAGCACTCACACTATTGGCATGAACAGCAGTACTTCTGTGGGCTGATTGATCTGTGAGTGGTGGTGGGTCAGTGCTCTCAGGGTTGCTGTTAAACCCCTGGCTTTGTGCTTCCACAAAGTATGTTGTCAGTCTGTACTTCCCTTGGGAATTCTTGGCCCCATGAAAGTCTGGTGCATTTTTTTTGACCTGTTCCACAGAGATATGTCAGTATTAGGAATGAGCACAAGCAACACTCTGTTGCTTCTCTCCACTTCTCTTCCAAGAGCCAACACTTCTCTCCCCTTCCCCTCCAAGAGCCTTTTTATATTTTTATAATTTCTGTAACTCCAAGAATTTTCAAGTTCCAGCTACCTTCCCTGGAGATGAGATAGGAGAATGAAGTCTTCTGTCTAATGGTGATGCTGACATTGTAGAGATGTATAAATTGAAGTTCTAGTAGTGTACCTAGCAGTCCTTGTACAGCTGCTTGCTTATTGGAAGAGAAGTGGCAACTTTGTGTTATGATTCATCTTACCCATTTTAAATTTCTGTGTGAGAGGTAAAGGCTCTGGAAGTGTGGGACAGGGGGTTTTTTTTGTCTAGAAAGGAAGTCTGCAGCTGTAGATGTGTGCATTGAGATGAATCCCAGTGCCAGTGTCTTTCCCCTGTAAGGATCAGGAGTTACACTGAGGTTTGATCTGAAGCTGGAGTGGGGACAGGAACAGTTCTCTGCAGGGTCACTTGGAGATCAGGACCTAATTGAAGTGTGTGCTGTCCTTCAATAACACTTACATTTTTCTTGGCATCGGCTCTGAACTGACACACTGTGACTGCACAGATTGTGTGTATTTGCAATGTTCTTACATTCTGCTTTCAACTCTTCACAGGGAACTGACACTTTTCTGGAGCAAACTGCAGAGAAGAATAGATCCTTCCTTAGATTCCTTTTTGGAGAGATGTCGTCAGTTTGGCATCATTGCCAAGACACTACAGCATCTGTTTTTCTTGATAAGAGTCATACAGTCTGAAGTAAGTAACAGTCCTGAGTCTTTGGACACCGCTAGAGCTGTCTATATGAATTTATTGTTTTCTTAATAATTCTGTTGAACTGAAAAAAAAATAGAGCTTATTTCATTATTCATACTTTCTGATTATGTCTAAGAACATACTAATAAAAACCTTCTGTTTTCTTTAAACAGGCAGAGGAAGCAGGACTTGCTGTGTCTGTGTTGTTGTGTGTGAGAGCCCTTCAGATCAGGTCCAATGGAAGTGATGAAATGAAGACATCAGTGTGCAAAACAATTGCTTGCCTTTTACCAGAAGACCTTGAAGTTAGGAGAGCCTGTCAGCTCACAGAATTCTTACTTGAGCCAACTTTGAGTGGATTTAATGCCTTGGAAGAGCTCTATATGCAGCCAGACCAAAAATTTGATGAAGAAAACGCACTGGTTCCAAATTCACTCCGCTGTGAACTGCTGTTAGCTTTGAAAGCATATTGGCCATTTGATCCTGAATTTTGGGACTGGAAGACTTTGAAGAGGCATTGTCTTAAACTATTAGGGAAGGTAGCTTCTGATTCCGAGGATGATGCAGGTTGTCATATGTCACTCAATGAAACTGACATGTTAGAAACTTTCTTTAGTGACTATGATGAGACAAAAGAACACAAATATTATGATGGGAAAGACACAATGAGCCATCCTAAGGAAAAAGCAAGAGTAAAAAAACCAATTGGTTCTTCAGAAAGATATCAGAGATGGCTTCAATATAAGTTTTTTTGTGTGCTCTGCAAAAGGGAGTGTATAGAGGCCAGAATTCTGCACCATTCTAAGATGCACATGGAAGATGGTATTTATACATGTCCTGTTTGCACAAAAAAATTCAAGAGAAAGGAATTTTTTGTACCACATGTAATGGAACATGTTAAAATGCCACCTAGTAGAACACACAGACCTAAAAAGAAAATCATTCTGAAAAAAGAGAGATCACCACCGAAGGCAACAGCTTCCAGCAGCCCACCCCCAGTGTTTCCAGAAAGGTCACACCAGACACAGCTCCCTGAAAGCTTTGATGATGACACAGAGGAATATGTCACATTCAGCCAACTGGAAAATTGCCAGCTGCAAGACAGAGACATCTACCCCTGTCCTGGGACAGATTGTTCTAGAGTATTTAAGCAGTTTAAGTATTTAAGTGTACATCTGAAAGCTGAACATCAAAACAACGACGAGAACGCAAAACACTACTTGGACATGAAGAACAGGAGGGAGAAGTGCGCGTTCTGCCGCCGCCACTTCATGACCTCCTTCCACCTGCGGGAGCACGAGCGCGTGCACTGCGGGCCCCAGCCCTACATGTGTGTGTCCATGGACTGCTACGCCAGGTTTGGCTCGGTCAATGAGCTGCTCAACCACAAACAAACCCACGATGATCTTCGCTATAAATGTGAGCTCAATGGCTGTAATATTGTTTTCAGTGACTTAGGGCAGCTCTACCATCACGAGGCGCAGCACTTCAGGGATGCGTCGTACACTTGCAACTACTTTGGTTGCAAGAAGTTTTATTATTCAAAGACTGAATTTCAAAATCACCTTGCAGCACATGATATTAAAGTGTCAAATGGGGAAGGGAAACAAACGCTGAACCTTGAAGGGTTAGTTTCAGAAGAAAAATCCAGTTATCTTCCAGAGTCTCAGCTGCTTGAACAATCTGAAAATTCCAATCTGAACGATAGCTTGGATCCCTCAGGCTCTCAGGAAATTCCACAGGTGAAGGAAGAATCTCTCTCTGACAGTGAAAGTAATTGCAGCCTGCATTGTGGGAAGCACAGAGCAGATGCTGCAGCAAGCCAAGGTCAGACATCTCCACAGCTGCTTGGAACAGTGGCTCACAACCAGTCAGTTCCAGGTTTTGTCGTGTCCCAGGAAGGAGTCTTCCATCCAGCAAATATGAAACAACAATGTTCCAATGTGGCAGTTTGCTTTGATGAAAAAAATCTTTCCTGTGGTTTTGAAGGCTGCTGTTCCACCCACAAAAATTCCAGAAGTATGCAAAAACACCTTCGAAGGGTCCATCCATACAACTTTAAAGGTAAAAGAAATATGGAAATGAAAACTAAATACTTTCTCGATCTGTTGAATGATGCTCAGGACAGTAAATCCCCTACAGATATGAGTCCAGAGTTAGGCCATAATTCTGATACAAATGCTGACTCTCCAGAAAGTGTGTGTTGTGCTGTAGATGCTAAAGGAAGCAGTAGCTTGAGGGAAGAAACTTGTCCTTCTTCCCCAGAAACATCTTTTTATGACAGCTCTAAAGAGCTAGATATTGAAGATAACATGTTGGAACTAATGTTAGGCTTGAAACATCTAAGCTTAAAAAATAACATTCAGAATTCTTCAAGACAGAAATCTTTTCTGGGCTATTCATCTAGGGATGCCAAGTGCCCTGAGTCAGTTGATGAAGCTACCTCAAAATTTCACCTTCAAGAGCAAGAAGATAATTTACCCAGCCAGTACCTTACTCAGCTGGCAGCTAAACCATTTTTTTGTGAATGTCATGGATGTACATGTGAGTTTGTGACCAGAGAAGCTCTCTTAATGCATTATGTTAAAAAGCATAACTATTCAAAGGAAATGGTTCTTCAGCTAAATATGTTCCAGCATCGGTATTCACCATTCAAGTGTCATATTTGCCAAAGATCTTTTACAAGAAAAACACATCTTCGAATTCACTATAGAAACAAACATCAAATTGGCTGTCAGAGGGTGGCTCACAAGGTGTGTCCTAGTGAAAAATTTGATCATGTAGGTTTATGTACAGAGGACATGCATAAGAATAGCACTGCTCCAGTGCCCGCCTGTGCAAACAGCGTTGGGTTCTCTGGACATTCGGACTCTGAACAGCTGTGTCACCCAAAAAAGGAAGACTGCTGTTCTGAGACTGATTTGGAGTCCAATGAAGAGACAGACAATGATGTAACAAGAAAAGCATCTAACATAACTTCTCTGGACAGTCATAAGGAAGAACTGGAAGCACGACAGGGAAGAGGAAGCAAAAGAACAGTTGCTAAAGGAAACTTATGTTACATATTGCATAAGTACCACAAACCATTTCATTGTATACATAAAAGCTGCAACTCA
The DNA here is from genome assembly GCF_022539315.1 of Serinus canaria. Classification (NCBI taxonomy): domain Eukaryota; kingdom Metazoa; phylum Chordata; class Aves; order Passeriformes; family Fringillidae; genus Serinus; species Serinus canaria. Next base: position 2,366,294 of record NC_066336.1, on the reverse strand, counting down.
GCATTCACAAACCAGAAAGGTTTGATTCGCCATTACAGAACTGTTCACCAGTATAATAAGGAACAGCTCTGCTTAGAAAAAGACAAAGCAAGAACAAAAAGGGAACTTGTCAAATGTAAAAAAATATTTGCATGCAAACATAAAGAGTGTGGTAAGCGTTTTCTGTGTTCTAAAGCTCTTGCTAAACATTGTAGTGACTTCCACAATGAAATCTTAGAGGATCAAAAACTGCTCTCTGAAGCTGAGTCTGCCAGATTTGCTTGTAACCAAGCGCACTGCCATGCTGTATTTTATACCTTTAATAAGCTTAAACAGCACCTAATAGAAGAACATGCCAATGAAGAAAAACTAAACAAAGATTTTGAAATCCATTGTGACCTTAATGGCTGCAATCGAATTTTCACAAATTATAGTCACTATTCTCAACATGTATATTTCAGACACAGCGAATATTATGATAGTCTCTTTGGAAATCACAAAGAGGAGGAAGATGATGAAGATAAAGATAAAAATGAGCAAAATTGTTTGAAAGACAGCTTTGGCACAAGCAAGCAGAATGGGAAGCAATTAAAAGAAAAAGCTAAAAGAATTAGCAGAAGCAGGGAAAAACATTTGCTAAATTTCAAAACAAAAGAGGAAGCCCTAGAAATGTGCAAAGAGAAGTCTAACCAGACCCAGTACCCCTGCATGGTGCAGGGGTGTCTGTCTGTTGTCAAACTGGAGAGCAGCATAGTGAGGCACTACAAGCGCACACACCAGATGACCAACATGTACATCGAGCAGCGCCTGCAGAAACTCGTTCTTTGTGTCAAATGTGGCATCATGATTGAAAAGCAGTCTTGCTCTGACACAGCTTCAGACTTGGATAAAAAAGCGGGAGAAGTTAACGAGGATAAATCAGCTAATTCTGAGCCTGTGCAGGAAAGTGACAAAGCCCTTGTTCCAAACCCTGCCTGTGATCCTCCAGATGAGAGTAATGAAGACCAAAAACAATGTTCACCAAGTAGTGTGAATTGTGATGCCAGTGCCTTTGTGTATTCAGGCACTTTAAAATATAACCACAGTTCAAAGAACACCTGTTTTGAAGAGCCTAACACCAGGGAGACAACTGTGTGTAAAACTGAGGATCTTTCTGAAAGCAGTGAAAGAGAGAATAGCTCTGCTTTGTCCAGTTTACAATTAGAGTTGCCAAGAGAGAAAGACCCAGAAGGATGTCAACATAATGCTGTTAATCAGAATGCAAAAAGAAATGTACTTTGTGCTACAAAGGACAAATTTCAAAAGCCTCCTGTGTCCAAACCATTTGATTTAAAGACATATAAACCAATGGGATTTGAGTCTTCATTTTTAAAATTTATTCAGGAGAGTGAGGGAAAAGATGATGATGATGATGATGATGATTGTGATGAGGTCGTAGAATGGGAGTCTCCTGAGCAGTTGCCAGTAGATGAAATGTTGCAAAAAGAGGGAGACAGTCAAGGGGATACACCAGTAAACAACTTTGTAAGTGATGAAAATGTAATCATAACCCCAAATAATCCTGGGCAGCTAACAGAGATCCAGCCCTTGCTGTCAGAGTCCTCATCTGCCCCTTCTTTAGAAAATCTGAGGGCAATCTTGGACAAGGCCCTAACGGACTGTGGAGACCTTGCCTTAAAACAGCTGCATTACTTACGACCAGTAGTGGTTCTTGAAAGATCCAAGTTTTCCACACCTCTCATAGATTTATTTCCAACAAAAAAGGCAGATGAGCTGTGTGTAGGAAGTACATAAGTAGCTTTGCTTAGAGCAGATAGCCTCCACTACTGCTGTACGGGGAGAACTTCAAATTAGAACAGTAATTGTTACAGTACACACTTTTTAGGTTAGTTTTGACTGTTTAATTCCATGAATGTATGATATCTGTCAAAAGTAATGGCCAAGTTAATTTAGCTCCCCATTTTTTTCAATGAACAATGCTGATTTTGGTGCTATTTAACACATCAGAATACTGGGGGCTTCCTCTTGAAGAGTAAATGTGCATGATTGTATATGGAAAAAGTACTGGGGTACCAGGGTTTGGGGGGCGATGGAGTTATTACTTGACTTGAATGTGCACCTCAGGGTGCTTTGTGTAACATATTGTACACTACAGCATCTTATATTTTTTGAGTTATGAGTTTCAATAAATTACAGTTTTTCACCCATTTGTTTACTGTACAGTAAATCTTTAATGTGCTTTACTTGTAATTGAGTTTGGGACCATTCTGAGTGCATTGGACAGTGTTGCTTAAGTTTTATGCATTTGTAGATAATTTATCAGACTGATCAAATAGATACAGAAAAGTAAAGTATTACATTTTATTTTACAACATTCTCTGTGCTTTTTTCAGACTCGAAAGAACTATAATTAGTACAGGCTTACTAATTACACTTCTGCATGAGAAAGTCCTTGTTCCTTTGAAGGCAGAAGGTGTTTTCTGAGACTGTCTGGCACCACCTGAGTGTGTGATGAGTGTTGTTGCCAGACTTCCAAGCAGGTTGTGTCACATGAAAGTACTAGTGTACATCTAGAGTTCCCTGGTTAGCTTTTTGGACAATGAATGAAACCTGGCTGGAAGATTCACCAGAAGAGTCAGCTAATATTTTAAGCTCTGTTTCTTGTTCTGTATCACTTTTCTCACCACACATGGCTACATCACAAGGCCCAGAATCACTGTCCCCTACAGGGGGTATTTCCCCATCCATGGGGATTCTAATGAGCAAGCAGCAATCACAGCTTCTGACTGAGGCCTTGGGTGGTGTTGGGGCTTCTGGGGTTTTATACTGTGATCTGAAAAGCAGCAGTGGAAAGGAAATGGAAAATACTTCAGGAAATGTTTAAAGCAGAGCATGAGTATTGTTTGGGTGTAAGAATGATGGCAGCTATCAAACTGTCTAGTAAACTGTGGTATGACCAAAATGAGGCAGAAATGGCATCTTCGTACTGCATTTAGGAAAATAAAGTTATTTGGGCATCCTTAAAAGTTAAGTTAAAAATCATACACCAATCAAGAGAAGTGTAGCTTACTGCCTAGCCTTTCATGTAATTTCCTCTCTAAGCTCTAACCTTCTTTTAATGAAAGAAATATGGTGCATCAATCTTCTCACAAAGTTCTAAAAATGGAAGTAAGCTGTGTCAGAAGGTTAGATACTGCAACATCATCAGACAGCCTTCAATATGTACCAAAGTAATAATGAAGTACCTTTTAATTTAAAGTTTGAGTCATGTTTTAACATACTTGAATCTTCAAGATCTCAAAACAGGAGAAGAGTTGAACAGCAAACTTAATAGACTTGGGATGGCTGCTTCAGGTATTGGGCCAGAATGACCCCATTACCCTCTCATGGTTTGAGTATCCCAGAGAAGAACCTGTCCCTTTGTGGTCAGCATCAACAGTAAATTTGTTGAGATTTGGAGACTTCAGTTTCAAGTCAAGCAGCTGTATTTCCACAAAACAAGTTGCATGTGAAACTCACTTCCTCAGATGCAATTCTCCTTTTGCCAGATGAGTTCCTGTGTGCCTGCAAAGCACACACAGTGCAGACTGCACAGTGCACACTGTACTCACTGGCACTCACTGCACCTCTGGTGTCACAGAGCCTGTTGAGTAGGGACCTTCTGTTCAGTTGCTGTGCTTTCCATAGGCTGGGATATACCACAGGACAAGACAGAGACATCATTTCTGTCTGCCAGGTATGGAGACAAGTCCTGCAACATTCCTTAGTCCAAAAGCTGCATTAAGAAAATGGTTGAGTTGCTTTGGGCAGCACAAAAGCAGTTTGAAGGCATTTTGCTCCATGCACTGCCTGGACTTTTAGTAATGTGGGCTCATAGGGTGTTCATACTTCAGCTGAAAGATACCAGTACAGCACTGGTCAGCTTCTTCCCCATTACAAAAATTACATCTTGCCCATTTCAGAGACTGTCAGTGTGTTTCAGTCTTTGAACTCCATCTACAAAATGCACTACTGTCTCCATGAGGTAATAGGTGTCACACCACCAAAAATGTACAGCTTGAACCTACATCTTTATCCCAATTTCTTCTTGGGCTTTTTTATCTAATTGCCTAGCACACGTGGGTATCAGAGAAGGAAGCCACAAAAGGGTAAAGGTTGGAAGAGTTTTTACTGTCTCATTTCTGTTTTCGTGCCATGAAGTAGGCCATCATTTTCCCTCCCAAGTGCTACCAGAATTTGTCTTACCGATGAGGTAACATTTCCAGCTTCTTGCTTTCAAGCATAGAGGAGAAACATTTTGTTTTGCAGTAAAGGAACACCATTGCATTGACTTTCAAAAAAAATTCTTAATGTGAAGAGTAGGCACTTCAGAAAACACAGTTCATAGGGAATGATGCTTCCATTTTTAAAATTGTTGTCTTGTGTGGTGGATTTTATAGGACATGTTGTGGGCTGCCCTGCCGTGTTCCCATGGGTTGTAAAAACCTGTATATACTCTAAAATACTCCAAATCTCTAAATGGTTTTGGACAAATACTAACGAGGCTTTATATGCGTTATTGTGCACGGTCTAAGTAACTTATGCTGAAGAAATAGTAATTTAAACACCTGCCGAGATCCTCGGCACACGCGCTTCCCTGGGGTGACCGAGCCGTGCCGGGCAGAGCTGAGCCCGAGCCCACCGCACCGGCCACGGTGCCCTCACGGAGCCCAGCCCGCAGCCCATCATGGACCCCCTCACGGAAAACAGCCCGCAGCCCATCATGGACCCCCTCACGGAAAACAGCCCGGAGCCCACCATGGACCCCCTCACGGAAAACAGCCCGCAGCCCACCATGGAGCCCCTCACGGAAAACAGCCCGGAGCCCACCATGGAGCCCCTCACGGAGCCCAGCCCGGAGCCCGCCGCGGCCGCCCCTCACGGAGCCCAGCCCGGAGCCCACCATGGAGCCCCTCACGGAACCCAGCCCGGAGCCCCCCATAGAGCCCCTCACGGAACCCAGCCCGCAGCCCACCATGGAGCCCCTCACGGAGCCCAGCCCGGAGCCCACCATGGAGCCCCTCACGGAACCCAGTCCGCAGCCCACCATGAAGCCCCTCACGGAGCCCAGCACGGAGCCCACCATAGAGCCCCTCACGGAACACAGCCCGGAGCTCGCCGCGGCTGCACCTCACGGAGCCCAGCCCGGACCTCGCCATGGAGCCCCTCACGGAGCCCAGCCCACAGCCTACCATGGAACCCCTCACGGAGCCCAGACCGGAGCCCGCCGCGGCCGCCCCTCGCGGCCGCCCCGCCCCCGGTTCCTCCGGCCGCCAGGCGGCGCCGCAGCGTGCGGCGGGTGGAGCGGCCATGGCGCTGGCCGGCGACCTGTGGGCAGAGCTGCCGGCTGAGCGCCGCATCTTCTGCTCCGTCCTGCTCTTCTCGTGGGCCGTCTACCTCTGGGAGGCTTTCCTGGCGCACCGGCAGGTCGGTGGGGCTCTGGCGGGAACGGTCGTTGGCGGGGTTGGGGCTGTGCCGGGCCCGGCCCGGCCTCACGTGGAGGATGTCCAGGGCCGGGGCCGGAGCCGGGGAACGCGGGGACTGTCACCTGCCTGTGGAAGGCTCGGCCCTGTCCCGGGGCTCGGCCTCAGCGCGCTGCAGCGGATGCTGGGAACACTCCCAGCAGCGAGTGGAGTGAGTGCGGTAGGGTCACGGCGGCTCGGCACCCCCAGCAGCTCCTTCCTGGGACAGCTGAGAGCAGTATGAGCAAAAATGAGGAAACGCAGGAGTTGAAATAGCGACAGTTTAACCGGAAAATTAAGGAAAGGAAAATGAAGGAAAGAGGAAGGAAGCGCTGCACAGGCCGTCGTGCAGCACGTCCCCGAGCAGGTGATGCCTGGTAGCTTCCGAGCGATGGCCGCCCTGGAAGGCACATCCCAGCCCCGCTTCTTGTTGCAGAACACGACATAGAGGACGGAGCGTCCCTTTGGTCGGGTCCCTGTCGCCTGCCAGCCACATGTCCATCCCCAGCCTGCCCACCTGGCAGGTTTAGCAGCAGCCGCACACCGGGGTGTTTGAGCCCTGGGGTCGGGGACATGCAGCCTGATGCCCCGGACAGGGGAGAATGTGTTTTGAATGACGAAGGGTAGGAGCTTTTCCTTAGAGAATGGGTAGGTATACTGGAACAAGACAAGACAAGCTGAGGGAAAAGACTTTTAGTCTTAAAAAAAATTCAAGTAGCAAGTTCTTTACTGAAAAGGAAATAGCACCTCGTTTGTGCAGCCATGCCGTAGCTCTGTGTTCCGGTGAAGTGAGAACCGGAACAGTCAGTTTGCACAGGAGGATCTGGTGTTTGGTTTCAAAATTAGCTTAGTTGTTAACTGTGGTGTGGTAAGTAGCATCCTGTGGAAAAATCAGTTTGTGTGATCTGTATTTGATCACACATAGATAAGTTATTAAGCCAGCAGTTCAGTTCCTGGTTGCAACATAATAATTATGCTTCAGTTTTATATTTAGAACCTCATAAGAAACTGGAATTTAGGAATAATTGTTCCTTTGTGTGTTGTTTTTTTCTTTTAAATTTTCTGTGGTGGCCCATGGGATCATTTTATATGTTATTTTTAAATCTTATTTATCTCCTTTAAAATATTAGGTGTAGACTTTAAATTTTGTGTTCAATGTTTCAGAGGCGGGTGTATAGAACAACGACACATGTACCACAGGAGCTGGGACAGATCATGGACTCAGAAACGTTTGAAAAATCTCGCCTCTATCAGTTGGACAAAAGTACTTTCAGCTTTTGGTCAGGCCTCTATTCAGAGGTTGAGGGCACTGTAAGTACCTTTCACATGATATTTTTTATGTACTCAAACTATTAAGTACTTTGGTTCTTAGTGAACCCATGCAGCTGCACCACTGGCATTCTGGTGTCATACAGCAAACACTGACATTTATATTCTGGTTTTGATTGTGGCTGTATTTGCTACACAAAAAGAAGTAATTGTTCAGAAAGCATGTAATTTCTTTCTGCAGTGCTGAGTCATACTGCACAACTACTGTGTTAGCTTACATTTTAATTATGTTCTATAGTAGTTTCCATTGCAAAATAATTAAGCAGCATGAGAGTTATTTTAAATTGTTAAAATACAGACCTTTCCCTGTGTATAGAGGAAAGCAACTACTTTCGTTTTTAATTAAAGTAGAAAGTAAAAAGAGAAAAAAGAAAAGGTGCAGTTGAAGTGGCTTTCATTTCTCCATTAAGCTTTTAAAACCACCACACCTGCTTTCATCCTTTCCTTCTGACACTGAAAATGCACCCTGAGTGTTAGGTTGTAAGAGTAAGCCTTTTCAAAATAAAGAAATAGATAAACCCCTGGTGTCATCAGTATTGGAAGGCTGCTTGCTTGAAAACTGATTTTATATATAGTGATGCATCACTTGCTAAGAAAGCAAACATGAAATATTTACAAGTTGAGCTGTTGGAGAAATGCTGCCAGGCCTGGCTGTGAGCTGCAGTGAGCACATAGCTGTAGCTTGGGCATTTCTTTGATGGGGTGTACCCCAGATGTTCACTCCCTGTTCCTTGGCAGCTGTAGATCAGGAGACCTTGGGAGCAGGCACAAGGAGGAGACCATGAAGCCTTCTTCAACATGGCTGTAGCAACTCCAGTACTGAAAGTGAAACTGGGGCTTTTCTCTGGGCAGGGAACTCAGGTGAATCTCTAGGAGAGGAGAGCAGCTCCTCTTCAAGAGGAGAGGCTGCAATATGAATATATGTGTGTGGTTATACAGCCACAGGGCTTTAAGGTCTTCTGAAGATAGACCTTATGTCTAAGCCAGTACAGTGGCAAAGTAGCCAGAAAATAGACTTGGAAATATGCTAGTATTTCACAGGAAAAAATTAATTACCTGCTCTCTACTTCTGTAAAGTAAAAATTAATTAATGCCAGATATTCCAGGCTTGTTTTATCACTGTTAAGATCAGAGGGGTGGCAAAAAGCTAATTATAAAACCTGTCTTATTCTCTCTTAAAAGGTTTTTATCATGCTGAAATGTTAGTAGACTAAGATGACAGTGTGTTTCATACTGCCTCTGTGGTATGTGGTTTTGTTTTTAAGATGATTCTCCTCTGTGGAGGAATTCCTTTTCTATGGAGACTGTCTGGTCAGATCTCGGGTCGTGCTGGGTTTGGACCAGAATATGAGGTAAGTAGGCTTTAAATTCCTGTGAAAGTATTTGGTCTCTACTGCAATAATTATTTTTAAATTGGTTTTTAGACAAGAGTGAGATTTAGCTAACCTGTAATAGAGTAACAATAACAGATATTTTCTGGTGCACACAATGACTCTGTGATTCTGAGAACTGGTAACAGTAAATTAGCTTGCTTTTCAGTTAGCTTACTAATTAAAACAGCCTTATGTGTTAAAAGCAAAGTCTGGTATCTGCTTGAGTCAACTGAGGTGGTGGGCTGGGTTTTAGGGAGCTCTTTATTTGGGTGTTTTCTCTTTTACTAATCCTAGAATTGACCTACCTGCACACTAAAAGGGTAAGAAGTTTGAGTCTACTGCTTATGTTACCTTTGTGCTGTGGATGAGGCATATATCCAAATTTGTGCTCCAAATCCTTAGTAAGCCATTACAGTGAGCAATAATTAGTCACCATGAACAAGTTAATTCTGTGAATTTATCTAGCATCATCTTCTAACTGGTTTCAGTTAAACCACCGACCTAAAAACCATTTTTAACACCCAGAATGTTTGTTAGTATGGGTCAGTAAATATCAGGTGGTTTTGTTTTGTTTTTTAGATTGTTCAGTCATTGGTGTTCCTGCTGCTTGCAACACTCTTCAGTGCAGTGACTGGTCTCCCATGGAGTTTATATAATACATTTGTCATAGAAGAGAAACATGGCTTCAATCAACAGGTATTGCAGAGAGCACTTGTGCTGACCAGATTGGTTCAGACTGGTTACAGAGACTGGTCCTTTAGTGAATGTGCAACACAAAATAATGGTTTGGGTCAGGCCTTACTGAGGAAGAGTTCATGTGCATGGGCTTGAGCCCATGTAAATGCAAGGAGCTACTGGGAGAGCTCCGTTTTGCTGACTCAGATTTTTTTTATGACACTGGCATTGCTGTTTTACCATTTGTCTTAACTGAAGGGATCAGTTCACTAACCAGAGTGGCATATTAATATTTACATTGATGTCACTGATCCAATTTATCCTTTCTTTGCAGACACTGGGATTCTTTTTTAAGGATGCTATCAAGAAGTTTGTTGTGACTCAGTGTATTCTGTTGCCAGTGACATCCCTTCTGCTTTACATTATTAAAATAGGGGGAGACTACTTTTTTATCTATGCCTGGCTCTTCACATTGGTTGTTTCCTTGGTGAGTATGAGAGGATGTTTGGGTTTCTTCCAGACTCCAGCTTACTGGCATGGCTCAGCATGCTGAATGCAGCTGAAAGGAAATGAAGAAAAATCTAAATCTCCTGTGAATTTTAATGTCTACAAACTTTACCAGAGTGTCTTGCTCTCTATGTACTTGTTCAGGAGTAATAGCTCATATTAGTTGTCCACATTAATGTCATATCTATCTAATCTATTTAATACTGGAGTGTCTTCATCAACTGAAAGAGAAGCACTTATAAAGCTTTAGAATAGGTACAGGAAATACAGCACCACAACAGTGGTGATCTGTTTTCCTTTCCCTGAATGTAGAGGTGAGAACCAGAACATATGCACCTGAAGCCACATTCCTCTCTCTCACTTTCCTATCACAAAGTGGTATTTTATTTTTGCTCTGCCTGTACCTTTCCATTGAGCTGTCCACGTAGATTTTGTTCTGAAGATCTACAGATTCTTTAGAACCTGATATAACAGGGGTTGGTCTGTATTTTATACTGCAAAAGCTAGAAAATACAACATCTTGGCAGAGCTTCAAATTTCTGTATTGAAAAAACACATTCCTGGCTCACTCTTCTCTTCTGAGCCCCCTCCACCCCTGAGGGTTAAGTGCATGCATACAATTGGTGTGTTGCCACCTCACTGCAACTTCATAGGGTTTCAGGCCTTGATGTGTTTGAACAACCTTTGACATGCAAAATCATCCCAAGAGGTATTAGATTTACCCTTTGGAGTCTGGTTTTGGGAAAAATTCCAGTTCCATAACTCTGTAATCACAGTTAGAGTTGCATCCTCCTACTAGTCTGTTATGCCTGCTGATACCAAGGCATGACACGAAGATCTGAGATAAAACCTGAAAATTAGGCCCCACATACTGCAAAGTCTGAAAGAGTAGTCTAGACTGAAAAGCCAATTTCTACTCTATGAAATACTCTCCAAAACCTTCTGCAAAATATCTGCAGAGGTTTAAGC